>NC_133064.1:16368636-16671666 GCF_048771995.1 Taeniopygia guttata
GACTCCAACTTTTATACTTTTCCAAAGGTGACAGTGGATTGGAGAGTGAATGGGCCACCTCTCCAAAGACATTGGACAAACCACTAGTACATCAAGTTTCTCCACCCCCATGAAGGAATGCAAAACAATATGTTATTTACAGAAATTGCGTGGGAAAGTTTTCCAACAGAATGTAAACTCAGAAGGCTTTAGAAAAACTTAAGAATCAGGGCGACAAGGTGGTTAACAAAATTGCAACGTTTTCCACCAGCTAACAAGAAGGAAACACAAGCTTTTCTAGCCCTTGTAGAGTTCTGGAGAATGGATGTTCTAGATTTATAGCCAGCTTCTGAGCCCCCTCTATCAAATGACCTGAAAGAAGAACCTCTTCAAGTGGGGCCTTGAGCAACAAAAGGTCTTTCATGAGAGGGAAAAAAAGGGGGAGAGAGAAAGGACAGACAGAGAGACGGGACAGAGAGAAAGGAGGAGAGAGAAGGGAGGGAGTGAGAGAGAAAGGAGGAGAGAGAGGGAGAAAGGAGGAGAGAGGGAATGGGAGAGAAGGGAGGAGAGATAAAGGAGGAGAGAGAGAAAAGAGAGACAAAGAGGGATGCGTGAGGAGAGGGAGAGAAAAGTGGAAGTAGAAAGAGGGAGAGAAAAGAGGAGAGAGCAGAAGACAGTCACCACCTGTGGATCTAACAGCATCCTTTGAGTTCTCCTTCACCCTGGACTTTATTGTGGGGGTCCCAGAGTCATTCTTCTGGGGGTACCAACTTTACACAGTCCAAGTTTTGGGTATCTATGGGGTGATCACAATGGCATTCCTAAAACTTGGGGTGATATGTGTATGAGCAGTTGCTTCCTTTACCATGATGCTGTTGAGTCAGGGATGGGACGGAATGACTTCAATGATCAGAAGGTAAAAAAGAGAGAGCGTTTATTAAGAAGTAGCAAGTCCTTTTATAATCTGACTCGCTAAGGTGAAACCTGATTGGTCTCAAAGTAGAAACCTTTCACACTATTGGTGAACTATGAATAGCACACTCTGGAGAATCATATCTATAAACAACATGAACAGGAAGAGAGATAATAATTGTTTTCATTCTTTCTCTCTAAGTTTCCCAGGCCTGAAGCCTGGGAGAATATCTTTGACTGAACTGAGAGTCTCGACATTACCACAGTTTGCCATGGTTGGATTTTCTGTCCAGATGCATTAACCAGCATGTGCTAGCCAGATCTCACCTCTGCCCAGCCTGGAATTAGCACCTTCCTGTCACAAATTCCTCCCCTCTGTGCTTATCTCAAGTTCCTGTTCCTGTGGCTTTTGGCAAGTTCTTTCCGTGGCCTTGACAGTGTTTGAGATGGGCAACTGTGCCTTTCAAGTCCTTACACCACCCAGCACCATCAATGTTACCCCTAAGCTATATCTCCCAGTCCCAGATCTAGATGCCTCTTGAACACCTCCAGGGATGGTGACTCTTCCACTTCCCTGGGCAATCTATTCCAATGCCTGACCACCCTAACAGTGAAAATTTTTTTCTAATATCTAATCTGAATCTCCCCTGTCTCACCTTAAGGCCATTTCCTCTGGTCCTCTCACTGCAGGTATGGCAGAAGAAACTGGCCCCCACCTCACTACAACCTCCTTTCATATAATTGTAGAGAGAGATGAGGTCCCCCTGAGCCTCCTCTTCTCTAGACTAAACAACCCCAGCTCCCTCAGCCATTCCTCATAAGACATGTTTTCTAGACCCTTCATGAGCCTTGTTGCCCTTCTCTGGACATGTTCCAGCACTTCAATGTCCTTTTTGAAGTGAGGGGCCGAAAAATTGAATGCAGTAATCAAGGTGCGGCCTCACCAGTGCTGAGTACAGGGGGATGATCACTGCCTTGATGCTTACGCTATTTCTGATACAGGCCAGGATGCCATTGGCTTTCTTGTCCACATTGCTGGTTCATATTGAGCCAAGTGTCAACCAGCACCCCCTGGTTCCTTTTTGCCAAACAGCTCTCAAGCCACTCTTCCTCCAGCCTGTACCACTGCATGGGGTTCCTGTGACTCAAGTGCAGGACCCAGCACTTTGCCTTATTGAACCTCATGCAGTTGTCCTCAGCCCACTGATTGAGTCTATCCAGATGTCTCTGCAGAGCCTTCCTACCCTTGAGCAGATCAGCACTCACACCCAACTTGGTATTGTCTGCAAATTTTCTGAGGATTCACTTGACCCCTTTATCCAGATCATCAATAAAGATGTTAAACAGGACCAGCCCCAAAACTGAGCCTTGGGGAACACAGCTAGTGACTGGCCACCAACTGGATTTAGCTCCATATACCATAACTTTCTGGGCCTGTCCATCCAGCTGTTTTTTTACCCATCTAAGGGTCCACCCATGCAAGCCACAAGCAGCCAGCTTTTCTAAGAGAGTGCTGTGGGAGATGGTGTCAGATGCTTTACTGAACTCTAGATAGACTACATCCACAGCCTTTCCCTCATCTACTAAGCGGGTCACTTTGTCATAGAAAGTATCTTGGTTTAGGACAATTTAAGGTGGGCGCAAATGAGTTACCTCTTTAGTTTTAATGAATCCCTTCCCACCAATAAGAAGAAACTAATACAAGTAGATATAAGTGAAAAAATAAGTTTACTAAAAACTGAAACAGCAACAGGCAAAAAATAAGTTATAGACACTAGTTACAAAGTTGCTGAAATCCCACAGATTCCCTGTGAATAGAGAAACCCGAAATGGCAAAGTGTCTCCTTCCCCAAGAGGGTGCTCGCCACATGTGTAGAGAGAAAGGGAAAAGACAGTGGCAGCCCTCCCTTCAAGATGGCATGCTCTTCAGGTGCCTGTGTGGTCTGTGAGACAAAAAGGAGATGGCAGACTAACCCCGCTCGGTGCACCCTTGCCCCTGGAAGAAAAAAAACCAGGAAGGTAGGAGCTTATGAAGCAGTTTAGTGACAGATCGGAATTGCTGATGTTTGTGAGGGTCAGTGCTACTGCTTGCTGCTGCCTGCCACCCACTGGACTTTGCCGGTGGTGGCACTGCTGTCTTGGATCCCCGCTTTCATGGGTGGGAAGAAAATGGACTTTCAGGCACTGATGCATGGCAGCCCAAACCCAGACTGGCTTAGACTTCGCACTGCTGATAGGTGTTGCAAATTTTGCTTTCAAGCAGTTTTTGATCATGAAATGCAGCTTCTTGAGTTGCTACTTTTGTGAGTCCAGAAACCTGCCTGAAACAACCCCCTCCAGAGGCCAGAGAGAAACAGAAAATAAACCACAAAAGGGAGCCTCTGCCTTGGGCAAGAGCTACAAGGCGAAAGAGAGAGAGCGCCAAAATGGCAAGAAAGGGAGGGCTCCCTGCATACTCCAACTTTTAAAAGCCCCGGGCACCCCCTTCCCCACCGTTGCATTGCAGGGTCTTAAAGAGACAGTAACAATTTTTGGCACAGATAGATATGAAATACAATAACATTTTTGGTTACCCGGGACAAAAGAGATCAGGTTGTTCACGCAGGACCTTCCTTTTGTAAATCCATGTTGGCCAGGGCCTGATCCACTCATTGCCCTGCATGTGCCATGTAGTGGCACTCAGGATCATCTCTTCCATAACCTTGCCTGGCACTGAAGTAAGGCTGACAGGCCTGTAGTTCCCGGGATCATCCCTCCAACCCTTCTTATAGATGGGCATTACGTTTACTAATTTCCAATTAGTTGGAACTTCTCTGGTTAATCAGGACTGCTGGTATATGATTGAGAGTGGTTTGGCAAGTTCTTTTGCCAGTTTCCTCATTACTCTGGGGTGGATCCCCTCTGGGCCTATAGACCTGTGGGTATCTAATTGGCATAGCAGGTCACTAACCATCTCCTCCTGGATTATGGGGGCTTCACCTAGCTCCCAGTCCCTACCTTCCAGCTCAGGGAGCTGGTTATCCTGCGGACAACTTGTCTTGATATTAAAGACTCAGGCAAAGAAGGCATCAAATACCTCTGCCTTTTCTTCTTACCCTGACACTACACTACCCTCTGCATTCAATAAATGGAGACTCTCCTTGACCCTCCTTTTGCTGCAAATGTATTTATAGAAACTTTTTTTTGTCTTTAACTGCAGTGGCCAAATCAAGTTCTAGTTGGGCTTTCGTCCTTCTCATCTTCTCCCTATATATGTCCCTTGTGACATCCTTATAGTCCTTCCAAGTTATCTGTCTCTCCTTCCAGAGATGATAGATTCTTTTTTTTTTTTTTTCCCTAAGTTCCAGCTTAATTTTTCTGTTTAACCAGGCTGGTCTTTCCCCGACAACTTGTCTTTCTACACATGGGGAGAGCCTGCTCCTGCATATTTAACAATTCCTTTTTAAAGCACATCTAGCCTTCCTGAACACCTTTGCCCTTCAGGACTGACTCCCCAGGTACTCTGTCAATAAATGTCCTAAACAGGCCAAAGACTGCCTTCCAGAAGTCCAAGGTGGAATTTGGCAGACTTGGTAGGAACTGTCTGTGCTGAATACAATATTGTATGTAAGCCAATGAACTTTTTTTAATAGCTTTGTTTCATCTATATTATACCTAAGCTTGTCAAATTAGGCTTTCTTATTACTGTTGTGTTTGCGACCCTCTCTGAACTAGTTCCAAAGGTTTGGTATGTTTCTCTCCCAGCTGTTCTTGAACCTTAGGTGTATCAGGAAGAAGATAACTCATATGAGAAGAAGGATTCTGTTCTTTCATCCATCAATTCATTGATCCTTTTCTCAAAGTTAGTATCAGTGGAGTGTAATGGGACAGTGTCTTCACAGGAGCTTCACCAGTGATGAACCACAAAAACCCCCAACCACACAAACAGAAACTAATAAAACTAATTAGTATACAAGGTACAGATCTTCAATCTGCAGACTTCAACCTGTTTTCTCAGGCAAATTTTACACAAGCAGCCATGAGCAACATTAATGCATTGGCATTTGCCCATTTGTTGTGAGAAAATGGGGTTCTATAAATCTAGTGGTCATTTCTTACTGCTCTAACTCTTGTTTTGATAGCTTGGTGTAGCTCTCAAAGCAAATTCTGCACCTCTTTTCTACCCCCCGACAAAGTTAGTAAGTCAAGGTAGTAAGTCCTGTAGATGTTAGGCTGGTATAAAGGGGTTTGTGTCCCTGTGCTAAGTAACTTCTCCAGTTCAAGTGAAAACCTGATCATATTTTTTGTTGCATTTTCCTTGTTTAGTCTTTCAGTGAAAATGTGAGTAAAAACAAGTGTCAGGCTCACATCTATAGGGAAGATTTTGCATAACAATTCTAGAATTTGAAAAGTTTCATCTCCTACTTTAAAACAAATAAATGGGGTACTGTCATGGTTTACTAAAATTATTTTTTTGTTTTAGTCACAGCTCCAGCACTACAAATGCCTCAGAAAATGTAGCAGTAGACAGATTAAACTGAAGAAATGCTCGTGATTATAGGATGCAGGAAAAAAAAAACCAAAACAAATGGAGATGATTGCCTTGAATGTAGACTTGACAAACTTCTTAGTGGCTGTAAATTCTAAAAGATATGAAAGATCCTGTAGAAATTTTAGTGGCTCAATGTAATATTTCACAAATGAGCAAGTTGAATATCCAAGACCATTCTGTAATGATTTCTGTATAATGTGGGCTTTGACAAGTGTGATGCTATTTGCATTTCAAGTTTTATTTGCCATTTCCCTAGTGCTACCACTTCAGGTAAAGAGGAGTCTGTCAACTGAACTTGATGGCTTTTAAGCTCCTTTAGAGTTCTTCTTTCTGAGTCTGAAGAAGAAGAAAATTATGTTTAGCAACTTCTATATAGAGTTTCTGGTACTTCATATGTAAATATCCTTGAAGTGGTTCTAATGATGTGCCATTCACAAACCTGGGAATTGTGTGGAAGAACAGCAATTGGCATGGCCCGGTGCTGGGGAATGTCCTAGCTGCTTTCTGGCATAAATGATCACATTCCAGGGCATGGGAATATTTCCAGACAAGACTTAACTTATGAGTATAGATGTTAATCCTTGATTCTCCTAAATTCTTTATGGAATAAGGAATAGAAAGGACTCTTCACAAGGGGTTTTGGATGCTTCAGAATGGTAGATTTAGGAGAGAATGCATCCTATTTATTTTGGGACAGTAATTCTGTACTCCTGTTTCCCTTTCAGAGGGTTTTAGTGTTTTTTTACAGTGGTTGTTTAAACATCTTTCACAATCCAGTCACCTTTCCAGCACCACCTTTCTGGGATGAATAGATGTGTCTGCCCTCTGTCAGGCTATTGCTTCCATGTGAATGAACATATTGTAGTTTTTCATGGAAGTGCTGTGCATGAAGTATGCTTTTTAAGGTTGCGAGGAATTTCATTCTGATTTAGTGTGTATGTGTGTGAATATTAAGAGGCCTTGTTTACTGTCTGGGTGATGTAGCGGGGAGACAATCTTGCATCTCAGGTAATGGATCTTTTATGTGAGCAGGAGAGTGAACACTCTATTTCCTCAGATGTTTCTTCCAGTGAACAGTAAAAGCTATTTTGAGCTAATGTCATGGTTTGACACTGGCACAATGCCAGCACCCCCATGAAATTGCAACCTCTCAATTGAATGCTGTGAAATGCGATCGAGAACAGAGCAAAGCAGGCCAAAGCTCTTAATAACAAGGAAAAAAAACCAAACTTTATTAAGCTACTACTATGAAAGGAAAAAGAAAGAAAAACACACACAAAATCCAAAATGAAAACCTTTCAAAGCATTCCTCCTCCCACCACACAACTCCAATAAACCACAGTGAGACACGACTTGGACCCTTAATCAACTATTAACTATTCACCCTTCAATATAATCAATACTAAGTCCATCAGGGGAGAGAGGAGTCTCCCTTGCACCATAGACCCCCAGGAAACACAGCTGCCACTTCTTGTGTTTCCATGTCACACATGGCACCGCCCGGAGAAAAAGTTTGCCATGGTAACACTCTCCTTTCCATGCACAGTGCTCTCACCACCAATGCATGGGTGGACAGACTGCTTTTAGGATTTTTCCTTTCAAGGATGCTTTACCAAGAGGGGAAAAAACAACAGTTCGGTTTTTTATTTCTTGGGACCACAGTCCCATTTTCTTCCTCCCCTGGGGCCGAAGGTCTCAGGAACAGAGATCTTCTTTTCTTCTTCTCTGAAGACAGAAGGCACCATCACCAACCTCCCCAACTTTTCTCTGTTCCCTCCTCTCCTGTCTTTTCTCAGCTGCTGAAGCAGTTCTCTTGGCTCACCAGCATTCTCCTAAAATACAGTCTCTCTTGGAGGAAAAAATCAGTTCAGTCTATCGCTAACAAGAAAAAGTCCAGCCAAAAGCCACTCCATCATCTTCACCCCCAATCTTCTTTCCTTAACCCAGGCTGTCTCTCTTCCTCTCTTTCAAACTGAGGAGGAATAATGTTTTCACAAAGCTTTCATTTCTCAAGGAAGGGTTAAAAGTCCCGACTCCCTGGATGGCTCGCTGCCCGGATCTCCAGCTCCCAAGGCTGGGCACCTTGCGCCCCCCCCCCCCTCCCCCCGCTCTTCTCCTTCCCCGCGGTGTACTGCTGACAAACCACCGCTGTCTCTTTCTCTTCTCTCTCTCTCTCTCTCTCTCTCTCTCTCTCTCTCTCTCTCGACTTTGGGGGGGAACGCAGACATCCCAGATTTCTCCACCCTTCCATCTGCAGGGGGCCAGCCCGGTTCCAGTCCCTTCACCCTTTGGCCTACCTCAAGCTGGGCCGCATGGCTTCCCCTGCCCCACCCAGCCACGGGCCGGGCAGGGGAGAGTCCTGCACTGTACCCTGACTGGAACCAAAAGAGAGAGTTCTCCTGGGAATTCTGCTTTTAACCCCTCTCTGTTCTCAGAGGCGTGTCCATCCTCAATTGGTCACTCCAAGTGTCAATATCCAACCCTGACCCCTGACTGGATTGACCTCTTCCTTCCGAGAAAATTATTTTTCCATGTCAAACCACAACTGCTAACTTTATTGATCATATGGGTTGATTTCCTGCAGGCTCTTCTGTGTTTGATTGTGGATTATTGGAGTTGAATATAGTAATAGTGTAGATGAACCAGTAAAAGATTTCTATTAATCCTAACTCTAAGCAGACACATTCTGGAAGATAGCATGTCATGTAAGCTGCTGTATGCTAGAGCAGTTTTGCTCTAACTTCTAACTGTTCACTTTTTCTGTACCTCCTGGCCTGCCTTCCTTCCATATTGTCCTGAGCTTCATTGTAACCTATGACTGTTGCAGTCACTTCAGGATACTGTTTGTCTTTCTGTAGGTTATGAAATATGCTGTCGGCTTTGATAGTTTGAATATTTATAGAGAGAACAGGTTAGCAATATAAAATACTGTTGTCCTTGGTTGACTGTATGATGCCTTTATCCCCAATCATCTGGCCTGTTTATGTTGAATAATAAGTTCTACACCTTTAAGACTTGTTCCAGGAGTAAAGGGGCGGGGGGAAGAAGCACGCAGTTTGTTTTTAAGAACTGCACTCCCTCCTCCATGTTCCTGCTCCTGGACTGTGTTGTCTGCGGACAGACAGACAGTGAGACAGAGCTCTCCTTTGCTTTTTCCTAGTTAGTTTTAGCTAGCTGAGGCAAAGAAGTTCCCTGGACTGTGTTTTTTTCCCTTTCTTTGGACCTGCTCTGGACTGAACACCAGAAGAGCAGCAGCAGCAGCTCACACCTGTGGCCCAGCGGGCTGGGCCTGGGCTGTGGCATTTTCAGCGCCGGAGGGACTGATCAGAGACTGAGTGAGCCCAGCTGCAACCTGGGGGGATTTTTCTGAGTTTGTCTCTCTCTTGGAGTGGCAAGAAGTTTTATTGTTTAATATTGCTTAAGTTTGCTTGTTTAATAAATAGGCTTTTTCCACTTTTCTCCAAAGAGGTATCTTTCCCAAACTGGTTGGGGGGAGGAGACAATTGAATCTACTTTCCTATAAGAACCCTTTTGGGGTTCTTTCCCCAAATTTGCTCTGAACCAGGACAACTGTTCCTATTCATCATGCTTTGTCAGGAACTGTGAAATTTCACTTTTGCATGTGCTATCTTAAGTCTTGTGCAGCAAATGTGTGGCATGCCATGCTTTTACCAGTGATGCACCCCACAATTTTGGGAATGTGTAATCTGTAACAGTGTCAGCTTTGGAGCACTGCTTTGTATAAAAGATCCATTGCTCAAAGGTAATGAGCTGACTGTGTCAATTAATATGCAGCAGGCTTTGTGCCTGCTGATTGTTCTTCTGATTTAATGTATATGATGGTCTGTCTTACAAGCAGCAGTGGTGAATATTTAAGGACACAGTACAGTGTTGGAATGCTCCCTGGCATCCCACAGCTGCCTTATGTGTCTTCAGGGCAACTATTTCAATCATTACGCAGCTTTTGGCAGTCTACCATCCTAGAGACATCTTAGGAATGTGAAAAAGAGAGGCTGTATGCTCTGCTGATATAAGTGCTTCCCAGGATCCCTCTTTGTCCACTTTCTAGAAATCTGTGATGCTGCCTGTGTCTGAGATAGATGTAACTTGTTCAGGAGAGTTGGCTCTTTTGAAGAGCTGGATCTAAATCAGAGAATGGGCCTTCTCGTCTGACACTCTGCTGCTCTTTACTAGACAAATGTTCTCTACTACAAGATTTTACTTGTGTCCGTAATCAGTAAAATGTCAAAGGCCATATTTTATCTAACAATTTTATTTGTGATAAATGCAGGTTGCTGTCCACAATTATAGTCTTATTCCTGATTTGTAGTGCTCGTGTAGCTCTACAGTGAATAGAAGTGATCTAGATTAAAAGTAACTCTCAAAAGTAAAATTTTCTGCCATGTGTGTTCTGTGGTCAGATAGCCAGTTGATTAATTTGGGTTGCTGCTCAATTACATGAACATTTCAGCCTCCCTGGAATGGCACTAAAAGCGAGGAGTTTGGGACAGGCAAGAAGGGGACAAGAACCATTAATTCCCTTCATCAGTAGCCCACACCTATGTTTATGACTTCTTGTTTCATAGCACTACTGAATTTTCCCTGTGTAGGGAGGGGAAATAAAAATACCTACTTCAGTTCTCTTCCCTTAAGCACTCAATCCAAACTTGTGACTATCAGCTAAGTTTAGTAGTTTAAATCACAACACCTATACTTAAAACCAGGAGTTTGGTGAACTTGGATTCTTTTCTTTCTGTTGCAACTTTTCAGAGGCTATTTATTTTAAAAGGACTGTAGCAGACAGTCAAACTTCAGGCTCTGTAATTAGGAAATAGAGATGTAAGTTGCTTGTGAACCAAATTCTCATAATTTCTGAGGTGCGAAATCTAGTTGTATGTCACTTATATAAAAACAAACTGTCCACTTTTAGTGATCGCAGAGCAAGTCTGTGATAGAGCTGAGCTGGATTTATGCTTCTGAGTCTGCTTTCTGTTTACAAACCCATGCTGTTTCCTTGCTTTGTTTAAATCTGATGCTGCTTTTAGGCTGTGCCTCTGACTGAAGGCTTCTTTTTCTTTGCTGTTGTGATCTTGTCCTTGAACGTTTGGTAAAAAATTAGTTGTCTCTCTTTTCCTCCTTCTTGATTTAGCAATTAAAGGTTTGTTATCCTGTAGTTGAATCCTAAAATGCTATACTGTAAAACTGTGTTAAGCATTCTGTGTTTTGTATACTGTGG
Source organism: Taeniopygia guttata (assembly GCF_048771995.1). Lineage (NCBI taxonomy): Eukaryota > Metazoa > Chordata > Aves > Passeriformes > Estrildidae > Taeniopygia > Taeniopygia guttata. Next base: position 16,379,295 of record NC_133064.1, read on the forward strand.
AAAAGAATATTTAGTTCTTTAATCAAGGAGAGTACAGAAAACAGTGAGAAGTATTAGCTACGATGTGCTTTTCTTTAAAGTCTGAACTTTCCTCTTTTGGGGAAAGCAGCCAATTAGTATGTGCATGGAGAATGAGATTAGTGTTTAAGTGGTGGTATCTGAAAGCTAGATTGTGATGTTCAGTTTCAGATATACATGGCATTTGTTTGAAGTCTTAGGGAAGCTTATGTTTAAAAACAAACAAAAACCCCCAAGAAACAATCCCAGAAACTACCCTTTAAAACTGAATTTTTTAAGAGCTAGGCTGAAGAAGTTTAGCCTGTTTTAAGTAATGTTACAACTGTACTGACTACTTAAAAGCAAAGAACTTGTTCAACTTTTAAAAACATTTATCATTTACCTTGAATCACTTGTTCCATTTTGATAGCCTCCTTCATATAGAAAATACAGCATGAGATGTCAGTCTAAATGCAAGTCTAACAATGCTCTATCTTCTATGTGAAAGGAAGTATTCTGTATGTTTTTCCATGTTTGACACCATAGTGTTTTGAATAACCATGTTCCATATTCATATCAATTTTTTGTTTTTGTTTTCAATTTATTATGCACAGCACTTGTTCTGAAATTTGGGGACTGAGTACACCAAACACGATAGATCAGTGGGATACAACAGGCCTTTACAGCTTCTCTGAACAAACCAGGTGAATATTCTGCCCTCTTGCATCATAGAAATCTTGTGGGAGGGATTGGCTTTGGAGGGTCTGTAATGGGATGCTTTAGCTGTAAAATAGACTAAATTACTTCCTAGGCCTCTTGTGGTACAGCATTTTAAGATATTTGCTTGCCAGTGTAGAAATCCAAGTGTTATCAGCTGATGTTTTGACCAATGAAATTCTAATTCTGCAATATTGATTTTTCATGACAGTGCTATTGAAAGAATAGGAAGACTTGTTAAATGCAAGCTCTAATATGATTTGGTATTTATATTAACAACGTTGGGAAGCTTGATTCTTTAGGCCTAATCTTACAAAGTATTTAAACTGCTTTGTATGTCACAAGCTTTCAGTTAAATCTTGCTAATTGGCTCAGATATGAGCTACTAAAGAATTGTTTGTAAATTCTTCAGTAGTTAATGGCAGGCAAATTCTAAACAGGGTCTTTATTTTTTCATGTCACATTACTTGATTTGTGTATTGAGGTTTGTCTCCCATCCCATAACAATCATAAACATCTGCATTTGTGTAAGTATATGCAGCCTGTCTTAAAATTAGCAAAATTATTTCAGCTGGTAGTAAGGCAGATGAAGTCAAGAAGATAAACTGTACAGTGTTTAAAAGATGTGCATTCATGCTTTTTGCATTGCAGTTATACTGCCATGTGGATCACTTGGGCAGCTGACTGCTTATAGGCTTTTTTACAGTCCTGTGGGAATTCTTAAACTTAAAGCCATAAAGCATCTATGCCACAGCAAAGCTTTGAAATTTAGTAGTGGAAGGGACCATTAAGTGTGTGATTTGTTTTTTTTTAAACAACTCTCTTCTGCATTTAAAAAAATATATGAAGAACTCATCCTAAATATTTGGTTGGAGGTAAAGTGGCTTTTAATGAATTCTAAATTTAACTGCCACTGATTAGAGCAACTCAAATACAAGTTAAGAGATTACCGATATGATCATTTTTATCATATTTGAAGCCTTTCAACAAGAGTATAAATGTCACTAGCAGTATCAATCCACTGAATTCTGAGAATGAATAAACTACCCATCCCATGTGTGTACACTCTTGCTTAAGTAGCTAAGAGCATGCAGTCTGTAAAAACTTTTTAACATCTTTTCCCTCCAGATCTCTCGATGGACGTCTACAGGTATCTCATCGTAAAGGACTGCCACATGTTATTTACTGTCGTTTGTGGCGCTGGCCAGATCTTCATAGTCACCATGAACTTAAAGCAATTGAAAACTGTGAATATGCTTTTAATCTTAAAAAGGATGAAGTATGTGTAAACCCTTACCACTACCAGAGGGTGGAGACACCAGGTAGGAAGACTACTTCTGACTTTGTATAGCATCTGTGCATACTTGATCAGCATGTTATAAGTGAAAAAGAGAAAAATGCTTTCTCTTGCCAAAAGTACAAGATTCTTAGAGATACAGCTTTTGAAAAAAACACCCCTGATAGTTTTTAATAGTAAAATTACTGAAAAATCTTTATGAATATGAAGATACCTTTACCCTGATAAACATTTCCAGGGCCACTAGTAGTTTCCAGATGGCTAAATATGACCCGGACTTAAAAGGAGAACAGAGATGATTCACCTATGCTAATGTGGAATAGTCTTACTCAAGAGGCACTTCAGGAATCTGTTTCTACCACTAGCAGTACAATTGTAATAGTAGCAGTACTGAGATTCAGAAAATTTCAAAACATCTGAAGAAATTGTTAGATGGTTTAGATATATATTTTTTCCTTTTAGCTCACAGAAGCGTGCATTTTGAGGGTCTTACCAATGCTTCGAATTTTGCTTTTCCAGTCCTGCCTCCTGTACTAGTGCCACGGCACACTGAGATTCTAACAGAACTGCCGCCTCTCGATGACTATACCCATTCCATTCCTGAAAACACTAACTTTCCAGCTGGAATTGAACCACAGAGCAATTATATACCAGGTATTTTCTTAACTTTCACTGTAAACAGTATGTTTGACATTGTGACGCTGAAACAAATATGGTAATTTTATGCTCCTAAGTGATCAAATTAATTGCACAATGTGCCAATAAGTTAGATCTAGTTGATTTTATGTATTAGTTCCAATGAAAATACCTGAACATTGCTGTTTGCAGAACACGATCCTGTGTGAAACTATATTGCTTACTTGGTTTCAGTAGCTTATTTATGATTCAGAATGCTAATGAGTGAAAAATAGACCTTTGTATTATGTTTTCAATCTGTTTTACAAGCATATAGGGGTTGCCAAATGCTGTGTGTTGGAGATTGAGCAGCAGTTTACTACTCAATCTCACCACATGTAGTTTGTGGAGAAACTTTAAGTTGCAAATCAGTGACTTAGTGTTTTTATCTGTAGTCCACAACTGATCAAGGTCTGCTTTGTGTGTTTGTTACTATTGTGTGCACAGTTTTGTCTTTTTAGTATGAAAGAGCAACCTAACAATATTGAAATCAAAGAATTCCTTCTTTCTCTTCTTTGCCCCTTCCCTACCCCAAGACTAACCTGCTACAGTGCACCCAAAACCTGGTACTATTACTGAAACATAAAATCAGTGAACTTTGTTTCCTGCCCCAACTTTGTGTTTCCTATCCCTTCAGGAAGTTGCCTAGAGTGTAAAACCAAGTAAAGCTGAACTTCTCTCATAAATGTTTAATGCAGCTATATTATGAACAAGCTGAAAATTCAGATCTAGACTCTCTTGAAGAATAAAATTACTTGAAACTCAAATATGTGCAATATATAAATTGTATTGATGTGTCTTAAACAGGTCATTGCTTGTGTTTTCTTTAAATGTATCCAAGAATTGAAATGGCATTTAAAAATGCAGCAAATTTGTTCTCATCTGTTTAATCTGGGCTATGTTTTGCCACCTAGGGACAGCAGATCGTTAAAGAGCAATTTAAGGGGATAGAAATTGGTGCTGCTTTCCTAACTGTTGTATGCCTTTTTTAACTCAATGTGAGGGCTTTTGATACCATTTCCTATCAACTTACTGGAAAGCTACCATTTGCAAATCCAGTGCTATGGAAATGAGCTAAAGTAGCTAGGTAGTTATTTGCAGGAAGTTTGTTCAAGGTGATTGTGGGTATTCACATGATTTTCAAATGTTTATGCAGCTAACCACACCTTGCCTCCTTATCTTTGTCACTGACACCCTCCTGTTGTATTCATGGCATCTTACTTTATTTGACCTTGCTGACTTAATCTTGAACACTTAGCTAGGTTCTGATGAGTCTTCTGTGTCTTGACAGCTTGCTTCAGAGGACCATTTTCTTTAGGGGTAGGCCAAACTAAGACCGTGGTAGCTTTGCACCGCAATACTGTCTCAGTACATGGTCTACAGAGAGGTTGGTTTCACTTACAACTGGGAAGATGGCAGTCGTGAAGGTGCAGGATGGCTGTTGGGGCTGTATGTTCAATTAATACTACTACGTGGAGGAAATCTCTATTCAGACAGAGATTAGTTATGGAAAATAATCTGTGCCAAAGACTCTAGATTAGCAACTGGAAAGAGGAGGCATGGGTTGGATTGGAAATGGTTATTGACCTTTTACCATGGCTGTGGCCTTAACTATAATGAATAATTTGGAGAAGGGTGGAGTCCATTTTATCACAATAAATTCAATAAAAATGTTCAAAATTAGTATGATTTTTTTGTTATCATAATTCTTGATAGTGAAGATTTCCTATAATTGTCCTTTTAAGTTTTCATTTGAATTTTGTCACATCTATATTTAACTCATTAGTTTTACAGTGAACCAATGATAATTCTTTTGCTTAATTTTTTAAAATCAGCTGACTTAATCGAGTTTCCTGTCACTGACTTCTTTCTGACCTTAATATATTGCTGTAAATCTCAGACATGATATTTGATATAATTTGATTTTAATTCTTAGGCAAAAAGCTTTACATTTCTGCTATTTGATAATAATGTAATTAAATGTACTTAATCCCTCAGATGTCTCAGAGACAATTCTAAGGCAATTGTAGACATAGTTAGCTTCAAACACGTTCAGTAAAGCAATCCAGGTTTTGCCTTTAATATATAGAATCATAGAATATCCTGAGTTGGAAGGGACCCACAAGGATCATCGAAGTCCAACTCCATATAGGAAAAGACATTTGCCCAGTTCAAAGAAAATTATTTCCTGAAAGGCAATTGGTTAATTTATCCAGATTACAAAGTACCTTTTGAATGGAGAAAAGGAACATGCATACTCTTATGGGTTTTGAAGATAATTCTGTTGAATTAGGCAAAGTTTCTAGTATCAAAATGCTTCAAACTTGTTTCTGAGTTTACTTTGGTTACTGAAACTCCATCTTTAAAGAAAGCTAGTTAAAAGAATAGATGATTGTTTTGATAGAGCTTGGAAGTAATAATGATAATAGAGCTTGTGCAGTGTAACTAGTTAAATAATATGGTTATTATTGAGTGAAATTTTTAGATAATGAAGGAAAATGGATTTGGGAATTGAACTGAAAAGTAACCTTCAAATCTATAAGGCATGGGAGGGTATCTGATCTGATGGTTATAGTACATTATAGTACATTAAGACAGCTCACATGATAATTTTTTTTTGTGAAAGTGACCAGATATGTTTTTTTTTTCATTTGTAATTCTACTAAATGTGAAAGCTGTTGATCACAATTGCAAAACTGTTACTTATTCTAGTAAAGTATCTTGTCTTAAATTGAAAAGACAAGTATTATCTGTTAATTATATAACACATTTGAACAGTTGACTGGCATAAAAGAGATTATACATTTTGCATAGACAATTAAGGCAGGTAATGTGTTTGAAGACCTACTGGAAGGAGAAATGGATGGCAAAATGATATTCTAATAAAGTATTTAAGTATTGAATGGAGCTCATGAGGACTTTATTACAAAAATTCCAAATGCTAAATCGTACAAATTTCCTCAGTCATTGAACCATTAGGTGCTTAGTTGTTTTTTTTTTTTGACAGAAACACCACCTCCAGGATACATCAGTGAAGATGGAGAAACAAATGACCAGCAGTTGAACCAAAGCATGGATACAGGTAACTACTTTCAAAACTTGGGCTCACTAGCTGTGATCCCTCTGCATAGCAGCATGAATTCAGCCTAAAAGATGATGGCAGTTTTCCTCTGTACAACCTGGTGTTATCTGCTTAAAATATCGCTTTCAGTCTTTAGTGAACAAATTAATATTTTTTTAAGGGAATGCTTCAAAAACATTCTGTGCCATATTAAGTACATTACATTTGTTTTGTAATAAAAACATACAGGTCTAATTAAGTCTTCATCAGATTTTAATAGCTGATTTGTTTTAACCATCCCCAACTTTACCTTCTGGAAACAGGTTCGTTGAAGCAATGTGTCTGTTAGCCGAAACAAGTTACAGACTCTGAATTTTGAGAATCTGTCTCTTACCTCTGGAACCTTATCACTTCTGCCATGTTTCAAAACAGTTCTTGTATAGAAGGGTCAATGGAAAGAGTAGTAGAAATATGAGGCATCTGTGCCTTTGTATGAAAGAGTTTCTAGATAATGTGGTTGGCTTTAGACTGTCAAAGAATAGTTAATATGCTGAATAAGAACATCCTGCTATCTGCTGGCAGACTTGAATGTATTTGGTTAGCTAACGTTAGCAATCTTTTTCAGTTAGTTGGAATCAACTGCACCAGTTTCCCAAAGAACTGCGATATTTTCCCACTATGTGATAATGTCTACCTTAATTTTAAAAGCCTGATATCAGCAATCATTGTAGGAACGATTCTGTGCAAAGCCTCTTTGTATTTTGTCTACAAGTGCACAAATTGTGTTGGGGAGTTCATGTTTTTCTAAATTTTTTCCTTCCTTCTTCCAGGAAATAATAACCTCAAATGAGGAAATCCAGGTTGTTCTTCTAGAGATAAACACTCTCCATTGAGAATAGAGGCAATATCTTGCTTGTTTCATCCACTTTTTCTTAGCTTTTTTTCCACTGAATTTGGGAAGAAGTCACTACCTTCTCACTGGGCTGAAGCACCTCTCTTATGAAGATAGGCTGAGAGAGTTGGGGTTGTCCAGCCTGGAGAAGAGAAGGCTCCAGGGAGATCTTAGAGCACCTTCCAGTACCTAAAGGGGCTACAGGAGAGCTGGAGAGGGACTTTGGACATTGGCATGGAGTGATAGGACAAGGGGGAATGGCTTCAGACTGATAGAGAGTAGGGTTAGATGGGATATTGGGAAGAAATTCTTTCCTGTGAAGGTGGTAAGGTACTGACACAGGTTGTCCAGAAAAGCTGTGTCTGTCCCATCCCTGGAAGTGTTCAAGGCCAGGTTGGATGGGGCTTTAAGTAACCTGGTCCAGTGGAAGGTGTCCCTGCCCATGGCAGGGGGATTGGAACTAGATGATCTTGAAGGTCCCTTCCAATCCAAACCATTCTATGATTCTGTGACAAGCATATAAATAAAGTTGTGTTCACAGAGTGTGCATGAAGTGAAAGCTCTGCCAAATACAACATTAAGATGTTAATTAGGTTTATGAGGAGGGGTAAGGTCCCATGAGTCTGGAAAATTAAATGCAGTCTTAATTCACAATTAGTGTGTGATATGCTGGAAAAGTGGTGTTAGTATTTCTGGGGTTTCTTATTCCAAAGGATTTAAATGTAAAACTATATCTAGATAATGGTTATTCCTACTTATCTGAACTAATGAGAGTAATTTGCTCTGAAACAATCTGTATTGCTTCAACAGGATCTCCAGCAGAGCTGTCTCCTAGTAGTCTTTCTCCAGTTAATCATAGCCTGGGTAAGCTGGAAATTCTTGTAATTGTTTCTCTGTGTGATGACTCTTCTTTATGTATATATTACATTAAAACTGAAAACATACTTTAAAAAAATTAGGAACTGTATTAGGAGGAGACTATTGGGTTGGCTTCCTGATGATAAATATAATAGGGCTGGGTAAATAACTTCTTAACTACTACTCTATTTCTGTAACTGTTGAGTTCCTAGCAAAGAGAAAGAATAATATGGTTGTGTGTGCAGGACTAGCATTTATAAAATAAATATTTTAAAGGATGCTATCCAATCCATAGTGCTGGCCAGACTTGCTGACTCCCTTGTATATATGTTCTGCTACTCTTCTCTTGTACTGTTTCACCTGTAACTGCAACACAATCATTGCTTCCACATTAGTTGCCCACCTGCTTTGATCAGGTGCCATTGCTGTGTATTTGTATAAATGCCTCAGGAAGATCCGATTCCCCTGGGTTTGTTTAAGGAATGATGATAGAAAAATGCTGTTCAGAATGCTTAGTTAGTAATGAGGGTAGGTAAAAAGGGGAAGCAGCTCAGGGAAAGCTGAAGATGCACAGGGAAGATATTGAGCTCTCATAAGGACCTTAGAACTGCTTTTAGATAGACATGGTATAATATCTAGTGTAATATAAGAAAATATTATTTTCATATTAATATTTTTTCTTTGTGTGGTTCAGTGTTTGATAGTTTAATCTTTTTTTTTTAACATTGCCAAAATGTAAGTTATAGAAAAGCAACAGAAATGTCTCAATATCTGGCACTCACAGCATCATTAGTTTAATAATTTTGCCAAGCAAAATGCAAGTACTGAACTAAATGAGCTGTGGTCAGATTAGATCACCCCCTCTTCCCCTCCTTCCCTTCCTTCTTCCTTTGTGTGAAAATCTAAATTCCATTATGTTTACTGGAGTAGGTAAAAATGAAAGCAAGTAAAATATAATTTGTGGAGACTAACAGCTGTTGTTTCTGGGAGAGACAAGTAGCAGGGCATATAGATTTCTTTTGAGCCTTGTCCTGGTTCAGGGCAAATTTGGGGAAAGAACCCCAAAACGGTTCCTTTAGGAAAGTAGATTCAATTGGCCCCTTCCCCCAACCAGTTCAGGAAAGATACCTCTTTGGAGAAAAAGTGGAAAAAAACCCTGTTTATTAAACAAGCAAACTTAAACAATAAAACTTCTTGCCACTCCAAGAGAGAGACAAACTCAGAAAAATCCCCCGGGCTGCAGCTGGGCTCACTCAGTCTCTGATCAGTCCTTCCGGTGCTGGAAATGCCGCGGCCCAGGCCCGGCCCGCTGGGCCACAGGTGCGATCTGCTGCTGCTCTTCTGGTGTTCAGTCCAGAGCAGGTCCAAAGAAAGGGAAAAAACCACAGTCCAGGGAACTTCTTTGCCTCAGCTAGCTAAAACTAACTAGGAAAAAGCAAAGGAGAGCTCTGTCTCGCTGTCTGTCCGTCTGCAGACAACACAGTCCAGGAGCAGGAATGTGGAGGAGGGAGTGCAGTTCTTAAAAACAAACTGCGTGCTTCTTCCCCCCTCCCCTTTACTCCTGGAACAAGTCTTAAAGGTGTAGAACTTATTATTCAACATAAACAGGGGAGGCGATTGGGGATAAAGGCATCATACAGTTAACCAAGGACATTCCACCCCTTATCCCCATATCGTCAGCTTACTACTAAAACTTATATATATATTCAAACCCTACAAACACATACATTATACATCCAATATACAGCTATACACAGACAATGGCAGTAATATTCAGCAAACAGTGATATTTACACATAGCTCTCACCCAACAATCAGATCTCCCTGAAGTACACATCGTGTTCTTCCATCTTTCTGCATTATCCACCATGTACAACCTGGTCCCTGAGCAAAGACAATCCCACGAATGGGTTTGTCTGTACTTGAGGCAGAATTGATCCACACTGTCTTCCCTAACAAACCTCTGACATGCACTACTGGGACTTTGTCTCCATCTACTATATGCAAAAGCTGAGATTGGGCAGGGCCCAATCGACTGGTAGAGCCTCGGGTGTTAACTAACCAGGTGGCTTTTGCCAGATTCTGCTCCCAATTTTTGAAAGATTCCCCACCCAATGTTTTCAAGGTGGTTTTTAACAGTCCATTGTACCTCTCCAGTTTTCCTGCAGCTGGTGCATGGTCGGGAATATGGTACACCCACTCAATACCATGTTCCCTAGCCCAGGTGTTCAAAGGCTGTTGTTGAAATGAGTCCCATTGTCTGACTCAATCCTCTCAGGGGTACCATACCTCCAAAGGATCTGCTTCTCAAGGCCCAGAATGGTGTTACAGACCGTAGTATGAGGCACGGGATAGGTTTCCAACCATCCTGTGGTGGCTTCTACCATGGTGAGCACATAACGCTTGCCGTGGCGTGTCTGGGGCAGTGTGATGTAGTCAATCTTCCAGGCCTCCCCATACCTGTACTTGGACAACCGCCCACCATACCATAGGGGCTTCACCCGCTTGGCCTGTTTTATGGTAGCACACGTCTCACAGTCATGGATAACCTGAGAAATACTGTCCATGGTTAAATTCACCCCTCGGTCTCGTGCCCACTTAAAAGTGGTATCTCTACCCTGATGGCCTGAGGCATCATGGGCCCATCGTGCTAAGAACAACTCTCCCTTGTGTTGCCAATCCAAGTCTATTTTTGACACCCCTATCTTTGCAGCCTGATCTACCTGCTGGTTGTTTTGGTGCTCCTTATTGGCTCTGCTCTTGGGAACATGGGCATCTACATGGCGAACTTTCACAGGTAGCTTCTCTACCCTGGTAGCAATGTCTTTCCACTCATCAGCAGCCCAAATTGGAATTCCTCTACGCTGCCAATTAGCTTTTTTCCACCTCTCCAGCCACCCCCACACAGCATTGGCTACCATCCATGAATCATTGTAGAGGTAGAGCTTCGGCCACTTCTCTCTTTCAGCAATGTCCAGGGCCAGTTGAACGGCCTTGAGTTCAGCGAGTTGACTTGATCCACCCTCCCCTTCTGTAGCTTCTGCAGCCCGTCTTGTGGGACTCCATACGGCTACTTTTCATTTCCATTTCATTCCCACAATGCGGCAAGAACCATCAGTGAAAAGAGCGTAATGTGTTTCTTCTGCTGGCAGTTGCTTATATGGTGGCGCTTCTTCAGCATGTGTCACTTCTTCCTCTTCATCAGCGAGACCAAAGTTTTCGCCTTCAGGCCAGTTTGTAATTATCTCCAAAATCCCAGGGGGGATCAGTTTTCCAATCCGGGCGCGCTGCGTGATAAGGGCAATCCACTTGCTCCATGTGGCATTGGTGGCATGGTGGGTAGAGGGAACCTTTGCTTTGAACATCCACCCCAGCACCGGTAGTCGGGGTGCCAGGAGGAGTTGTGCTTCTGTACCGATCACCACTGAGGCGGCCTGGACTCCTTCATAGGCTGCTAAAATTTCCTTCTCTGTTGGAGTATAGTTGGCTTCAGACCCTCTATAGCTTTGACTCCAAAATCCCAGTGGTCGGCCTCGAGTCTCATCAGGCACCTTCTGCCAAAGGCTCCAGGACAAACCATGGTTCCCGGCTGCAGAGTAGAGCACGTTCTTCACATCTGGTCCTGTCCTGACTGGGCCAAGGCCTACCGCATGGACGATCTCCTGCTTGATCTGGGTAAAGGCTTGCAGCTGTTCAGGGCCCCAGTGGAAAATGTTCTTCTTGTGGGTGACCAAGTAGAGAGGGCTCACGATCTGGCTGTACTCAGGAATATGCTGTCTCCAAAAACCTATGGCACCTAGGAAAGCTGGTGTTTTCTTCTTGCTGGTTGGTGGAGACATCGCTGTGATCTTGTTGATGATATCTGTAGGAATCCGACGCCGTCCATCTTGCCACTTCACTCCCAGGAACTGGATCTCTTGAGCAGGTCCCTTTATTTGCTCTTCTTGATGGCAAAACCAGCTTTCAGGAGAATCTGGATGATTTTCTCTCCTTTCTCAAACACCTCTGCTGCTGTTTTCCCCCACACAATGATATCATCAATATATTGTAGATGTTCTGGAGCCTCACCCTTTTCTAGTGCAGTCTGAATCAGGCCATGGCAGATGGTGGGGCTGTGTTTCCACCCCTGGGGCAGTCGGTTCCAGGTGTACTGCACGCCCCTCCAGGTGAAAGCAAACGGAGGCCTGCATTCTGCTGCCAGAGGAATGGAGAAAAATGCATTGGCAATATCAATAGTGGCATACCACTTCACTGCCTTGGACTCCAGCTCGTACTGGAGTTCCAGCATGTCCGGCACAGCGGCGCTCAGTGGTGGAGTCACTTCATTCAATGCACGGTAGTCCACTGTCAATCTTCATTCTCCTTCAGATTTACGCACAGGCCAGATGGGGCTGTTGAAAGGTGAGTGGGTTTTGCTGACCACCCCTTGGCTCTCCAGCTCACGGATCATTTTGTGGATGGGGATCACAGCATCTTGATTCGTTTGGTACTGCCGGCGGTGCACTGTTGAGGTGGCAATTGGTACTCGTTGCTCTTCTACCTTCAAGAGTCCTACTGCAGATGGGTTTTCCGATAGTCCAGGTAAGCTGTTCAATTGCTGGATGCCCTCTGTCTCTACAGCTGCTATCCCAAATGCCCACCTGAGTCCCTTTGGGTCTTTGAAATACCTCCTTCGAAGGAAGTCTATGCCTAAATTACATGGGGCCTCTGGGCCAGTCACAATGGATTGTTTCTTCCACTCATTTCCAGTCAGGCTGATCTCAGCTTCCACTGAAGTAAAGTCCTGTGATCCCCCTGTCACACCAGCAATAGAAACATGTTCTGCCCCCACATATTTTGATGGGATTAATGTGCACTGTGCACCAGTGTCGACCAAAGCTTTATATACTTGTGGTTCTGATGTGCCAGGCCAGCGAATCCACACAGTCCAAAAAATACAGTTTTCCCTCGCCTCTACCTGGCTAGAGGCAGGGCCCCTCTAAGCCTGGTTATCCTTCTTTCCTGGGGCATATATCTTGGAGGTTTCTTCAAGGGGTTTGAAAATATTGTCATCATCATCATATACGGCAGTTTGATTATGGGTCACTGGAGCTGCTTCCCTTTTGGTGAAAACTCCTTTCGGAGTCTTGCCTCCCTTCAATTCACGCACCCATTGTGCCAGAGCACCAGTAGGTTTCCCATCCCATTTCCTCATATTTTCTCCACAATCGCGCAGGAAGAACCACAGCTCAGCTCGTGAGATGTACCTTCTTTCCCCGTCTGGGGAACGTCTGCGTTGGGTACCAGGACCTCTGATCTGTATTGCTGAGACTTGGAGAAAACCCCCTTTCATCTCCTCCCTGAGTTTCTTATGATTCTTCTCTATCTTGTCTTCTAGTTTCTGCAGACGTGTTTCCACTGCTGCAATTCTGGCATGGGTTGGGCCATGTACGGCATCTGCACATGCTCGGAGCTTCTTTGCCATATCGAGCACAGTCTCCTCACCCTCATCTCGATTCATTATTGCTACAGCAGAAGCGTATTCATGTGGCCCAAGCCTTACAAGTTTTTGCCACATCACGGATGTACACGGTACCAAGTCTGGGTTTACAGTCTCTACATCATCCGAAAAGACAATCTCTGCCACTGCCATTTCCCTCAAGCGTTGTATTCCTTGTTCTATAGTCTTCCACTGGGTTTGCTGCATGTAAAGATCATCTGCATACAGGTATCTTTATGCTACACTTTCCAGAACCCGTGCCCAGAGGCTGCGAGGGTTAGCCGCTCTCATCATTCCTTGGTCATTGACAGGATCATGTGACAGGGATCCTAAATGTCTCGCTTCACTACCATCCAGAATTGTAGCCTCGCCTGCAGCATCCCAAAGACAGACCAACCAACTAATTACAGACTCATCAGGTCGTCGAGTGTAATCCTTTTTTAGGCCACGAAGGTCCTTCAGGGAATAGGACTCAGTAGTGGCTTCTGATCCTGCCTCAGTTGCCCTAACTCCAGCTTTTGTGTCAGTAATTATCTTTGAGGGTCCTTCTCCTGGATCATCATCATCAGTCCCTGGCCGGTCAGTTTTGCTTTTCTTCTTTCCCGCAGCGACTGCCAGTGGCTTAGGGTTACTGTCTGATTTAGCTACAACCTGAGTAACTGGGGTGTTGTCTGCAGCCTGAGTGACTGGGATAGCTGCTGGTTTATCTCCCTGCCCCCCTGCCTCTGTCTGCCAGCCTACAGTATCTAGCAGTGTGCGATAAGCATAAGCCAAGGCCCAGCTTATTGCAATGATCCTTTTCTCATTAGAGTCATCATGGCACTTCTCTTTCAGGTATTTCCCCACCTCAGCTGGGTTCTGAATTTGTTCACGTGGAAAATCACACTCTACAGGGTCAGAAAATTCCTTCAGGGTCTGGCCCATATTTTCCCATTCTCCACACCACTCAGGATTTTCGACAACTGGGTGAGGGGTTTCATCAGCTCCTGTGGACATCTCAGCCTTCACTCTAGAGAAGCTGCAGGCTGTATAAAGGAAGTTTACCAGAATAGATACTAGAAAGATGGTCTCTAACATTCAGGGGAAACTGAACATTTTTAAAAAGTGACATAACAAATTCAAAAGAGAAGAAGGAAAGGAGAGGCTGGAAAACCTCATGCCCTGCTCCTCCTCTAACAAACTGGGTGAAATTACTAATAAACCCCCAGAACATACTACTGGAACTAGGATGCAGGGTAGGACAAAAAAACCATAAACTATACATATCTTGAACAGACTCCAGTATCTTTACAAGCACCTTATAAATCACTATCACCAAGCCCAGCCCAATAGCTATTTTAATCCGTGCTCTTCTACTGTAAAAACTACGTGTAAGGGACAAGAATCCTAGTGACCAGAAAAGTACTAAAACCTCAAAAAAGCCTAAAGACCAGAACCACATGAAGGCCTCCACCCCAAGAGACATTATGAATGTAAGCAACATGGCTACTGACTGCTTTAACCCACTACAAAATAAGCACAACCAACATCTATTCAGTAAAGGAATAAAGGTTTTTTCCACTTGTTTCGAGCCCCGGTAGTTGGTCGCCAATAAATGTATTTGTCCTGGTTCAGGGCAAATTTGGGGAAAGAACCCCAAAAGGGTTCCTTTAGGAAAGAAGATTCAATTGGCCCCTCCCCCCAACCAGGTCGGGAAAGATACCTCTTTGGAGAAAAGTGGAAAAAACCTATTTATTAAACAAGCAAACTTAAACAATATTAAACAATAAAATTTCTTGCCACTCCAAGAGAGACAAACTCAGAAAAATCCCCTGGGCTGCAGCTCGGCTCACTCAGTCTCTGATCAGTCCCTCCGGCGCTGGAAATGCCACGGCCCAGGCCCAGCCCGCTGGACCACAGGTGCGATCTGCTGCTGCTCTTCTGGTGTTCAGTCCAGAGCAGGTCCAAAGAAAGGGAAAAAACCACAGTCCAGGGAACTTCTTTGCCTCAGCTAGCTAAAACTAACTAGGAAAAAGCAAAGGAGAGCTCTGTCTCGCTGTCTGTCCATCTACAGACAACACAGTCCAGGAGCAGGAATGTGGAGGAGGGAGTGCAGTTCTTAAAAACAAACTCTGCACTTCTTCCCCCCCCTTTCACTCCTGGAACAAGTCTTAAAGGTGTAGAACTTATTATTCAACATAAACAGGGCAGACGATTGGGGATAAAGGCATCATACAGTCAACCTAGGAGAAGCCTCGAATTCTGTATTAAGCTTGTTTTTAAATTTTTTTTATAGACTTGCAACCAGTTACTTACTCGGAGCCTGCGTTTTGGTGTTCAATAGCATATTATGAATTGAATCAGAGAGTGGGAGAAACCTTCCATGCATCCCAGCCTTCCCTGACTGTAGATGGCTTTACAGATCCATCAAATTCAGAACGATTCTGTCTAGGTTTGCTTTCCAACGTAAACAGAAATGCTACAGTGGAAATGACAAGGCGACATATAGGTAATTATCTCTGATCTTTAATTTCATTTTAGACATTAAATTATCTGGAATGATCCAGGTAGGATGACCACATCTGTGTTTTGGGTTCCTTTCCCCCTTGTGCAGCCAAGCCATAGAACTTCTCTCTTGGGCCTTGCCAAGAGGAACTTGATCTCTCTTGCTATGGACAGAAGTGGAAAGATAAAGAGGTCACTGCTTCTGAAACTGAGGAGAAATATAGCTGCTTCTGTTACCACAGCCTTTTTCAATTGGGAAAAGATGTAGTGATAGCTACAGCTGAAAGGATCTCCATTTCCTCGATCAGTAGTCACTGAGATGATGGCAGCAGCAGTCACACAACTGTCAGGATGCAAGTGGCACAGGAGGAAGCCACTCAACTATAGGGGATTTCTGTTGCTTATGTTGCTGTTCTCTGCCTTCTGGAAAAAGATGACACATCAAAGTATCCCAAGGGACAGGTTTTTGGCTTTCAGGCTCTTCATTGGACTTGCTCTGCCCTAGGTAGCATTTATAGTCAGAGTTGCTTATAATTGAAATTTAAGCTTTAATTGCAAAATATTAGCATGTTGCTTAGTTTATTCTAATTTATAAAATGCAGAATGAGCATTGATAGCACTCTAATGCTTTTCTGAAATGGGAGAAGCTACAGTTGAGATAACATGCTGTTTTTACATTATTAAGATTTTCTTTGTAATGGTTAGTAAAGAATATTGTTTTCTACAATGTTTTGGCAATGAAGAGAGATGGGGAAGACTGATTCGGTGATCAGAATCCGATATATTGTGGTATACAAATGCTTGTATACTATTTTAGGGAGACTAGTAATGTGTAATACAATGATTTTGTTAAAATCACATGCACAAACTTATGCATATTACAGCATCTCTTACTTGCAGAGTTTAATAAGATTTTCTTTTTCTGGTAAACCTGTCTGATTTAATCTTCTTGCAATCTAGATCTAATTTTCAAAGTTCTGTTTGCTTTTGCCAAGGTATTTTGTTTATCAAATCTCTTATATTAATAAGGTCCAAAGTCTATCATCTGTCTTGTGTCCCCCAACATCCCAACAACAATGCAATGTCTTGGCTTTAGGTTCTTCAATAAAGTAGACTTTTTTTTTCTGGATTCTTTTATTTAGCAACATTTATGAGGTTTTTTGGTTTGATTTTTAGTAAAAATTTCAACTTATTTAATAGAACCTTCTGATTGCCTGTATGCCAAATCCGAATGCTTGTCTTATAAAAATTTAGATGTGCAGAAGCCCAGGCTATACCTGTGCTAACTAATCAAAATTATCAATTATGAGGAAAAGCAAAAATGTAAGGAACTTTCACTTTTTTTTAATGGAGCAATTCACATTTTGTTTTAAAAATTGTTTTAAAGAAAAGGGGAAATAGAAACTATGGCCTTTAAAGAACCTGTTAATTATAAACAGCTTTTTTTGAGAGCTCAATTGTACATTACTTATCTTCTGCTAGAAATAAGCCATACAAGTTTTTTTCCACTCAGAGAGAGAGAACGAAACCACAATTTAAAAGTGAACAATAATATTTCTTATGGGTTTTTTTTCATAATAGGGCTGAATGAAGTCCTGTTGATTTTGTTCAAGTACTACAGAGAAAGGGGTATGTAGTGGGTTATGAAATAGTATGGGTGGATGTAGGCAAAGAGTGTTGAAGTGGTACACTGTGTTTTCATTTTTTGCCATAGTGGCCTGTGCTGCTTCATATACAACACTTTAATACTAGCACAAGTTTTAACTCTGTTGAACCTAATATTTTTATTTTGATTCTGGCATTTCTTTAAGTAAAACATTATTTGGTAATGAACACGGCTTTATAATTTTGATTTGGTTATAAGCCATTTCATGGCTAGAAAATTCTATCTCACTCTTGACCAAAAATTATTCTGCTTCTCCTTCAAATATTTTGAGATTGTTGGAGGAAAAATGCAAGTTAATTGTGTTCTGCTCCTGCTACAGCTGTCAGCCCAGCAGTGTTGTTCTGTAGATAACTGATTTCTGTTTCTGTTATAAAGAAAAACCTTGGCCTTCTCTGAAACAAAATCCTCTCGTTTGTTAATCTTCTTGGGTTATATAATAACTAGAGTCCTTTTGAATTTTGCTACAGGAAGGGGAGTACGTCTCTATTACAT
Source organism: Taeniopygia guttata (assembly GCF_048771995.1). Taxonomy (NCBI): domain Eukaryota; kingdom Metazoa; phylum Chordata; class Aves; order Passeriformes; family Estrildidae; genus Taeniopygia; species Taeniopygia guttata. Next base: position 16,396,913 of record NC_133064.1, read on the forward strand.
TGGTGGAGAAGTTTTTGCTGAGTGCTTAAGTGATAGCGCAATTTTTGTTCAGAGCCCCAACTGTAATCAAAGATATGGCTGGCATCCTGCAACTGTGTGCAAAATTCCACCAGGTTAGTAGCTTACTAAAGGTCTTGTGTGAAAATATTCAGTGAATGTATTCACTGGACATTTGCTTTCCTTTTAATAGTTTCTTCATAGTTTTGGGTTTCTGTGTAGCAAACACAAATATTCATTGATTGATTGTACTCCTTGGACTTTTTTTCTTTCTAGGATGCAACCTAAAAATCTTTAATAACCAAGAATTTGCTGCTCTTCTGGCTCAATCTGTGAATCAAGGTTTTGAAGCAGTTTATCAGCTTACTAGAATGTGTACCATAAGAATGAGTTTTGTTAAAGGATGGGGAGCTGAATACAGGTAAAAAACTTTTGGTTTTCATTTTAAAGTTAATTTTTCTTCTTTCACTAATGCACTGTTTCTGTCTGGTTTGAAAGCTGTACCTACAGTCTTCTTAGTGCTACTGTAGACATGCTGTCTGCAAGTTGGACCCCATATTTTCCTTTTTCTCCCTCCTCAGCTATTGAGTTTTTAAGTTATAAAGACCAGAAATTGATTTTAGTATTACAGTCAGCTGTTGAGCAAGGAATGTTGTCAAAGTTGTTTCCTCACTTGGTTCTGCTTGCTTGCTTATTATGGCAAAATCACTGACAATATCTAGAAGTTTCACAGTTTGTGCTGTGAGATTATTTGCTGTTTGTTAGATGTACAGCAATTTTGGTCTCTGTCCTGGTCTGTGTGGAGTATAATGCATTCATTAGGTTGTGGTGAGGGATGCAGTTGATAGTATCTGACAGAAAGAACTGAAGTCATTTGGAGTGCATTCTGCAGAATGAAACAGCTGGAGAACATGCATTTAAGGGTTGACAAATATTTTGGAACTTGTAATGGAAAAGCTTTGTGGGAGTAAGATGACTGTGTTTATGTAGTAAAACTGCTAAATTTTTTTGAGTGGAAAAAATAGCCTTTTATCTGCTTTTTTAATAGATTTGAATTGTATTCTTTATTTAAACAAAATCTTTAAACCTCTCTATAAATTGTCCCCTGAAAGAATGAAGTCTGACATATCAATACCCTATTGTAATACATAGTCACTTTTAAAAAATCCATATAATTTCTGAAGTTCAATAATGGTGTGTAGGTTCCACTGTGAATCTTGGGGGTTTGTTTCTTTTATCTGCTCTTGAAATATACACATGTAAATAGCAGCATCAGTATGTGGGGGAGGCTTCTCAGATAAATGAAGCCAATTTTGTAGAAGTCTAATTAGAGGAAATGAGAAATTTGAGTAATGGAATAAATTGATGCCTCTTTGTTAGTAAGAGATACACAAAAATAACATAGCTCAAGTTTAAAGAATTATTGGATTTGTCAGGAAAATTAATCCACAAACATCAGAGATTTACGTCCAGAAAGGAGACAGAGGAGTCCTTTTACTTTATTTGAATAAAGGGAGAGGCCATGGGGCATTCCCCTGGGGTCTCTCAAATTTTTGGAGGATGCAGCCTCCTTTTTATCCTAATTTCCTGTCCTCATTTCCCTTCTCTCTTTCCCCATTGGCTCGGGTACTTGAGAAGTACAGACTTCCCAAAACACCTGATACCGAAGATTTCCCTCTAATGTATAACCTTCCTTTTAAAATTTTTTATTCTTATGGAATTTAGGGGTTTTCCCCATTGTTTCTTTCATCTTTCAATATCTAATTTCATTTATCCGCAAACATACAGTTTGTAAAGGCAAATATCTTTTTCCATTCATTAATCAGTGGAATCCTTCCTATTGTTTCTTTTATCTCTCAGTGCTAGTTTTATCTACCAGCCGACACACAGTTTGTTTGTAAAGACAAATCCCTTATTCCTCTCAATCCCTTGTCTTTTATTTTTTTAAAATGTCTTTACAAACTTTAGTTATCATTGACTTAATTTCCTGGTCCTGGGTCTTTTTTGGTTTTGCAATTATTTGCAGTGACATCAATTTCTGTCCTTTTGTAGCCATCTCTGGATCATTAGGCAAGGCTACTACCTTCATCCCTTTGATCACATGTTGAATAAGTTGTACTAAGCAAGGGATCATGCATGGTAAAAAGATTAGAGTTGCTACAGCATATAAGAGGAAGCAAAGCATTTGTTTAACCCATAGTCCACCTCTCAGGGTCTGGGAGTTGGGATGACCCCAAGATTGTAAAAATCCTTGTTTCCCAGCCCGTGCAGCCAAAGAAGGAGTCTGAATGCGTAGGATTGGCTTCTCAAGGTTGTTTATTTTTCCTTATCTATAACATTCTTTCTCTGATCTGCTGAGTTTTGTCTAGCAGGTCGGCCATGGTATTCTGTCCCCAGTCTCAGGTGGTGTTTACATTTTAGACTCAAAACTACATGTACTATGTTTACAATAATGTGCCAATATCTATCACTTATGTTAGACAGTGTGTCTCTACCTTAAACCAATAGAAAAGTGTCACCATCACAGCAAGACATGGAGGACAGGGAGAAGGAGAAGAGGGCCAGGACACACCCAAAACCCTCCATCTTGTCCCTTTGAACCCCATTCTAAAAACCCCAAAATTCTACTTTTTCACCCTGTGTTAATTTAACTATCACAATACTCAAACCCTTGTGGCTTGTATATCCTCAAAGTTGGCAGTTTTTTCCATGGGCTAAAATCGAAGCCACAGGTGTTTTTGACTTCGTGCCAAGGTCTCCAAGCCCCCTGCCAGGGTCTAGAGACAGCCAGGGCAGCCAGAGGGATGTCCTGGACTCCGACATCCACCAGGTAATCATGAAAATATGTCCCATTCCCATCCTTTCCATGTTTGGACCGATACATGAGCTTTCTTATTCTTTTTGTTATTTGTTTCACCACCTTTCCATTGTCATCCATTTGTAAACAGCAGTTTGAGTAGTTTAATTTGCCACACACTCTCCCTTCTTCTGCTAATAAATAGTCTAATACCATCCAATGTTGAAATAGTGCATTTCTCATCCGAGTAGATTGGTCAGCAAGGAGGTCGATAGCTGCACATGTCTGGTTCATTATTACTTCAAAGACAGCTTGTAACCTAATTATCCAATTAAAATTATAAATGAGTTCCCTGGCACCTGATATTAATTCATTAGGATTCCATGTGGCTGGTCCATTGTGTTGTATAATTCATTCAAGTGTCCATTCATCTTCACCCCACTTTTGGGTGCTCCCTCCAGCCAGGGATACATCAATTGACTGCTTTTCTCTAATTAGATTATCATATACCTTGATTCTTAACTGATTCCCCTGAACTTTTGGTAGCAGAAAGAACAATGGTCTAATATACCCTACATAACATATCCATGACCAGTTTGGGGGTAACCTGCAGTAAGCATATTGGCCACAAATCCAGTAATCCCCTTTTAAAGCCCAGGTCCTATTGGCAAAGGGACCTTTCCAATTTTCATCATCAATTGGTGGGTCAAAATACAGCTTGCTTCCTGGGCCTAGTGGTCCGCTGACTATGGCTGTCCCGCCATAAGAATCACAGTATTTGCATTTCCAAGCTCCCACATGAGGTTTCCACCTGCAGTTACATCCCAGATCTGTTTTGTTAGATCTGGACCAGAACCTATTAAAAAGGGTTCGAGTTCTGTTCCGGTGTTGCCACTTCCACTGATAGTCACGGACAACATGTGTCTTACTTGTGAAATTATCTTGGGGGCAGCTTAAAAATAAGGGGTTAAAAAACTTATCCTTCCCCACTGCTTTGCAGCCTTCAAAATCTTTTTTGTAATTATGGAAGGAACACCTTACCCAGCTAGCATTAGTGAGCTTAACATGCGTTTGATTCCATCTGCCTTGATATCTGGAACAATCATAAGGAGAGCAGTTGGGGGTCCAACAATCTAAACCCAAAGATAAAGTCCAATCACAAATGCTTTTTTCCCCATATATATTTCCTGTTCTATTTAGACAATAAATGCCTCTTTCAGAAGAATGAAGCTGCCATGGACTTCCTTCTTCATCCCAAAATCCTCTTCCATTCTGGACGTCACTCAGGATGCTAACCCACCATTTAGGCTCGACTGGGCTGGCCACTCATGGCCAGCTTTCAGATCCCCCTGGCCCTCCGCAGACCCAACAATTGCTAAGGTTAAAGGTTTTTGCTACTTCTTCTCCCAAGGTTAAAAAATTTTTTTCCCACTTTTGGCCCCAACCTAACTGACAATATAAGGGTAAGATTATTAAGAGAAACATTCTAACGGTGTAATCTAATCTCCTAACCTAATTTTCACTTTCACGTTGTCTTCCACACCACCTGTGGCAAGAGAAGGCACAGAAACAGCTTAACATAAAGAAAACAATGCCAGCGAGGATTGGCCCCCAATGACTGGAGATCCGAGAGGAGGGATGCCCACACAGACTATTTTAGCAGACAGCCTGTGGGTAGGCACACAAGGCTTCCCCCGATGTCAACACACTGGCTGCTGCTCCAGTCCACTCCTGCGGAGTGTCAGTTGCAGCTTCCCATCCTTCTCCTCCAGCTGAGATGTCCTAATCTCCGGGGCCTCAGAGACCTTGACCCGAGTGTGATGGGTCCACCCATGTTCAACTGTCTTGACAGCTGTTTCTGTGGTCAGCAACACTTGGAAAGGTCCACGCTACTTGGTCACCAGTGGTGCTTCTTTTCAATCCTTAACTAGGACCCAGTCTCCTGGCTGGATGTTATGAACAGCAAAGTCCAAAGGCTGGGTCTGTGCCAGCCAAACTTCTTGTTGAAGAGATTTCACAAGAGGCAGTATCCAGGCCACATATTGTTTCAGATATACATCACTTATCTCTACCCCGCCATTAGGCTGAGAATTACAAGGGTAAGGAATTTCAAACATCAATTCAAAGGGAGATAATTTCATATCTCCCCTGGGTCTGGCCCTTATTCTTGCCAAAGCCAGTGGCAAGAGCCGTACCCATGGCATCTTAGTTTCTATCACCAGCTTCAGGAGGTGTTTATTTCTCTATTCATCTTTTCAACCCGGCCTGAACTCTGGGGGTGTCAGGGATTTTGGAGGTTCCATTGTATCCCTAAAGCAGTCACAACTTGTCGCTGTTGTATTAGGGACGGATGAATGAAGTGACATAGACTCCTATGTTCTCAGAAGGCAAATGCGGATTTTATTAGCCATCACATTCTTTTATAGACAGTTCCAACAAAGCTGGACCTGATTGGTCCTCAATCAACAGCCCTCACATCATTGGCTAATTAGGAACAACACCCTTCTTGTAAACATCTTACAAGTAAATAACACCAGCTGCAAAGATTAAGGATTGTTTTAATTCTTTCTTTGAGCTTTCTCAGAATTCCCCAGAGTAAAAATGGGGGAGTAGGATGGTGGGTGCTGCTGCCTATTATCTGTTCCCAACAAACCTCTCCTGTAGAAAAGCAGGTTGGGTTAACATTCAGGCAATGCAGTCAGATCCACACATAACACTCATCACAGGTGGCTCAGCAAGAGAGGCAGAAGGCTCTTTGTAGCATTTTATTCCAGCAAGGTTAATTACATGTGGTAGCTGAAGGAAACCCAAGCGAAAGAGCGAGAGCATGTGCATGTGCTCTGGACGGCTTAAGAAGGGGAAGGAATGGCAGGGGAGGGGTGGAGCTAAGGGCAGGGCAAAGGGGATTGGTCTCCAGAGGAGAGGGGGCAGCCACCAGGGGTACTCAGCCAATGAGGAAACTGGGAAAGGAGAAACCAGGGTAGGTTGCAAAATATAGGGATCAGTGAGACTGAGGTCCATGGGGGAATCTTGCCTTTTCCCACAGGAGGAATGAAATCTGTGGTAAGTCTTTCCAAGGCAATGAGCTTGGGAATTGGCTGAGGGGAGAGAGTTCATGGGATGCTACAACTCCCCTGTTTTTTCTTACTAAGACCTCCCCAATGGACTTCTGCATGCACTTAACTAGACAGGGAAACATGACTAAAATTATAAAAACAATTATCACAATCCAAAAAATTCCTTTAACAAAAGATGCAACCCATCCTTTGAAACCCCACTTTCCAAAAAGTTCATTGATCCAATCTGAGTATTTTTCCATCTTTAAGTCCTTTCTTTGCTCCCTCAGCTTCTGGATGCTTGTGTGGATGGATTCTGAGTGTGAAGAGATGTTGAGGCAGCACATCCTTTCAAAGTCTTGGCAGCCATGTCCATGGGCAAGCAGTAAAAAGTCTGTGGAGGCTCTGTTTTGCAATGTTGCATGCCTGGTAGCCTGTGTCACTAAGCAGGTCACTGAGTGGCAGTGGAGGTAGCATTTGCCTGCTTACTAACCCAACACTCCGGGTGAGAAAGCTCACCGAGAGCCTTAGCTGCGGCCACCCAAGGTAAGAAAAGTGAAACCGCGACTCTCTTTACTTTGTTCCAATTATAAAATTGGCTATTGCAATTTTCATCACATTCAGAATAGGATCTCTGGTGTGCCAATTTGCTTTTTTTTTGTTTCCAATTATGTAATAATATAATGTTTGGAGTGAGGGTAGAAAGCCTGTCAAGGCTACAGGGACCCCCCTGGACATGTGAGGGGATCCCAGCCCGCACTCAGTCACCACAGATAAAAAACATTCCCCAGGGTAACACTTTGGGGTGGAGTGAGGACACATAGAGTATGTTACTGGTGTAATTACACCAATTTAGATTATTATAGGCTTTGTTAATTGGTGATATGTCTTTTCTGTATGTGTTTTTTGCTGGGTCAATTTCTGGCCAATGTTGACTCGATCATCTAAAATAAAATTTGACACAGTAAGTTGCTTTGGAGGACCCCAGCAAGTCCAATTCTTGGGGTTCCTCTATAGCATTTGGCAGAATCTTTGTCCACTCATCCCAAGTGTCTACCTGATTGGGCCTCTTGCCTGTGGTGCAGAGGAGATCTGAGTTAGTGATAGGCCAGTCATCTGCTACCAAGGGAATCCCTACCAGACACGTGGACAACGGGTTGCCCACGCTGCCCATGGACAGGCAGAGATTGTCTTGCTGTAAAGTCTTGGCTAGTGTGACCCAGATGTTCTGACTGGGCTGAGGGACCATCCATGCACAAACTGATGGAAAGGTGAGGAGCATCCAAAATCCTATCTGGAACAGCTGGAGGTTCCCTGCTGCCAGCGACATAGCAGGATGCTTGGGGGTGATGAGTTGATCAGTGAGTTTGAGAAAATGGATTTTTTTTTTAGATTTGTATAACCTTAACAGCCCCTCCTACCTTCCCTTTTTATCCCCTCAGTTTTTACTGAGCAGAAAAGGGGTGGGAAAACAAGGGGGGATAACTGTCGCCCTGATTCTTGAGTTTTCTAAAGCCTTCTGAGTTTACATTCTATTGGGAAACTTTCCCACACAGTTTCTGTAAATAACGTGTTGTTTTGCATTCCTCCATGGGGGTGGAGAGACTTGATGTACTAGTGCTATGTCCAATGTCTTTGGAGAGGTGGCCCATTCACTCTCCAATCCACTGTCACTTTCGGAGAAGTATAAAAGTTGGAGTCAGAAAATAAACTTTCTCTTTTTTCCCTTGCAAGGTGGCAGGTGGCTCGCGTTGTGCTTTCTCATGTCCTATAGCGACAGATAACAGTGTAGCAAACTAAAGACAGGTAAAACCAACTAAAGAGGGGTAATAGTTCAAACAACGAGTGAATAAAATTCAACAGAGCCTTTTGTCTTCAGGAGCAGTGGAGGATCATCTTCTTCTGTGAGGGACCTTTGTGTTTACAGTCTTTTTCCTTCTCCTCCTCCACGCTGCCCAAGTTTGGTCTCTTTCCTGTCTCTGAGGTTCCAGGGAAGTGTCTCTGGGAGCTGCACTTGGCGATTCGATGAACAGCTTGACGTTACCAGGGATCCACCAGATTCTGTAGACCCGCAAGCATAGCCTCTGCCCCAAGTAACTAATGGAAATGGATCCATTATTTGATTGGATTCTGGGTCTTTGATCAGCGCAGGGGGTTTCTCAGTGAGTTGAGCTCTGCTAGTGTTGGAGAAGTGCCTGATAATAGGGGGGTTTGGCTTAGTGAATGAATTATTAAGAAAGTTGATAATATAGAGAGCCTTACATAATCTTTCTACATTTGGTAGTGTTTCAGCTCCCCCGCACTGCTGATCAAGGACTGCCTTGAGTGTACGGTGAGCCCTCTGTACAATAGGTTGCACTGTTGGAGAGTGAGGAATGCCAGTGGTGTGTTTCAACCCCCATTGATCTAGGAACTGTTTGAAATTTTTGGAGATGTAAGCAGGACCATTATCTGTTTTGATGGCTTGGGGGATGCCTAGTGTGGAAAAGGCTAGAAAAAAATATTTGGCAACGTCTTTGGCCTTTTCTCCTGAGTGAGCAAATATGAATACAGCCCCAGAGAATGTATCTATGGACACATGAATGTATTTTTGTCTCCCAAAAGGTGCAAAGTGTGTGACATCTGTTTGCCACAGCTGTAAACTTTTGAGGCCTCAGGGATTAACCCGGGCCCCCATGGAGGTGTTATGGTTTGATGTTTAGTTTCTGGCTATACAAGAAAATTTTAGCTAAAGGCTACTTTATAATTTCTTCTTACTTAGTATTTCTTTTCTGTCTTCTTTTGATATTTCAGGTCTTAGACTGTTTCTCTTCTTAAATCGAGGAGGAGGAGTGTTTCGCAAAGCTCTCTTTGCCTAAGACAGGGTTAAAAGTCTCGGGCTCCCAGGACTGGCATGTCTGGGCACCTATCCCCCCTCCCCCTTCTCTTTCTCCTCCGCTGGTGTATTGCTGGCACATGATATCAAATGTTTAGGTGGTACAGGCTTTCTGTCTCTCTCTCCCCCTCGGGGGGGGGGGGGGGGGAACAAAGACATGTCAGTTTTTCTCTACCCTTCTGTCCTGAAGGGGCCAGCTAGGTTCTATTCTCTTCACCCCCTTCACTGTCAGGGGCTCCTGGCTTACTTTAGTTTAGGCCACATGGCTTCCCCTCCCCCACCTAGCTTGTGGTTGGGTAGGGGAGGTCTGAACTCTTCACTGACTGGAACAAAAGGAGAGCATTCCTCTGGGAGTTCTCTGCTTTTAACTCGTGTGTTCTCAGAGGTGTGTCTAGGTCTTTAGTGGTTACACCAGGTGTCAATATTTAAAGCTGACTACTGATTGTTGACAACTTCCCAAGAAAACTCACCTCCCTGTCAACCTATGACACTCTACCCTTCGCCTCTGAGAACACACATTTCTAAAATTATCAAAATTACAATTAACATAATTATACTTAATAACTTACACTAAACCTCTACCCCTGGATTTTCACTATTAATCTACCTTAACTTTATAACTTAATACATGCTTTGTTCTTATTCTTCTTTGATCTTATGTCACAGTTTTCACCTTATTACTTGCTTAAGGTTCGATTCCCAGTCAGGGAACCAAAAATGTCATGGTTTGATGTTGGCATAATGCTAGTGTACCTATGAAAATATATTTTTTTCAAATGAGTGTTGTGAGATGTGATTAGAAACAGAGCAGAGTAGGTTGAAGCTTAGAAATAAAGGAAAAACAACTTTATTAACTTACAACTATAATAAAAGGAACACACAGAATTTAGAATGAAAACTTACTGAAACATTCCTCCTCCCTCTACTCAATTTCTACTAAAACACAGTGAGACAAAACTTTGGATTCTTTATTAAGTTACTACTACTTAAATAATTAATTTTTAGTATATTAAGGGAGAGAGGAGTCTTGTACTATAGTTTTTTTGCAGGAAACAGTTGAAACTTTCTAATGTTTTTATGTTACACATGGTTACTATTTGGAGAAAATTTGTTATTGTGATATCTTTTTTCTATGTACAGTTCTCTTACTACTGTTTATGGACTGAAACTGCTTATAGGGTTCTTTTAAGGATGCTTTGCTAAGTACTAAAGAATAACAGTTTATTATTTTAGGACAACAGCCCGCTCTATTGTCTTTTCTTCTAGGGTTGAGGGTTTCGAGAATAGAGATCTTCTTTAAAGAGAGAGAGTACTACTATACCTTCTTTAACTTTTCTCTGTTTATTTTTGTACATGATGTCACTCACTAAAGCAGGCTACTTGTACTCTTGTACTTTTTAGTTTGTCATTAAATTCTCTTAAATGTAGTCTCTGTGTTGAGGAAAATTAGTTTATAGTTATACAAAAAAAGTTTAACTAAAAGATACTTTATCATTTCTTACTTAAAATTTATTTTCTATCTTCTTTTAATATTTCAAGTCTTAAACTATTTATCTTCTTTTTTAAATCAAAGAAAAACAATATTTCACAAAACTTTCTTTACCTAAAACAAAATTAAAAATCTCAAACTCCCAAAACAACTAAAATCTCAACTACCCAAAACTCCCACAACTAAACACCTTCCCCGCCCTTCTCTTTCTCCTCTACCAACATGTTACTAACACATAATATCAAAATTTTAAGTAATACAAACTTTCTATCTCTCTCCCTCTAAAAAAAAAAACCAAAAACATTTCAATTTTTCTCTACCTTTCCATCCTATAAAAACCAACTCAATTCTATTCTCTTCACCCCTTCTCTATCTAAAACTCCTAACTTACTTTAATTTAAACCACATAACTTCCCCTCCCCCACCTAACTTATAATTAAATTTTTAAAATCTAATCTCTTCACTAACTAAAAAAAAAAAAAAATTCCTCTAAAAATGCTCTACTTTTAACTCCGTATATTCTCAAAAGCATATCTAAGTCTTTAATAGTTACACCAAATATCAATATTTAAAACTAACTACTAATTAGTTTAACCACAACTTCCCAAAAAAACTCACCTCCCTATCAACCTATAACAGGAGGGTAAAGCAAAATCCTGGCAATTGGGGCAGGAGCCCACGATTGCTCTTGCCTTTTCCTTTGTGATTTTAAACATCCGGACAAGGGCTGGCACATTTTGGTGGAAAAACTGCTGGCTCAATTTGGCCTGATTGAAAATGTCTGGCAGTTTGGTCTGAACTGCCATGGCTAGGAGATCTGCTCTCCGGTTGCCTTCTGTAATTGGTCCTGGGAGGTCAGTGTGTGACCTCACATGCATAATGTGATATGGTTGCTCTCAGTGGAAGAGGAGGTACATTAACTTCGAAAGCAAACTGTATAGATCTGGATTTGGGACTTCCTTTAACAAAGAATGTTCTGCTCTTTCAGCTATCCCAGCAACATAGGCCGAATCAGTAACCAGATTCAAGGGTTGTTTGAACTTCTCAAAGGCTCTGACAATGGCTGCTAATTCTGTGATTTGTGAGGACCCCATAACAATTTGAACATCAGACTCCCACTCCTGAGTATCAGGATTTTTCCATGTCATAACTGACTTGTGGGATTTTCCAGAGGCATCAGTAAAAACAGTTAGTGCCTTTAGAGGAGTTCTACTTTTCAATGATTTTGGGACCAAAATAAAATACTCATTAAATAGTTTATGTTTCTGTAGGTGGATAGGGATTTGACCTGGGTAGCTGTCAAGAGCAAACTAGAGGTTTTCATTGGTCTGGAGCAGAGCTTCTAGCTCGCCTGATTTCACTGGGAGGTAGATGCATGTGAACTCACACCCTACTAAGGTTTTGAGGCGTGATCTGGCTTTTATGATGAGCTGAGCCATCAGCTCCTGGGGTGTAGTGATAGTCTTATGTGGTTGATGTGATTGGAACATCCACTCCATAATTAACAGCTGATCTTTCAGAGTGGGGTCCCACTGGAAAATGAGACTATGAAACTTTGGTGCCTCACCTAAAATGACAAATTGGAAGGGTAGGGTGGGATCAGCGCAGTGGGCTTGTCTCGTGGACAGTGCCTCTGATACCTTTTGGATCGCTACCCGGGCTTCTGGCGTGATTGTCCATGGTGAATCGAGGTCATCGCAGCCTCACAGGAGGTTGAAGAGGGGCACGAGGTCCTCGGTTGTGATCCCCAGCAGTGAACGAACCCAGTTGATGCTCCCACATAGCTGATGTAGGTCCCTCAGAGTTCTTGGGTTGTCCTTGATGGTGAGCTGCTGGGGTACGATGGTCCTTTCGCTGATCCGGAGTCCTAGGTAGGTCCATGGGCAAGTCCGTTGAATCTTCTTGGTGGCAATTTCAAATCCTGCTCCTTCAATGGCCTGAATGATCTTTTTGAGAACAGTCTCTAAATAATAGTCAGTCTCAGTGCAAATTAGAATATCATCCATGTAGTGAAAAATTATTGCATCAGGGAATTTCTCTTGAATGGGTGAGAGAACGCGGGCAACAAACATTTGGCAGATAGCCGGGAAATTTTTCATGCCTTGAGGAAGAGTTCTCCATTGATACTTTTTGAGAGGAGCTTGTCTATTAATTGATGGTACAGAAAATACAAAACTTGGGGCATCTCTGGGATGAAGCGGGATGTTAAAAATGCAATCTCTGATATCAATGACTGTTAATTTCCAATCTTGGGGGAGCATTGAGGGTGAGGGTAGGCCAGACTGCAGAGGGCCTATGTCCTCAATGACCTCATTGCTCTTTCTGAGGTCTTGTAAGAGCCTCCACTTGTCTTTGCCTGGTTTATGAATGACAAAGACAGGGGTATTCCAAGGGCTAACGGATGGTACTGTGTGGCCCTTGGACAACTGCTCTTGCACTAGGGATTAGAGCACCCTTAACTTTTCATCTGAGAGGGGCCACTGATCAACCCACACTGGTTCATCAGTTTTCCAGGTGAGCGGTGTGGTTGGGTGCTCTAGATCTACAGTGGCCCAAATTAAAAATCCTGTGGTGGTGAGGGAATTTCTAGCCTTGCTCCCCATTGAGACAATAGGTCTCTGCCCCATAAGGTGATGGGTGCCCTTACCATGAAAGGTCTTACTGTGGCTACCTGACCCTCAGGTCCTTGGATAAGGATTGTTTGTTTACTTCGCATAGAGGTGGCAGCTCCTCCAATCCCAGAGATGACTCCATTGGCTGGCACTAGTTCCCAGCCCTGTGGGCACTCGGAGCGGGAAATTATAGTCATGTCTGCTCCAGTGTCTGCTACACCTGGAAGATAAACTTTGTCCCCTTTGTTAAACAAACCACACTCTAAAATAGGTCTGTCTGAGCCCACAGTCTCTGCCCACAAGACTGTAGGGTTTTCTGGCAAAATGTCAGTCCAGGTGGGCATGAGGAAGGCTTGGGCAATCGGTGTACCCTTAGACAAATACCAAGGTGGGTGTACACATGAGACAGTCACAGTAATTTCATCCCTTGGTCCCAAAGTTTGGACTTCTGGTAATACTTGCAAATTGTCTGGTCCAATACTAGAGTCCCCTATGATTAAAATTTCCCTTGGTCCATTAGAGGGTCCACATTTACCAGTTGGAATTTGGTAGATCTCCTTATCCTCAAGCGGGATGGAAAGGGTGCTTACCAGCGTGCGTCGTGTCCCTGCCTGAACGTATTGGTAGACCTCAGAGAACTGGAGCTCTTCCTCGTCATCACAAACGGTCTGTCGGTGCTCTGGCTTTCCAGGATGGTGGGGAAAGGGGTACGGAAGAGCTTGGCATTCAGTGTCATCACGCAGGGCCGTCCTGTGGTTCACGGAAGTTTCCCTGGTGCTGCTGTTGATAGGGCTTATGCTGGATCTGCTGGTGATACTGAAATTGGGGACAGTGTTTAAAATGTTCTTTACAGTCTAAGCATGCAGCGGAAGAACAACCAGTGGAGGGGTGTCTCTGCGCAAAGTCCTTATCATATTCCACCTTGAGGTGACCAAGTTCATTACACTTGTAGCATCGCATATTTTGTTTGTTTTGTGCTACAAAGGCTTCAGCTACTCCTTTGCTGACTGCCATGGCTACTATATGTTCAGTGGTTGTGAGATAGGAACAGGCTTCCACCATTTGACGAATGGTGGGTTCAGGGTCTGGAGAGAGTGCCCTTATAATTTTTTTGCAATTTTCATTCGCGTTGGACACTGCTAGTTTATTGAGCAGCTCTTCTCTGGCCCTTGGGCAATTGACCTGCTTATCAATAGTGTCTTTTAATCTGACATTTAATATATGTTTCATCAGTGCTCTGACGAATGTCAGCAAAACTTTGTTGTGGGGTGATACCATCAGGTGTTTGGAATAAAGCATTCTGGACAGCATTTTTAATGTCCTATAAAATAGCTTTGGATAGATTTCGGGCTTGTGTATTTTCATATTCTCCTTCCCCGCTCAGGTGATCTACAGTGAGATAAGCTCAGCTGGCCTCCAATTGGTAATTTTGTACCAATGTTTTTAATTGTTTTTTCCAAATTGATTCCCACAGAAGTAGCTCTGTGGGTGATAGGAGGAGAGACATAACATGTCGGAGATCATGGGGGACAAGCACATGAGTTGAGAAGGTTACTTGTACAAGATTTTTAAAATATGGAGAATAGTGGCCAAAATGTTTGGAGGCTCTGCAAAGCTCTCTGAGCTCACTATAAGGAATGGCTTTCCATCTGGGGGGGAACCCCCTTTTGTGTCTAACTGGGGCAGCAAGAACTTTTAATTTTTCAGTGAACTCCCAGTTCTTATCCAGAGCTGCTTCTCTTTTGATTTGAACCCAGGGATCCTCAAATTCACCGTCTGAATCTGAGGAATCACTGTCATCTAAGGTAGAGGCAGATGTCCTAGAATCTGCACCAGAGCTCCAACCGAGGTACACTTCATGCTTGGAGCTTTTGGTGTGTAAACAGGAGGGGGTTTTCTGATTAGCTTCCCTCCCAGAAAGGTGGGGGGGTGGGGGGGGGGGACCCGGGGGAGCAACCGCGGAACCCAGCGGAGGGGGGGCGAAAGCCAGCGGGAGGAGGAGAAGGACCCGGAGGCGGGGGGGGGGGGGGGGTCCCGCAGGGGACGTGGGGGGAAGCGAATCCCCGCTTCCGGGACAGCTGGTGCGAGCGAGTAGACAGGGGCGGAGGCTGCTCCCGCCGGGGGGACACTCGGAGCTGGGGTAGGGGGGAGACCCGAAGCCGCAGGGAGGAGACCCGGGGCCACGGGGGGGTTTGGTGCCGGCGGAGCCGCCGCCGCAGGGGGAAGTGCCGCTGCTGGCAGGGGCAGGAGGGGTGCAAGGGTACCCCGTGAGACGGGCGTGGCCGCCGCCAGCGCAGCAATGGCGGGCACGGCCGGTCCTGCGGGCAGCGGGGGATGTTTAGGTCACTGTGGAAACCGCAGCCGGAAGGAAGGGAAGAAACCACGGGACCGCGGAAGGCGCGCGGGGGGGGGGGGGGGGCACAGAGACCGCGGAAACTGCTGCCGAAAGGGAGGGGGGAAGCACATGGACCGTGGGAGGCGCAGCCGCAGGGAAGGGGGGGGGACCCTGAACCATGGAAACTACCGCCGGGAACGGGGTGCCCGGCATTGAAACGGAATCAGGCGCGGACGGGCAGCGTAGGGAGAGGGGATGGGAAAGCCGGATGTAGGAGCGGGGACGTGAGGAGGGGCAGCCGCGGGGGGAGGAGCGACCGTGGGGATGGGGGAACCTGACACGGGGGCGGGGAGCTCAGGGATCGGGGCGGTGAGGGGAGGAGGGGCCGCCGCAGGGGGAGGGGAAATCGTGGGGGCGGGGAAACTCGGCACGGGGGTGGTGTCTGGTCTGGGGGGAGCACCCAGCGTGGGGGTGGCACTTGCTGCGGGGATGGGGCTCCGAGGTGGGGTGGGGGAAGGGAAGGGAGGAGGAGGATCCCAGACACCATCCTGAGTGCCCAAGGCAGGAAATTTTAAAATGGAGGAATTGGCCATGTGGCCGGTTCCATCTTGTTCCATAGCAGTGAATGGGAGTCAAGCCTAGAGGCATTTAGGCGAAAGGGTTTGGAAAGAGCCCAGACTAGCATGGCCAGTACTAGTCGGGAAAGGGGATGAGAGAGGACTAGAGGCTCTCCTGTGCCTGTTTTAGGTAGTTTCCATCTCTAGACCTATCCCGAGGAGACAGAGGAACAGGGACAGGGGGTCAGGACACAACTGGGATACAGAACTTTTAGAATCTTTACAACCCTCTCCCAAAGCTTGAATTACCTTACAAATATAGTAAAAAAAGGGGATAGAACTTCCCAACCCAAAAATCTCCTTCAGTTTGTAGCGGATGTATTTTTTTTTCTACATTATCCCAGGACTCAACAGACAAAACTGACTCAGCTGTAGCACCTGGAAAAATGTTGAAAACCCAAAGAAAAAGAGCCCTCAGATCACCCTTAGAGAACTTAACATTTTATTTAAACAGGGCATTAGAAACTTGGGAGTAAACTTCTTTCTCCTCAATGGTTAGTTTCGTACTCATTGAGCCCTCTCTCTCCTAAGAATTAAAAAAAAAAAGGGGGGGGGGGGGGAAGGTGACTGTATCTGGGCTATACTCACCACCTCGGTGTGTCAGAAAAAAAATAATCTCAGAGGAAGTTTCACTGATTCGGCCGGTCCTCGAAGCCTCGAGGGTTGTCAGCCACCCCCAGAAAAATCCCCTAGAAAATTGGGGGTTTTTCTCTCAGGGAACTGGAACGGTGACTGCGACTTAAAATCCAGTGGAGATCCAGTGGAGACACTTTCAAAAGGCTAACTAGAAACCTCAAGGTCAGGGCCCAGTTGTGCGCCAATTAAAAATGCGAGAGTAGGATGGTGGGTGCTGCTGCCTATTATCTGTTCCCAACAAACCTCTCCTGTAGAAAAGCAGGTTGAATTAACATTCAGGCAACACAGTCAGATCCACACACAACATTCACCACAGCTGGCTCAGCAAGAGAGGCAGAAGGGTCTTTGCAGGATTTTATTCCAGTGAGGTTAATTACATGTAGTGGCAGAAGGAAACCCAGGTAAAAGAGTGAGAGTATGTGCTCTGGACACTTAAGGGGAAGGGATGGCAGGGGAGGGGCAGAGCTAAGGGCAGGGCAAAGGGGATTGGTCTCCAGAGGAGAGGGGGCAGCCATCAGGGGTACTCAACCAATGAGGAAACTGGGAAAGGAGAAACCAGGGTAGGTTGCAAAATATAGGGATCAGCGACACTGAGGTCCATGGGGGAATCTTGCCTTTTCTCACAGGAGGAATGAAATCTGTGGTAAGTCTTTCCAAGGCAATGAGCTTGGGAATTGGCTGAGGGGAGAGAGTTTATGGGATGTTGCACCAGAGCAATTCCTGCAAAAGTTTATCTGACTTTCTCTCTGACCAGACTGTCAGCATCCACAATTCCTCCTTTTTATTTTAAAAAAGAAGGCGGTGTTTGTTGCCCCTGCAGAGCCCTTTGTAGGAAGGAGAAAAAACACAGCTCAAGAGGTCCCTTTAGTAATTTGCTGGTTACCAACCAGAACTTCAATCAGACATTAAATTAGAATGGTCAGGGAGATTCTCTAGCACATGTAATCAAATTCTTCACAATCACGTCCATGTACCAACATCAAGTCTTGTTGTTCATTCTTGCAAGAAGTCAGGTACTAATTCTTATACAGTAAACAAAACATCGTTAGTCTGCTCAAAGAAGTGGCAGTCTAACTTGTCAACGTTCATTACTCCAGAAAAAAAGAAAAAGATAGAATGCTCGTTCTCTATTTGTAGAGACCATCTGATTGATGATCAGCATCCTGATCATCCCTCAAAGGTTGACTGTTGGCTACACTCTGCTTTTGGTGTCGCAAGTGAGGGTGAACACACCTTGCAGGTATCCACTGCACCCCAGTATCTGTAGAAATGCATGCATACCCATGACCCCAAGTGATAACCACTTATTAGTGGTTAGATCCTATACCCAGACTTTCACTCAAGGCAGGTGTGTCTCGCCTGAAGACTGCAACAAAAGAAAGTGATTTAAAATGACAGGATTGTTTGAATTTTGTGACACTATAGGGTGATTAATTATATATAGAGCCTTTTCCAATCGACTGTGTGGGTTTCTCCAAGCATCCCCCCTTTTTGTTTTTCCAGAACAGGCTTTAAAGTGCCATGAGTGCGTTCAACAATACCTTGACCAGTTGGAGGATGCGGAATACCAAATTCATGCGACACTCCCCATAAACGTAAAAACTGCCATGTCTTCTGTGAGACGTAGGTGGGACTATTATCAGTTTTCACAGAAGAAAGTATACCTAAGATTGCAAAAACCATCCTCCAATGGGCAATAACATCACAACCCTTTTCTCCAGTATGAGCAGATGCCCACATGGCAGAGGAGAAGGTGTCAATAGACACGTGCACATACTTAAGTCGGCCAAATTCGGCAATATGAGTTACATCTGTTTGCCAAAGCTGCAAGGCTTTTAGGCCTCTGGGGTTTACCCCCACTGGTAAAAGTGCAGCAAGTCCATGACAGTCAGCACAAGAACTGATATCGGTTTCTCAAGGTCAGGATTGAAGGCACTTGAGATGGTATTTCATGTTCGGACTCAGGTGTTTATTATTTCTTATCTTTGTTACAGTCTCACTACCGTGAGTTCGGCAGCTTTTTCATCAGCAAAGCACAAAATGGCTAACTGTTGTTACAAGGTCTTTTCAAACTAAACTATCCAATTAAGAAATGGCACCTAGATTATTTTCCCTTTTAACCCAATAACTGATCCCTTGAAGTCCGCAATGTGGACATTTCTGTCCAATCACAAAACATCACCCAAACCCATGAAGAAGAAGGAAGAAGGTAAAGAAGAACAACCTGGCTCCGCCCTAAAACCTCCATCTTGCTTCACATTTATTTTTATATTCTAAAATCCCAAACTCTTAAGTTTTCCACCCTGTGATATTACATGCTTCTAACCAACTACATACCCAGTAATCCCAGTACTATCAATCAATTTTTAAAGTCTTCTCCACAGCCTCAGGTCAAATGCAGTGTTCTCTTGTGAGTCTGTGCCTTTCAGCACAGAAAGTCTAAAATTCTCAGCATCCACGATTCCAACATCCTCTTGTTTGAACCATGAACACTGCATTGACAACTTTGTCAATCACCTGTCAGACACACATTTGACCACACCCCATATTTCACTTAAGCTATCATCTAACAAAAATTCTACAATATCACTGATTCCCACACCCATGAAGAAACCCAATGTCCACAATCTTCTGTGGGTGAAACACAAGGGTTGGATTCTCTGTGCAGTCCACATCTGTGTGTCTTCTTCTCTGCTTGTGGAGTGGTCAGCATTTTGTTGCACTTGATAGAGTTTCACATTCTTCACTGAAATCCACCTGGACTTAGTACCTGTTGAAACACAAATTCACATCACTCACAGGGACTGGAGGATTTTCTCAAGATCCTGGAAGTGAAGAATGGGTCCAGATGTGAAAATAAAACATGGATCAGTTCTGTTTTGCAAAATTGCATAAAGACATAAAAGATAACAACATAAGTTACTATTACTAACATTCTTTAGTTACAAGCATGAGAAAACATCAAGAGCAAAACAATTCATGTAGTAAAGAAGAAACTAACAGCAATTAGGAATCAATCAGATAATGCATATAATCAGTTACACATACGAAATTATACAATTACCAAGCACTACAACACTGAATTGTCATCCCAGAGTCTGCAGCAGCTGATAAACCTTAAAACAACTGAGAATTGCAGAAATCCTATCCGGATTCATGTTTCTCCAAACTCCCTTTGAAAATACGCTCAGCTGTCATATATGGTCAAATTTCCAAGATAAAAGGAATTGAATACTTTTTGGTACAGAAAACATCTGTGTTGATTGTTAATCACGCATGCGTGGGGCATGTCATGAGGTCCGCATGGCGAGGCAGAATGGCGGCCGCGTCCACGGGGACTGGGGCCGCGGGAGAGAACTGCCGCGAATCCACAGGCGCGGGGGGCGGCAGGGGCGCAGCACGGAGGCCTGGAGCGTCTCCCCGTGGTTGGGGGGCTCGGGCTGGGGCGACGCCGCGGGAGCTCTGGCCAGGGACCGACACGGAGCAGGGACTGGGGGCCCGGTCGCTCGATACTGCGGCACAACTGACGCCGCTCCCCTGTCCCCATGCACACTGGCCTGGTCTGTCACTGGCACGGGCGCACCGCAGGCTGCGGCACCCGCGGGGGGCAGTGGTGGCGGGCCGCTCGCAGCGGCGGCTGTTTGCAGCGCCTGCAAAATCACAGCCGCCTGGCTCTGCGAAAAGTTGGCGACAGTGGTGACCACAGCCGCGAAAGATTCCGTTGAGGGGGCGGGCGCGGCCGGAGAGCGGGGGGGGGGGGGGGGAGTAGGGGGCCGGCACTGGGCGGCACAGGCAGGAATAGGGGGCCGCAGCAGGGAGGACGGCAGGAGGGGGTGGGGCGGCCGTGAGGGCGGAAACCATGAGGGCGGGAGCCGCGAGAGCGGGAACCGCGAGAGGCGGCGCCGAGCGGCGCGGGGGGGGGGAAAGGTGGCGTGGCAGGGAGAACGGCGGGAGGGAGTGGGTGGCCGCGAGGGCAGCAACCGCGAGGGTGGGAACCGCGAGGGCGGGAACCGTGGAAGCCAGCGCCAAGCGGCACAAGGGGGGGGGGGGATAGGGGCGATTCCCACTCGACACTCACAGCAGCGTGGGCGGGGTAGTCAGAAACCGCACAACGCGGCAAGGCGGCTACCACTGGCTTCTGTGAAGCAAACAAGTCAGCTAACATTCTGTACACCGGGAGCAATTCAAAAGCATCAGGATCCCGGCGTGAAATATCATTAAAAAGTCTATTTCCAACTGAGTCCCAACAGTGTCTAGTAAAAACAGCTTAACGATCAGCATTCGGGAAATTAAGCAGAATCCATTCTAGAAGGTTTTTTAACTCTTTTTTAGACAAAGTACTGTTATAGCTACGTAAGAGATGGTTAAGTTGCTTATAAAGATCTCGATTAGGGGCAGAGTGGGATTGTCCCATTTTTAAACCAGTGTAGCTCACCTCGATGTCGCAGAAGCAGGGTCCTGTGTCGAGTTCTGATGTACACTCCAGTCGGCGCTCAGGACTCTGCGGGAGGTCCCCTCAGAGCTCCGGTTTCAGGCGTCACTCAGGAATGGCTTTCCGTGCTCGGGACCTCCAGACTCCCCCTCAGAGCTCCAGCGCGGGCAGTGCAAAGCAGTGGACGCGTGTGCTCTCTGCATGTGGCAGTGTGCCCCGGCAAGGCTCCTCACAGAGCTCCAGGTCACCGCTGCTCAGCAGCAGTCACCTGTGCTCGAGGATCAGCAGGCACAAATCCTCCAAGGGCTCTGAAAACTCACTAATTGGTAACGAGTCGCGGTGCTCGAGGATTGCCTCGGCAATTTTTAAAGAGCTCCAGCTTTGACACTGCCTAGCAACGAAATGCCGTGCTCACGAAACCAATGAGGAGGGGACAACTGGTTACCGTCCATGGAGAAGTCTCCTACAGGTAGAAAATCTGGGGAGGCATCCAGACAGGTGTGGGTGCAGGTAAGCGTGGGTTTGTATTCCTCATTGGGCGCCAATCTGTAGGGAGCGCTGGGCTCCAGGACGGTTTCGATGAATGGAGACAAGAGATCTCTGAAGGTTGCTCTTAGAATATAGGTTTATTAGAGATGGTGAAAGGTCTTGCTTGGAGCTGCCAGACGCAGCACGTGGCAAGGCCTGAGGTGATGGGGGAGGGGAGAGACAAGGAGTTCTAGGAGAGGGTGGAAGATCTAAGAGGGGGGAATTCCAAGAGGGCGGAGGATCCAAGAGGGCTTCTGGCGCCTCAGAGACCCTTTATCAGGGGGCTTCAAGGTGGGCTGGAACAAGACTTGGGCCAATGGGGTTACAGACACTTGAAGCTTTAGGGGAGGGTTACAGATGTGGGATGAACCATACATTTTGGGGGGTTGAGATGGAACAGTCCATTTGACTTTTGGACCTATCTGAAGTTAAGGGTATTGTCCAGCCAGTAGGGGGGGGGGTGTTTTCATCCTGGCTGTACTATTGTAAATCTTTTGCCAGGCAATTATATTTATCCATCCTTCCCAACAACCTCCTTCTCCAGCTAGTAAGTAATTAAGGGCTATTTCGTTTTGATACACAAAAGCCCTCATTTGAGAGTGTTGCCGCAATAATAATTCAAGAGCATCTGAAGTGTGATTATATACAATCTCCACCACAGCCTGCAATCTTATTAAGCGGTTTAGCAAATAGATGGGGGTCTGGTATCTCCACGACCCATCCCGAGCCCATGTGGCAGGACCATAATATTCAGTGATCCTTTTAGCAGGCTATTTATCTTCTCCGTAAGTTTGTTTCCTACTGATGAGAGGGATTTTTTCTTTTAAGCTCTTCTTCTCTCGGTTCAGGGATTCATACAAGGAGGCTCCCAGTGAACTACTTTCTGACCTGGGTAGGGTGAAGAAAACAGGTCTGATTAGTCCTACCATGCAGGATCCCTTCCAGCGTGGAGGTAATTTGCTGAAGGCTTTTTTCCAACAGATCCAGTATAATCTATCAGGTGCTTTCCATCTGATTGTTATGCTCTCAGGTTCATCTCAATACATACTTAGTTCGCTGGTTGACTGATAAGGGTTAGCTCTGGGGCTTTTGTACCAGCAAAGCCCAATTTGGTCACTCCATTTACAGTTATCCTTTTTCTCCTGGCTCCAGTACCCGGTAGGGCTTTCAGGCTGCCAGACTTTGATGTGGCTGGTGGAATTTATGGATAGGGTGGAAACGCATGGAGTGTATCCTACAATTTCTGAATATAACCCTCCCCCCTCAGCTAAGGCAGAATGTTCCAATTACTCGTTGGTCCAGTACCCACCCCTCCGGTCTCTGAATTATTTTGGGGATCCCACCAGTTTCCCATTTTAGTAGTTGCTCAGGAGTCAAACCCTCGCCCCTCCAAGGCCATTTTTCAGCTGATTTTAGCCCCCCCACAGACCCAGCAATTAGACAACCTCAGCTCTGTGGCAATCTCCTGCATCAGATCCACAAAAAGATTTTTATCTGAGGCAGGCAATCCCCACTTTGCATATTGTTTTTCTAATTGGTCATACTGTTCACTTAGGGCTTTCAGCCTTTCTTGTTTTATTCTCTTTTTCCTCATCTCAGCTTCC
Organism: Taeniopygia guttata; assembly: GCF_048771995.1. Lineage (NCBI taxonomy): Eukaryota > Metazoa > Chordata > Aves > Passeriformes > Estrildidae > Taeniopygia > Taeniopygia guttata. The sequence continues at coordinate 16,419,891 of NC_133064.1, forward strand.
TGTCTTTTTCCTTTTGCTTTACCTGCTTCATCTTATTTTCCAGATCCATCCCTTCTTTATCCTTGGTGAAACAAAACATATTATCATATTGTAGACAGACTCTGTCATCCTGGTCCCTTAAGAGGTCTAGGATGATTGGCTCAGTTTCTAGAGGTATCCTGTTTTCATATTTCAGGTTATTTCCCACCCAGTAGGTTTTTCCCCCTATTTCACACATACTAATTTTATTTGGACTATAACACACCGGGTTAGCTTGGAAATAAGCAATAAAGACAGATTCCTGCTTTCCCCCAACCTATACAGTACGATTATATCTGTTACAAACTAGAATTGAAATTTCCCCTGTGCTCTTTTGATGTAGTTTATGAGCTGACTGTCTGTTTTCAAGGTATGTTTTTGATTTCCCTTTGAATTTGTACACCCCCTGTTGAGTGTTTGTGTCAAGACAACATTTATTAGGCTTACCCCTGCTGCAGTTCCATGAGGTAAGAGGTGATTTTTCTAGGTATCTGCCACCGAGTTCCCACTTCCCAGGACTGGGGAGGTTACTGAGGCATGAGGCTAGGCTCAGGCTCGCCAGGATTACTCCTACTGCTAGGATCCCTCTGCCATTCCCAGCGCCCACTGGGGTGCCTCCAGCGACAGGGTAAGCCATCTTCTTGGCAGCAGGAATCTTTGTGGTTTCATACCAAGGCCAAGCCGCATACCTTTGTTTAAAAATGCCTCACTGGTGTAGTTCAACAGCATCTTCAGTGCAGAGTACGTTGTTCGACCTATGACACTTAACAATAATAATTTTAGCTTTTGCTTGTAATTTTTCCCTTAATCCCTTCTGATATGAGAGAAAAAAGAAAAAACAAAACCCAGATTATTGAATCTAATTAGAACAATCTTAGCCTTGTGGCTATTACCACAAAAAGGCTAGTCAGGTCTTCCTCCTGCTCAAAGCACTTTCCACACAACCCACTTTGTTTAATTCAGTAATGAATAGCCCAAACTTTATGACAGTATTTGTGAGAGAAATGTACGAGAGGATAATAGTTACACTCTGGCACAGAACGTTTGATAGAGATGCTCTCAGTCATTTACTTGGCCGGCGCAGGGTTATCTTCAAATCTCCAGGGGGGGGAGGGGTGATTTTCCACTCTGGTGCCCGGTCCTGGAGATCGACTTTTTTTACCCTTGATGCATGTGTCCACCCCTTTTTTGCAGTTTGTATAGCAGTATTTGTGGTCAAAAGAACAATGAAAGGTCCCTCCCTTTGAGGCGTTAATGGGGCTTCCCTCCATGCTTTCACAAGTACTTTGTCTCCAGGTTGTATTTTATGTATCAAGAAGCCAAGAGGGCTGTTTTGCATAATCACCCCCTGCTTTTGCAATTCTTAGAGATTCTTATTTAATGCTACTAGGTATGGTTGTATTTGTCTATCCTCTAATCTCAGATGCCCTACAGGCATACTATGGGTATAAGGCATCCCATTTAACATTTTAAAAGGTGAAAGTCCCATTTCGGAATGAGGCATAGTTCTTATATTTAATAAAGCCAACGGGAGGCATTTTATCCATGATATTCTTGTTTCAAACATCAATTTGGCTAATTGGGCTTTTAATGTTTGATTCATTTTCTTAACTTGTCCTGAGCTCTGAGGGTGCCATGGGGCGTGGTATTCCCATCGAATGCCTAAAGCATCTGCCAATAGCTTAATGATTTTTGATGTGAAATGTGTCCCCTGGTCTGAATCAATGCAGCTTACAAACCCATATTGAGGTATAATTTTTTCCAATAAGATACTTGATACTGTTTGGGCTGTAGCCCAGTGTGAGAACCCCGGGATTGATTCAGGGGTCTCGTGTGGTGGTGAAGTCTCTCCTCCAACCTTTGCTTCCAAAGAAAAACTCCGCAGCCTCTTGTTGTTCGGTCTCAAGGCAGTTTATTGCTAGTTATCTAAAAGATTGTCTTCGCCCACTGCGGCTGCCTAGATCAGCGGCCCAGGCAGAGACACACACTCCTGACACCCTCACTGTCTGGTGTCTTCGTCTTCTCTCCCCCCGCCCAGGGCTGCTGCTATCTTTTATATGATATATTACATATTATATGTTTACAGATTTTCCCCAATACCTACTACCTATGTTACAATGTGCTTTTCTACTCTAAACCAATCTGTGAATGCCAACATCACCAAGAACAGGGAGGCAAGGAAGAAGAAGGAGGAAGAACAGGATCAGGCCCACTTTCCTCCATCTTAGAACTCCTGGCCTCCCTGTACAACGTAAAACCCCCCTGTACAGGTGTTAAAACCCCTCTGTACAATACTAAAAAATTTTCCCCTCTAATTTGTGACTACTTTTACAATACCATCTAACCCTCTGTGACCGCTTGTTCCACCTTCAAAGTTGGTAACTCATTCCATGGCTCAAACTCAAAATCACAGCTGTTTTCAGCTGCTTGCCATAGTCTAAAATGCTTTTGACCAAGGCCTGGAACCTCTGAAAATGTCTGAGGGACATTTTGAGTTCCGACAGCCCAGGAGCTTGGGAAAGCTTCCGCCCAGTGGGTTAGTTTGTCCACTATGACTAATAAGAATTTGTATCTCTCCACCTTGGGTAGATCAGTGAAATCTACCTGGAACTTTTCAAAAGGCCGGTAAGCTGCTGGGCGACTCCCCATTGTTAACTTTTGGGAGTTTGCACAATTTATCTTTTTCCAAATTATGCACCCCTGCACCTCCTGTTTAGCCAATTCATATATATCTTTGCAGCCAAAGAATCTCAGGAATTGCTCTGCCAGAGCTCGGGCCTCCCAGTGTGTTTGTTGGTGTAATCTTTTTAAAATCTTCCTAGTGTATTCCTTTGATAATAATTCCCTCCCGTCTGGTAACTTGTACTTATCTTCTTCCAACCGTCTCCTGATTTCCCAATAAGCCTCTATCTCTTTTTTGGGGGGGGGGGGGGGGAGAATTCTTGAGCTTCTCTTTTTTCAACCTCTGGGGTACTTATTTTAACAAAGCAGCGCTTTTTGCCTCTTTGCTAAGTTGTTTCCTGGAGTCCTGAACTGCATCCCGGTTTGGTGTGCTTTTACATGGACTACAGCAATAGGTTCTGGCCCTCTAATGGCTTTTAGGATTTGTTTAATTATTTCTTCATGAATTAATCCTTTTCCCCATGTATTTAGCAGACCTCTTTCTTCCCAGATTTTCCCAAAGGTGTGCACCACCCCAAATGCCTATTTGGAATCAGTGAAAATTGTCCCCTTTTTCAAAGCCCTGTATACTGCATACAGCTCACAGGCCTAAGCCAACCACCCTGCACTCAGGGGCCCAGCTTTTACCACCCCTCCCATCTTCCCATCTATGACTGCATATCCTGACTTTCTTTTGCCTTTTACCACCCTTGCAGAACCGTCCACAAACCATTTCTCCCCTTCCTCGAGTTCTTCTTCTTCTAAATCAGGTCGTATTTTGGTCTGTAATTCTACCAATTCAGCACAGTCATGGGGGGGGATCCCCTGGGACTGCCCCAAACAGGAACTGGGCAGGATTTTGTGCTGGGGTAGTTTTTAGCTCCAGGTCCTGGGAATGGATTAGAATAGCTTCATATTTCAGAAGCTTGGCATCTGTCAGCCACTTGTCAGCTTTCTGCTGCAAGATGCTTCTCACATTGTGAGGGGAGTAGATGGTTAATGAAGCCCTGAATGTTACCTTTTTGGCTTTTTCTACTAATATTGCCACTGCCACAATTACTTGTAAGCAGGTGGGCCATCCCCTGCTGACAGGGTCCAGGAGCTTGTATAGATATCCAATTGGTTTCTTGGCCCCTGCCCAGTCCTTAGTCAGAACCCCGTGGGCAGTGTGGTTACTCACATCCACAAAGAGCTGGAAGGGCCTTTTTAGGTCAGGGACACTTAATACTGGAGCTGCCATGAGGGTTTCTTTTAATCCTCTGTAACTCTCTTCATCTTTTTCAGTCTACTTAAGTCTGTCCGTGATAAGTTTGTCATATAAAAACCTTACCTTTTCACTGTACACTTCGATCCATTGTCTGCAAAAGCCTAAAAGTCCCAGCAATTGCCTGACTTCTCTTTTTGTCTTGGGGGAAGGCAATGCAATTATTCCTGCCACCCGGTCTGGGTCTAGTTTCTTTTTTCCTTTTGTCAGCTAATGCCCCAAGTATTTTACTTCAGGTTCAGTGAATTGTAATTTAGACTTTGAAACTTTCAACTCTCATCCTCCCAGGAAGTTTAACAGAGCTATAGTTCCAGTCCTCACTTCTTCTTCCTTAGAGATAGCTACCAATAAGTCATCTACATATTGCAATAGTTTCGTCCCAGGGACTGGCACAAATTCGCCTAAGCACCTTTTCAAGGGCCTGACCAAAAAGATTTGGTGAGTCTACAAACCCTTGAGGGAGAGAAGTCTATCTTAGTTGTTGTTTTCTATGTGTGTCCAGGTCCTCCCATTGGAAGGCAAAATAATCACAGCTTTCCTCAGCTAGAGGACAAGTCCAGAAGGCATCTTTCAGGTCGATCACACTATACCATTTGTCATCCGGGGACACATTGTTTAGCAAAGTATATGGATTAGAGACCGTGGGAAATAGGGTTTTTGTTCTTTGATTTACTGCTCTTAAGTCCTGTACCAGCCGATAATTACCATCTGATTTTTGAACTGCTAAGATGGGTGTATTATGTCTTGACATGCAGGGCTCTAAGGTGCCCCTTTTTATTAAATCCTCGATTATTGGTTTCAATCCCTTCCTTCCTTCTAGAGGGATGGGATACTGTTTTACCCTTATGGGGTCTTCTGGTCTCTCAATTTCAATGTGAATTGGTTCCATGTCTAATTTTCCAGCTTCCCCCGGATTGTGCCAGACTCTAGGATCAATTCTCGTTTCATCCTCAGTTAGGTTGTATAAACTTAGCATGAGTTGTGAGTCCTTTGCAATTATACTTATTCCTAATATCACCATTAAATCCCTCCCCAATAAATTGTATTCTGTTTCTTCCACTAATAAAACATCCCCAACACAGATTTTATTATCAGATTTTATTTCTACATTTTTTAGGACAGGGACCTGAAAGTGTTCCCCTTTAGCTTAAATCACAGTCATAAAATCCTTACCTTTGATACATCCAGGGGGCAGTCTTTGAACTGTGGTTCTTTTCTGCTCCAAAAATCAACTAAAAAGACCAGCTCCTGTTTTTGGGGTCCAACTTTTAATTTTATCAAGGGCTCTCTCGATGTCCATGACCCCAGATTATAAAGCCCCTGACACCTTTATTCTTCTTGAAAGAACTTTTCATCCTTTATTCGTTTCTTACAATCCCTCTTGAGGTGTCCTTTCTTTTTACAGTAAAAACATTCAGGGGCACTTACCTGTTTGTTTGTCTTTTGGGTGTGTGCCGGCTTTCCCTGGGGCCCCCAGGCTGGAGCTGATGTCCCAGCCGTTTGTGCTTGTGCTTCCCTTACTGCTGCCACTAACACCCTGGCCTGCGTTTTTTGTTTCTCCTCATCCCTCCTCATATACACCTTCTGTGCTTCCATCAATAGTTCCTGTGAACTCTTCTCTTGCCAATTATCTATTTTTTCTAACTTCCTTCAAATGTCCTCCTATGATTTAGCAACTAATTGTGTTTTTAAAAGGACCACCCCCACAGGGGATTCAGGGTCAGTACCGGAATACATTTGAAGACTTTTCCTGAGCCTCTCCAGCCACTTGGTAGGAGTTTCATCCTTTTCCTGGCATTCCCCCAACGCCTTGCTAATATTTTGTCCCTTTGGGACCACTCCCCAAATACCTTGTATTACCATGTTCCTCAGTCCGATCATTTTTGCCCGGTCTGCCTCCATCTGAGCGCTTCATGATGGTCTTTGTTCTGGCCACTTTTCTGCCCCGCTCCCACCCTGGGGGTTCCTGAATTCCCAATCCTTTTTGGCAACCTGCCTTGTTCTTCAGCATTAAACTAGGATCTTAATATAGCCGAGATACCATCATATGAATATGTACTATTTCCCAAAAATTCCTCCAGCCTCTCCGCCACACCCAACGGATCATCCATCAATTTTCCCATTTCTTTTTTGAAAGCCCTTACATCCCCTGTGTTGATGGGAACATTTATAAACCCAATGATTCTGGGAGCTGTGGGGACTTCCCTTAAATGTATAAATCAGGTCTGTCCCTTTCATCATTGCTATCTCCCGTGTTTTCTTTCGTTTTCTGCCGAGTTCTACTGGCAGGAGGATATGTGTTTTCCCCGGTGTGGTATGCATGTGCGTGTGTGTCCCCGTGCTGCGTGGAAGGGGGAGGCTGAGACGGTTCCGGAGCGCCTGCATCAGAGACTTGTGCGTTAGATAGCGATGCAGACTGAGCCGGGGGCGCTGATGGGGGGGGTGCCCGGGACCTGTGCTTGAAGTGGGGGAACTTGGTTGGGGGGGGGGGGGGGAGGTTTTCTAGGGGTTCCCAAGTTTTTTCTGAGCTTACCTTGCTGCCAGAGGTTTTAATAGGGAACAGCCACGCACTGGCATATTCCCATAGCCTGGCATAGTCCAATTCCTCATTGTCCCATTCCTCTTCCTCGTACAAGTGATCCGAAAGTGCTTGGCAGAGCTTACTTTCGAAGGTACCAAAAATGGGCCAGTATTGGTATTTTCCAATTTCCATATTTCCCCATACTTCTACACAATAGTGTATCATTTTTTCTTTAGAGCTTTTTCATCTCACAGAACAGTCCTCCCAGTGTTCTAACATCCAGCCCAGGGGACTTTCCCTCGGAATCTCAGGGAATTCGTCTTTTTTCCCCTTTCTTATTTTTGAATGCATACTTTTTCTTGCTTCTAGGTGTTCACCCTTCTTCGGCTTAGGATTTTTTCCTTGCGGTCCCCCCCGCACCTTACTCGTTTTTTGTCCCATATTAAAGGTTTTCCTTACTGTATTCCAAGTCAGTGTTCACAAGTCGTTCCGAGAAGTCAGTTAGCCGCGTGCTAAAATGTGTATTTCAGTCCTGTCCCGGACCGAGTTTTACCAAGTGTTTAAACCGGTCTGTTCTTGACCGAACCTTGCCAACTTAGTAACTGCACAGCGAACCGGTCCGTGGGTTTTAAGCTGGAAGATGAGTGAGTTCTCTTTTACCTGTTTTCCTGGGCTCCCCAAGCCCAGAGCCGGTGAGGTTTACCAATTTCTCGAGTCCACGAGAACATACCTTCCCTCCCCCCGACCCGTCCGTGGATGGATCCTTGTAACTCCCAGAGTTTCAGGTCGTATGCCTGTTGAGTATACCCGAGTCCTTTCGCTTCCCCCCGTAGCCGACCACCTCCCTCTCGGGCTAGTGGAACTGTGGTTTGTAGGGGTCCTCACGCCGTGACTATGTCACGTCTCACACACACATTCACCCACGCACCACCCAACCACGCGATACTTATGGCTCCTTTTCCCACGTGGATTCTTCGTGCATGTCAATTTTACGAGTGAAAAATTGCTGCTGCAGCCTCGGAGATTTGGCTCTGAATTCCGAGAGCTCGGGGCCCATGGTTTTTTGGGTTTTTTTCCTTCCTTAATGTGGCTTTTGCGGCTTTCTGGAATCCGGTTGGTTCAGAGGAGCTCCTCCGTCCCATCCGGCTGCTGAAATCAACGGGGCGCCGCCCGGATCGAGGATACGGGAACCCCCTGTGTTCGCCCAAACCGGATCACGTCGGGGTCACCAAGATTGTTATAAATTAAAATTTATTCAGCCAAATTAAAAATAAAAATAGTTTTATTAGCGGTCAAATTCTATCTAGCCAGCCACGGAAAAAGAAACACAGTTCCGAGCCTGGGGATCGACCCTGGGTGTGCAACAAGGAGTCAGCCTCAGGAGAGGTTTTCCCCTATGCCCACACACCTCTATCCTGGCACAAGCGGTTTTTATAGGGAAAATTCCGCCTGGAGCCTAGATTTCAGCAATCAGTCTTTTCTTCCATTCAGAGTCTATAGGTTAATAAGATTTTCTTTTTTTTTTTTTGGTGATGAGAGAGAACAATTCAGTGTTAGGAGTTGTTTAATCCCTTGATGAAATTTACGGGAACACTGCATTCACTTGTATCTGTCCGAGGATTTCTATGATATCCATCTCGGGTCGTTCACACGATGATCAGCGCCTGGGGTCCCCGTATCTCTCCAGACATGGCCCATCTCCTGGTGAGCCGCACCTTCTTACTTGTAAATCAGTTTCCAATATACACCCGGTCTCGCCTGGGGGGGGGGGGGGGCTAGTACAAACGAGCATAATCTAACAAGTATTCAATATTATATATTTCATAGAAGGAATTGTGCAAATTATGTTTACTACCCATAATACCGCTGAAGCCTTGGGTACCTGTAACACCTCCCAAAGTGGGAAATGGAGCGGGGAAATCGGTGGAGAACAGGGTGGTTCCTCAAGCCTTCCCTCTTCCACCTCAGGGACATGCACAGGTGTAAGGAATTCGGAAAAGGATATATTATCTTCCTCTTCTTCACCGAGGAGTAACTTGGGAACTGGTCCCCTCTCAGAGTCTGCTTGAGCTGCAGTCTCCCGATCGTTCTCCTCCTCCCTGGAGTCCCTCTCCGCTTCCCTCTCCTCCCTGGGAATATCCCCTTGTTCCTCAAAGTGTGTGGTTGCATTCATTGTTGCATTTTATTAGAATTGGATGGGGCAATACAAGAGGCGGCCAGATGTGGCGCTGCAGCAGGAGATTGACCATCTTGTTGGTCGCAAAATGGTGTCGACGGAAATACATAGCATTGTTCACGGAAGCGCCGGGGTTGCCGCCATTTTGCTGTACGGAAGACGTGTGCAAGGCACCGCCATTTTGTTGTACGGACAGATCCTGCATACAATCTCTGAGCTGAAAGTGAAGGTCTGTGAGGAATTCCCGCGGTACCACGGCATGGTATGTGACAGACTGTGCAAAGGGAAAGGCCATCGGTGCTGCCAAGATGCATGAGGGCATCTAAGTGTTATAGATAAAAATTGGTCCAGTCAAATTAAAAATGAAAAAATAAAAATTTTATTTTATATCAAATTCTCTCTGAGCCAGCCACAAGGAAAAAGGCAGTGCCGAGCCCGGGATTGGCACTGGGTGGGTCACAGGTTTGACTACTCCTGCAGAGAGTCTCCCTATGCCACACACTACCCTCTTGGAACAAGCAGTTCTTACAGGAAATTTTCCGCCTCAGGCCGGGATTTCGGCAATCCATCTTCCCATTCAAAGTCCCACATATTCATAAAGTTTCTTTTCTCTGTGCGGTGGTTGAACAATCCGGGTCCAGGTGTGGACGATTTTCCTTGATGGAGTTACGGGAGCCTTGGCTTTCAGCTGTATCAGCCCGGAGGATTCCAGCAATCCCAATCTAGGGTCGTTGCCGGGATAATCAACGCCTAGGCGTTCGTGTATCACCTCGAGGAACAACCCATTTCCGGGCAAGCTACATGTATTAGATTGCAAATGACTTTTTGTCAAAAACCGGTTTCGGATATGTGGGGGCAGCTCTCAGTGCTGGCTTGTGTGCTTGCAACAATATAAAATATTACACATACCATACCATATTTTCTTGAATCAAATATAACAATATTGGCGCGAATAACAATCATCACATATAACACAAGGATCCGGGAAGACTGCGGCTGTTGCCATGCGGTCTGTTGGCGTTTGAGAGAAAGGCAGGGAAGGGAGACTCCGTGCCGCTGCTATAAGCATTAGTGAATCACCGATTGTGATTTCTGGGTTTGCATTTGCAACCCCCGGTCCGGAACCCGGACCGTGTTCCCGTTTGCTCGTTTCCAGCGGTCCCTGTTCTCCCGCAACCTCCATCGGCCCCTGGCTCGTCCCTGCCGGGCTCTGCGAACTTGCTAAAGGCAAAGCTGTATTTGTTGCATTTAAAAATTGCCACAGAGCCACTGAGCCTGCCCCGCTAGCATTGGGTACCATCCCACTGGCACCGGAATGCGCTATTTCCTTATTTTTCGCTGTTTGCAGTGGCTGCACACTTTGCGTAGCCTGATCTGTCTATGCAGATCCTGGCTGTGCAGTTTGCGTAACTTGCGAGCTTTTCGCGGTCTTAAACTGTTGCACGCCAGGGAGCAATCCGCCTGCTCTCGGGCTGGTCCCCAGTAATTCAGGGGGTCCCCTGTCTTTAGGGAGCACTTCCGCAGGGTTAAAATGTCCCCTGTCCCCTGGGTGAGCTGTGGTGAGTGATTTCTCAGGCTCTGTCGATGCTGCTGGAGGAGGAGCAAGGGGGTATCCCCCTCTCGATTTTGGCTGCGCGAGCTGCAGGGGAGGGGCTTCCCCGTTCAGGCTCGGAGGCTGCACAGTTTGGAGGGGCGGGGCTGCTCCAGGCCCTGGAATAACGTACGACCCACTCGACCTGGGTTTCGACCTTTGTGCTGTGACCTGGGGTTCGGAGGCGGGAGGGAGCGGGACAAGGCTGACGTCCTTGGGTACAGAGCCGTCCCTCTTGACTGAGGGGGGGGTGGAGAGACCCTTCCGACTTTGTTTTGGGGCATGGACATGGGCAGGAGCTATGGTTGGACCACCAGGTAACAGGGGCGCTGCCACCCAAGCTCTGGAGGCTGGCTCAGCCGCAAAGGGTGGGGAAAGCAGCAGATTCCTAAGCCCCCCACCCCACCCCCCCGCCATTGTCTCCGAGACACACGCAGATGAAAAGAATTTTAAAAAATGCCATGTCTGCTTCATCTGCGCCCCCCACCAACAGTTTCATCCTTGGAAATCCCCCTGGGTCCCTTTCGGACTTTGCCTGGGCTGCATCACCCCCACCGTGCACCTCCCCCGGACCAGGGGATGACTCCACGCCAGCATTTACAGGGCTAAGACCTGTAACAGGCTCGATTTCCCAGATTTTTTCTTAATTACAAAGACAGGAGTATTCCAGGGACTAGTAGAAGACTCAGTGTGTCCCTGTTGCAATTGTTCCTGAACTAATTCACAAAGGGCGACCAACTTTTCTTTTGTCAGATGCCACTGGTTTTGCCAGATGGGTGTGTTTACTAGCCACCGCAAAGGCAGCGTGGGATACTGTGCAACCTTCAGCACAGTGGCCTCCATCAAAAATGTGTCCCAATCTGTACCCCTCAGGCTGTTAATACATCCTGCCCCCAGAGGTTGATTGGAGCTGCAGTGACATAGGGCCGAACTGTAGCCGTCTGCCCCTCTGTGTTTTTGACCAGCACAGACCATTGGCTTACAAAGGTCTTTGTAGTTCTTCCCAACCCTTCGATGGCCGAACCCATGGAAGCCAAAGGTCACGTAGAGGAGATGATTGTTACGTCAGTCCCTGTGTCGATCAAACCTCAAAGCTGGATCTGAGGCGGGCTGGCATCCAGTAGAATCAGGGTACACATCATCTGTGGTCGCTGAGTAGAAATATCTGCAGTCCAGAAAACTTGTGGCAGTCCTGTAGATCCAAAGCTTCCATCTCCATGACTCCGCTGGTCAGTCCTGAGGACACATGACTGAAAAGGCACAAGTTGAGCAATGTGAGTCCCTGCAGGGATAGTGATGCGGAGGTAGGTGTGGAAACCATGGCAGAAATTTGGCCTGTAAAGTCAGCATCAATGACTCCTGGATGCACAAAGAGTCCTTGAAGGGTCGCACTAGATCTCCCCACAAGCAGTGCACTCAATCCTTGACCCAAAGGTCCAAATGCATCCAGAGGAGCCTTATATACATGACAAGATTCTAAGATGACTGTTGCTGTGGTGTATACATCCACCCAGCTGCTCCTTGAGTACTATCCCTAAGCTGTCTGACTAAGCCTGTGCCGGTACCACACCCTGGGGGATCACTTGTGTCAGAGCGCAGCTCTCCTTTGTGCTCTTCCTCCTGTTTCCCAAGCCTGCCAAAAGCTGGCTATTGGCATGGTATTTAGACTTACATTGGTTTGCATAATGACCTGGCCTTGCGCATCTAGCACACAAGAAATGACCTTTATTTCCTTTCTGCTTCTGTGTTACCTGTTTTTGCTTGCACTTATTATTCATCTGTCTCTGTTGTCCACACCTGCCGGATGCCTGGGCTGGCTGTATAGTAGCAGCTGAAACCGACATTTTTGTAGTCTACAGAGCCCACTTTAGAGCATGCTTGGACCATATCTGTTAATGTTATGTTGCCTGGAAGAGCCTCTATGATCTTTCTGCAATATTTGTTGGTGTTATCCTTTGCTAATTGCTTACATAAAATCTGTCTCAAGTTGTCATCCTCAACCCACTTTTTTAAGGCCGCTGCAATTTTCTCAACAAATGGCAGAAATGGTTCCTTTATTCCTTGAGTTATTTTCACATATCATGGCTTGGGAGCAGCTGTTTCTATAGTTTTTAACAGTGCCCCAATGCCTATATTTTGACCCTTCTCAAGAATCCAAGGGTCCCAGGTAGCCTGAACACCAGTATTAGAAAAGATACCCTCCCCCATAAGAGCATCTACTCCAGCTGCATATCTGGGATCAGCCTGGGGCAATCACATGTTATCTGCTGCAGTCTTATCAGGCACCTGCCTCCAGTTGTCCTCAAAAACTCTAAATTGTACAGGTTGGAACAATACTTGACCCAGATGTTTAATATCAAATGGGGCAAGCAGATCAGCGTTTAACACCCTGATAACTTGCATAACTTCTGAATAACCAAGCTCATATTTTGCTGCTTTATCTTGCAAATCCTGTACAACTTTCCATGTGATGACATCATGCCTGTCGACTTGTCCCATATTTGGAATAGCCTTAAACACGGAAAGGCTTGGACACCCCCTTATGGGGCTACACTGCCTCCCTGATTCACTTGCATACCTTCTTTAGATGCTGGAACAACTACTTGATGTCTCCCTATGCCTCCCCCCCCCCCCGCTTCATCTACAGTCTTGATAATGCCACCCCTGGGCATCCCCATCTTCTCTAGCAAGTCCCAATTCCTCATTTCCAGAGCTCACAATTTGACCAATTCCCAAAAACATCCCGGGTGCTTTGGTCACATGGTCACCTGACACGTTGGCAATGTCCACAGGTGGCTCTGGGGTGTTCTCGCAGAACATTGGTGCTGACGCTCAGCTGTCAGGCCACTCCCCCACTGCGGGACAAGCTGTCGGTCTCCATCCGTTTCACTGTCCATGTCCTGGGGCAGTGGCATGTGGGACAGCCTGAAGGAAGTGCAGGAGGGCAGATGGGCTTGAAGCATCGAGGGGGGGGGGGCAGCCATGGCAGACGGTGCGGGCGGTGGCACTGATACAGCAGAAGCAGAAGTCACGGCACCCACAGTTCCGCATGAGGCTGGGGAGGAGGTGGTGCAGACACTTGCGCCGACCCTGCAGATGGGAACGGAGGGGCGGAAGGGACAACGGCTCTGACTGCACCACCTATCTGCAGTGGAGGCACTCTGCGATTGGTTTTAGTACAAATCAAACAACCTTCAATAGCTCGCTTAGCCAGAATAAAAAGACCCACAGCAGCATATGTTTTGAGGAAGGCTTCTGCCAGTCCTCGGGAGCCCCAATTACTCCCTTCATAAAGTTGTAACAATTGTAAGGCCAGAGTTTTTGGTATCCACTGCTTACCATCTCTTGTAAACCAATTATCCCCTCTTTCCTCTGCCCCACTCTTTGTAATTATCTCAAGTTCCTCTGGTGGAAAAGATAGTTTCTCTGGCAGCAGGGCAGTTACTGGGAGCAAAGGGAGGATCTTAAGAGATTTCTGGCAGCAATGCAGCTTTCTGAGCTTCTTTATCAGCCAGTCAGTTTCCTATTACCTCCTCCAAGCACCCTGTGTGGTGCACATTGATGTGTATTATCGATAACTTCTTTTGGTAAGCTCACCAGCTCCAATAGGTGAGAGATTTTCTCATGAGCTAATGTCTTTGCAGGTTAATAAACCTCTTTCTTCCCATAGTTTCCCAAATGCATATATCACCCCATATGCATATTTATAAGCAGTAAAAACATTCACTGTCTTGTCCTGGTATAATTCACAGGCTTTCACAAGCGCATACAGCTCCACTGTCTGAGCTTGTTAGTGTTCAGGAACACATAATCACGGAATATGATTATATACAGGTGCTTTTATTTGAAGAGCTCTGGGAATCAGGGGTACAGACCCAAATCTGACTCCGACATGGTTTCGAGCTGAACATGTTTTATATTCTATAGTTATATAACTCCATATTAATTATTAAACTTATATTGTTCTATTAATTATTAAACCTATCTTTTTCTATTGTATACATTGATCTCATACAAGCATGGATTTCTTGTGATCCCCCTCCAAACCCCTGAACATAGTTTCTCATGATTCTTGTTACGATTAAACAGTAATTATACCTACTTACTAAGCAATCATCACATCTAACAGTCATTTATCATATAATGATTATACAGGTGCAGTTTCACATTATCTAGCAAAGACAAGGCCTAACATTTTCCCAGGGCCTACCAAGCCCCACTTTCCTTCCACCTCCCTGAATTCCCCATGATTTTAGAAACCTTTTACTATCAAGCTGACCAGGTGGGCCATAACCTCCCCCCTTCCTTTAATTGCTTTCCATTCACTATAGAGTATCCAGTGAATAGTTTCCCTTCTACCACCCATCAATAAACACATTTTCTCCCTCAGGCCAGGGAGTAAATCTTGTAAATCTTCCCTAGCCTGGGTCTGTTGATCTATCACTTGAATGTAGTAATGGATTTCTTTCTGCCCCACCCTCGCCTCCGCTCCCACCCCCACCACCCACTTCAGGGCCATTCAAACAGAAGGCTGGGTTTGACCCTTTCCCACTTTTAAATTCTGTGAAAAACGCCAATCACTTGTTTAAAAATTTTAAAAGTTTAATGGTAATAAAATAGTTATTAAAAAACAGTAATAAAAATTAGACCAATAAGAATTTGGACAATCAGGGTTAGGACAATAAAGGACAATGAAAAGCAAAGAATTACGGATGTCCGGATGCTTTGCTCAAGAAAGCATGCCTCGCTAACAAAGGATTACCCCTTAAAAGAACTAGCCTGTTGCATATTCATATATCTCAGACATTATGCAAACATTCTTTTCAAACAAAGGATGTCTTCTGCTTAGTTTCTGCCCCTCCCTTCATCTTGTAAATCAATTTCTTGGTTCCTAGAAGTCTGGAAGAAGTCTGAACAGTCCTGATAAGGAGGTCGTAATTCTTCTCTTGGAATTTTTGGTGTCAGTATGGGAAGAATTTCTTGGTTATCTTGTCCATTTCTTGAGCTAGTTACAAAAAGTATCTTACATCACATTTTCTATTTTAATATTATGCTATAGCTTAAAAACTATAATTACCACACTACTTAAAAGAGATTAATACAGCATAACTTTCCAACATAACACATATAGTATTCATTTTAATATTTGCGAAAAGCCAATCATATAATATGCATCTATAACAATTCTAAATCCTCTTGTTCCATTAAACAAGATTCATACTGTAATAACTGAGTGCTGGTCATCCACTTAGAGGCTCTCTCAGTTAACAAAGCTTTAATCTGGTGTGAAATTTTCACTCTCAGATACCCTTCCCTTGTCAGCTTTCAGGCCTCAGCCACCATCAGAGCTGTGGCTGCACAGTTCTGCAGACAATGAGGCCAGCCTCTGGCCACCGGGTCTAACATTTTAGAAAAATAAGCAATAGGCCCTGTGTTCTCCCATGCTCCCATTCCGTGTCGTGGTTTGACACGGTAAAAGAATTTTCTTGGAAGGAAGAGGTCAATCCAGTCAGGGGTCAGGGTTGGATATTGACACCTGGAGTGACCAATTGAAGGCGGATACGCCTCTGAGAACACAGAGGGGTTAAAAGCAGAATTCCCAGGAGAACTCTCTCTTTTGGTTCCGTTCAGGGTGCAGTGCAGGACTCTCCCCTGTAGAGAGAGAGAGAGAGAGAGAAAGAAAGAGAGAGAGAGAGAGAATGAGAGAGAGAGAGAGAGAGAGAGACAGAGACAGAGACAGAGACAGAGACAGACGGCGAAGGTTTGTCAGCAGTACACTGCAGGGAAGGAGAAGAGGGGGGGGCCGCATGGCCGCAAATGCCCAGCCATGGGAGCCAGAGAATCTGGGCAGAGAGCCATCCAGGGAGTCAGGACTTTTAACCCTTCCTTGAGAAATGAAAGCTTTGTGAAATTTTACTCCTCCTCGGTTTGAAGGAGAGGAAGAGAGACAGCCTGGGACCTGAGATGTTAGAAGGAGAAATTCTGGGTGGGAGGAGATGATGGAGTAGCTTCTGGCTGGACTTTTTCTTGTTAGCCATAGACTGAACCAATTTTCTCCTCCAAGAGAGACTGTATTTTAGGAGGATGCCGGTGAGCCAAAGAGACCTGCTTCAGCTGGGAAAAGACAGAAGTGGAGCGAACAGAGAAAAGTTAAGGAGGTTTGTGGTGGTGCCCTCTGTCTTCAGAGAAGAAGAAGAGAAGATCTCTGTTCCTGAGACCTTCGGCCCCAGGGGAGGAAGAAAATGGGGGGGATTTTGGTCCCAAAAAATGAAAAACTGAACTGTTGTTTTTTCCCCTCTTGGCAGAGCATCCTTGAAAGGAATGATCCTAAAAGCAGTCTGTCCATCCATGCATTGGTGGTGAGAACACCATGCATTGGAAAGGAGAGTGTTACCATGGCAAACTTTTTTCTCCGGGCGGTGCCATGTGTGACATGGAAACACAAGAAGTGGCAGCTGTGTTTCCTGGGGGTCTATGGTGCAAGGGAGACTCCTCTCTCCCCTGATGGACTTAGTATTGATTATCTGGAGGGTGGGAACCTGATTGGGGTCCAGGTTGTGTCTCACTGTAGTTTGTTGTAAATTGGGGCGGGGGGGAGGGGGGGGGGAGGAATGTTTTGGAAGGTTTTCATTTTGGATTTTTTTGTCTTTCAAATGTTGTTAGGGCTTCAGCTGTCCTGCTGTGTGGTTTGTTTTTACATAATTTCATTATTTTGGATACCTGGTTTGTTTTTCTTAATGCGGACTCTGGGTCTGTAGGCAAGGCTGTTACTTGTATCTCCTGTACCACTGAGTGTATTAATCTTATAAAACAGGGTATGAGGCAGGATGGGAATATGACTCTAGCTACTGAACATAAGAGCTTGTCATTTTTCTATTTCAGCAACTGTTCAGGAGTTAAACTTTCACTCTTCTAAGGCTATTTTTCAGCAGACTTGAGCCCCCCCACAGATCCAGCACCTGGACAGACTTAGTTCTGTTGCAATTTCCTGTATTAAATCTACAAATAAATTTTGATCTGAGGCAGGTAAACTCCAGCATTCCTTCTATGTATCTTGTGCACTGACTGCTTGTCTTTAGGGGTTGCCTTCAGTAAATTATCTTTCTTGTTTCTTTCTCTAATTTGTATGCCCCCTGTTGAGTGCCGTTTGTGGAGCGATGCTCATTTGTTCTACCCTTGCTGCAGTTTCTTGGGGCTGGGAATGTCGGAGCCTCCGATTCTCCTTGTCCCCTCCAGGCAGTCTGTACGTATGGTTTGTCCTTGCCACCGGGGCCTCGTACATTTGTGCAGGGCAAGCAACCTGAATGTGTACTAATTTTGAGGCACATTGCTAGACTCAGGATCATCAGGACCCCCACTATGAAAACTCCTCTGCCTCTGCCTTCGCCCAATCTGGGTTGCAACCAGCAGCAGGGTAAACCATCTTCTCAGCAGCAGTAGTTGTCTGTGGTGTTGTACCTGGCCTGAGCTGCATACCTCTGTTTAAAGATGCCCCACATTGATAGTTTAACTGAGTCTGCTCTGCAGGGTACTTTGTTTAATCTCTGGCACTCAACAGTAATTATCTGATCTTTTGACTCTGATTTTCCCCTCACCCCGTTTTGGAATAGGCAAAACTACACTAAGGAATCTACTTCAATTATACTCAGACAAGTGGCGAACCCTAAAACACGGCTAGTCAGGCACTCTTCTTGTTCTAAACACTTATGACCTAATCCTTTCGTCCAAACCCCCTCCTTGCAGTGTGTAACCCAAACCTTGTTACAGTATACACAAATGAGATGTACAAATGGATAATATTCACAGACTGGTACAGAGCACCTGATCAAGTCACTGTCAGTCATTTACTTGGCTGATGCTGGGTTAATTTCTGGTCTCCAGGGGGGTGACTCTCCACTCCGGTGTCCTTTCTCCCAGCTCAACTTTCTTCAGTCTTGATGTGTGCGTCCACCCCTTCTCTGCAGTTCGAATTGCTGTGTCCGTATTGCTGTGTTTTTGGTCAAAAGGACAAGATGGGGGTGGGGGGGCCCTCCCTCCAAGTTTTTATGGGTACCTTGCCCCAGGATATACCTCCTGTTTTGCCAGTTTAGAAATGTCTTTACACATAAAGAATCTCAGGAATTGCTCAGTAAGTGCCTGGGCCCCCCAGTGTGTCTGTTGGTGTAACCTCCCTAGAATTTTTCTGGTGTATTCTTTGGATAATAATTCCCTCCCATCTGGTAATCTCTACTTACCTTCTCCCAGCCGACTTCCAATTTTCTTGTAGCTTTTAATCTCCCTTTGAGAAGGGTGGGAGGGGTATTCCCGGACTTCCCCTTTTCCCATTTTTGGGATGCTTACCTTTAGCAAAGCTGTGCTTTTGCCTCTTTGTCTGCTAAGTTGTTCCCTCAGGTCCTGAACTGCATTCCAGTTTGGTGTCCTTTCACGTGGATTATGGCAATTGCCTCTGGTCCTCTGATGGCTTTTCGAATTTGCCTGATTATCTCTTTATGCACTAGTCCCCTTTAAGCAGTTTCTTTTCTTCCTAGATTTCCTAAAAGTGTGTATCACCCTAAATGCATATTTTGAATCTGCGAAGATTGTTCCCCTTTTCACTTTTATTTCTCTAACTATCTGGCATTCAGGGGTCTTGATTCTATTACTTCCCCTGTTTACAAGTTTGTAAAATGTGGGGGAAGAACCATAAACTCACTGGGAAAGGTGTTATCTCTTAAAGTGTCTACTTTTCTCAATACAACACAGCATCTAGCTAAGGTTAAAATGTGTACAGTCTACACAAATTACCACTTTTAAACACAATAAAAGTCTTCCCCAAGTTTCTCCACTTGTTCCACGTCTCCACGAGGTACCCCCTTTATACACCATGTACTCACACAATTAAGAATACATTACCTCCACAATGTCCGGACTCAAGCATGCAAACTCATGTCCTAACTTTCCTATGACCCTCACCGACCCATCTACAAACCATTTTTCTCCTTCCTCAAGTTCCTCTTCTTCTAAATCAGGTCTTATCTTGGTTTGTCCATTTGAGCCTGTCTGTGGTAAGCTTTTCATAAAGAAACCTTACCTTCTCATAGTAACCTTCAATCTATTGCCTACAATAGCTCAAGCTGTCTGACCTCTCTTTTTATTGGGGGGGGGGGGGGGTAAGGTGTTTATACCTGCTACCTGGACTGGGTCTAATTTCTTCTTGCCTTTTGTCAGCCAATGCCCCAGGTATTTCACCTTGAGTTCTGTAAACTGCAATTTGGATTCTAAAACCTTCAACCCTTTTTCCTTAGAAAGTTTAACAAAGCTATAATTCTACTCTTTGCATCTTCTTCCTTGGGACCGTCTACCAGTAAGTCATCCATCCTTAGTGGTTAGTTTGTATAGACTTGCCATGAGCCATGAATCTCTTGCAATTAGGCTTATGCCTAGTACCACCATCAAATCTCTCCCTAGCAAGTTGTAATCCGTTTCTTCTACTAATAAAATGTCCCCTATACAAATTTTATTTTCAGATTCTATCTCTACATTCTTTAAAATGGGGACCTGGAAAGGTTCCCCCTTTGCCCGAATCACCGTCATTGAATCCTTTATCCTCTTTTTACGATCCCTTTTAAGGTGTCTTTTCTTTTTGCAGTAAAAGCACTCAGGGGCACTTACCTGTTTGTCTTTCTTCTGTGAAGGTCCCGGCTTTCCCTGGGGTTTCTGAGCCTGTGCTGCTTTTCCAGTTGTTTGTGCTTGTTCCTGTTTGTGTGCTTCCCTAACTGCTGCCAACACCCTTGTCTGTGTCTTTTGTTTCTCCTCATCCCTCTTCATGTACACCCTTTGTGCCTCCCTTAATAACTCTTGTAAGTTCTTTTCTTGCCAGTTCTCTATCTTTTCTAATTTCCTCCGAATGTCTTCCCACGATTTTTCAACAAACTGTGTTTTTAGAAGAATCCTTCCCACAGGAGAATCAGGGTCTGTACCGGAGTACATTTGGAGGCTTTTCTTGAGTCTCTCTAACTATTCGGTGGGGGTCTCATCCCTCTCTTGGCATTCTCCCAATGCTTTACTAATAGTTTGCCCTTTGGCATTGCCCCCCTCCCCCTTTTTAGACATAAAATGCACAGCACAACCAAAACCAAAATAAATTTGCTACTGATTTCCAAAAACCATGGTTTAAAAGCAAAAGCACTTAGATTTTAGCCCTGCAGAGCAGCAGCAGCCTGTGCTGCTTTTAAAACTGCCGCCTGCAGCAACAGGGACTCCTCCTCGCCACTGGATGAGCTGCGGATCAGTGCTGCCCGCGCCACGGCTCCCCCCACTTCCTGCACTATCCTGCTGCTCTCGGGAGCTGCTGCCGCTTGTGCCGCACTAACGGGACATGTAGAAGCCCCCTCCCGCTTGCGCCGCGGGGAAAACCAAAGCCACGCCGCACCACTGTGAAGGGGAGGGGTAGGCAGAGGCCCCCCGCTCCCTCTGAGCCAGTGCTGCCGCCCCTGCCGCTGCCGCGCGGGTTCTAAAAACAGCAGAGCCCTGCTGCCTGTGGCTGCACTCGACTTTGCAGGGCTGCGCAGCCTTCCCATGCTCTAACAGGAGTGCAAAAGAACAAGTCTCCCTGCCACCGCTCCACGCCGAGCTTCACTGGGGGGAGGACATGCGGCCTCCCCAGTGGGAAGTGCCGTGGCCGTGTCTGCCCACTGCACTGGGAGGGAGGGGAGGGACTGGGCACGTCCTGCTGTGTCTGGCATTGCCGCAGCTGATGGCTGCGTGCCAAGCGGTGGTGCCCACGTCTGTGGAGACCAAGCTGAGGAGCCGCTGGGGCAACTGCAGGGACCTGTGCTTGGGGAGGAGGGACCCGGCACGGGGGAGGCAGACTCCCCAGGGGCTCCCAAGCTCTGCTCGGACTCACCCTGCTGCCAAAGGTCTTAAATAGGGAACAGTCGCGTGCTAGCATATTCCCACAATCTGGCATAGTCTAATTCTTCATTGTCCAGCCCCCCCCCCCTTCCTCATATAAATGATCCGATAATGCTTGGCAAAGTTTAGTTTCAAAAAGTACTAAATATGGCCCACTACTGGTATTTTCCAATTTCCATATTTCCCCATACCTCTACACATTAATATATCATCTTTTCTTTTGACTTTCCCTGCCTCGTGGAGCAATCTTCCCAGTGTTCTAACATCCATCCCAAGGGGCTTTCCCTCGGAATCTTGGGAAATCCGTCCTTTTCCCTTTTTTCTGATTTTAAATTCTTACCTTTTCTGATTTTAGGTTTTTACCTTTTCCTAATTTCGAACTATTCCCTTGAGTTCTTTCCTGAACCCTACTGTTCTTTTGTCCCATGTTTAAAGTTTCCTTACTGTATTTTCCAAGTCAGTGTCTGCAAGCTGTTCCAAGAAGTCAGTTGCCCACGTGCTAAATGTATATTTCGGTCCTGTCCCGGACCAAGTCTTACCAAGTGTTTAAACTGGTCTGTCCCGACCGACCGTTGCCAACCTAATAACCGCGCAGTGAACCGGTCCGTGGGTTTTCAGTTGGAAGTCCAGTGAGCTCTCTTTTACCTGTTTTCCTGGACTCCCCGAGTCCAGAGTCAGTGAGGTTTACCAATTTCTTGAATATATGAGAACGTACCTTCCCCCCCCCCCCCCCGACCCATCCGTGATTGAATCCCTGTAACTTCCTGAGTTTCAGGTGGTATGTGTGTTGTGAGCATACCCGACCTTGTTCGCTTCCCCTGCAACCAACCACTTCCCTTGCAGGATAGTGAAACTGTGATTTTGGGGTCTGCTCTCGTCCCGTGACAGCATCACATCTCACACACACACTCAATCACGCCCCACTCAACCATGCGATACTTATGGCTCCTTTTCCCACGTGGATTCTTCGTGCACGTCAATTTTATGAGCGAAAATTTGCTGCTGCAGCCTCGGAGGTTCGACTCTGAGTTTCCGACAGCTGTTTTCAGAATCTGGTTGGTTCCGTGAAGTTCCTCAGTCCTGTCCGGCCGCTGAAATCAGCAGGGCACTGCCTGGATCGAGGATAGGGAACCCCCTGGATACCCCCAAACCAGATCACGTCAGGGTCATCAAGATTGTTATAAATGAAAATTGATCCATCCAAATTAAAAATAAAAATATATTTTTAATTTTTAGCAATCGAGTTCAATCTGAGTCAGCCACAAATGAAAGGGCAGTGCCGAGCCCAGGATCGGCACGGGTGTGTCACAAAGTAGACAACCTCAGCAGAGC
Source organism: Taeniopygia guttata (assembly GCF_048771995.1). NCBI lineage: Eukaryota > Metazoa > Chordata > Aves > Passeriformes > Estrildidae > Taeniopygia > Taeniopygia guttata. The sequence continues at coordinate 16,442,347 of NC_133064.1, forward strand.
GTCCCTCTATGCCCACACACCACCCTCCTGGTAGGAACGGTTTTTATAGGGTATATTCCACCCAAGGCCGGGATTTCAGCAATCAGTCCTTTCTTTCCATTCAGAGTCCCACATATTGATAAAATCTCTTTTCTTGGAACAATTCGGTGTCGGTGTCGGGTAGTGATTAATCTCTATGATGTAGTTAGGGGAATCCGGCATTCAAATGTAACAGCTTGGAGGATTTCTGTGATATCAATCTTGGCTCGTTGACACGATGATCAGCACCTGGGCGTCCCCATATCCTTCAAGATATGGCCTATCTCCGGAGGAGCCACATACATTCACTTGTAAATAAGGTTTCAACATAGACTGAGTTTCACCTATGTGGGGGTGGCTCCTAATACAGACGTGTGTTTTCCAAAAATACTAAATATTACATATACCATATTAAAACGTGCAAATTACATTCACTACACATAACAATGCACAAAACCTGTAACATGCTGCAGTTGTGATTAAAGCAAGATGAGGTTGATCCTGCAAACACAACCTTGTATTTAAATGAATATTGTCTGAATTGTCAAAATGTTGGAGGTTGGGTTTTCTTTCCTTTTTTTTCCTTGTTACTTGTGGAATTTTTTCCCATTGAGTTGCTAAGAAACACTGATGACTGGGTGCTTGAGATGGCAGGAGTGGAACTCCTCTAGTTTTTGGGAGTTTTCTCTGGGGGAAGGAGGGGACGGGGACACGACGGGATGGGGACTGGAGGGGGATGAGATGGAACAACAAATATACTGAGAGAATAGAGGCAGGTAAAAGATAAGGGCTGGGGAGTTGGGGACTCTCTCTCTTGCTGTTTGGCATCGGAGGAGGACAGCCAGGCTGTTGCTTACTCTGGGGACAATTCACCGGCACTCCTGGAGCTTAGCCCTCAGGGACCTATCACCATCTGCTTGTGTGCCCTGGGAAATCCTGAACTTCGCCTCTCCCTGCTCTTCTCAGAGCCAGGCTGTCACTGCCCCGTCCCCGCTGTTTCTTTGGTACTTCTCTGGGTTTCTCCACGCTGTAGCCAGCTCCGTCCCGGAGTTCCAGCTACCACTGTGGACTTTCTGATATATCTCGCCCACCACCCTGGGACTTTTGCTCATTCCTGCCAGCTGCGACAGCAACTGCACCAAAGGGGAAAGTGCCAGCAGCTGAGAAGGCTGTTTCTGGGTCCCTGGTTCTGTTTGTTGTTAATGCCATAGTTATTGTTGTTTTGTTGGTTTTTTGGGGGGTTTTTTTTACATACTAGTAAAGAACTGTTATCCCTATCCTCATATCTTTGCCTGAGAGCCCCTTAATTTCAAAATTATAATAATTTGGAGGGAAGGAGTTTACACTCCCCATTCCAAGGGAGGTTCCCGCCTTCCTTAGCAGACACCTGTCTTTCAAACCAAGACACAAAATAGACCAGAAGGCACTGTAAAATCCGTCATTCTTGTTAAAATTTCTGTGCTTCATCATTATGTCAAAAAGGTTTCTCATACAAAGGGCTTCGGCAAAGCCAGAGCATTACTTGCGGGTAAATGCACAGGTATGGCAAAGTGGTACATTTTGTTTATTTACCGAGCTTATAAGCTTGGTAGACAAAATAGTTTACAACTTTTTGCTCAACACATGTTGGCTAGAATTGAGGATGGTGGTAGAAGTTCAGATCAGCAGTCAAGTGTTCACATTATCACAAGAACTATCCAGGTCTAGGATCATCTTCTGAAGAGAGTTCAGTAGAGATGTAATTACAGCAAACAGTGATATGTGAGCTGGAAATCTGTGGGTAGAAGAGGCTGAATTTTAGTTTTGATACAGCTGCAAAGCAACTGTTGCTATTTTATCAACTTCTGCCAGTGTGGTGCAAAGCTAGGATTGTTGAACAGAACCAGTTATAAAATTCTGAGGAAGTGTGTTGTGGAACACATTGTAGGGGAGTTAAGAGCATTGGAATAATGAACTTCCTTCTTTGGGAAAGGATTCAAGGCTAAATGGAATTCTATTTCCTGTGATTTAGGTTGTTCTATTGGATCACTTTATTTTAACATAGGCATTTGGGGCTAAGATAAACAATGTTTTTTAGAGTGCTGAGAGTACACAGACCCCAGCTGCTTTCTTTTCCTAGAAAATGTGAAATTGCCAACAACTTTGGAAATTCATCTTCTCTCTGGCTTAATTTTTCTGCCTTAAAGCGAAGGGTTGCAGTGTCAACAGTAAAAATGAAGGGGCTGGGTTTGTGTCTGACTAATCTGCTGCTTTTGAATCTTAATGCCTTCTTGCTTTGACTTGGGGATAGCTACAATTACTAGGAAAGACTGGCTTAGCAACAGTAGTCTTGGCAGTCAAGTTTGGGAAAATTCCCATGCCTGGAGCAGGTATAGTGAAAAAAACCAGGATTTTCCAGGCACAGTATGTCTGATACTGATTTTTTTACTTTGGAGATTAAAAGGAAAATTTTTGAACAACAGGTCTCTGAAACAACAATATATGGGAGAGTGAATGAAACTTTTTAAATTGTCAGCCCTTCAGCTTTACTGAGACTTGCGATATGGTGTTTAATTAAGGGCTTCAATTGTGAAAAATTATAGGTAAGTTTATATTGAAGACAATGGAAACACAATTTTTACTTTAGTTGTTTTTGTGAGGATGTTGCAGTGCAAAACATGTAGGAATGTAAGATTACAGAAAATTTGAGATAAAAGCTTAGTGTTCCTTTTAGATAGCATTAGTTAGCACAGTATAACCACACACTGTGTTTTGACAATGTTTCTGACATCTAGCAGTTTCCTTATACATTTATCTTGTCATTTGCTCAAAAAAAAGCCAGACCTTATGATCATCATAGCATTGTGCTGTTTGACCATGCTAATAATGCAGAATCAAGGGTTTCTAACTTGTATTTCTCAGTAATTGTCTACAAAATTCAAACCCAGTTATGCATGCAGACTCTTTGAAGGTTGTGATGCAGCTGCACACAGCTATCTGTGACATGAACACCACATTGGTTGGACAATCTTCAGTTTTGAATTTATTTTTAGATGTAAAGCTCTTGGTGTGGTACTTGAAGCAAATGCTGAAACTCTTTTTCTCCAGAGCAGAATATTCTCAATGTATTATGGACAAGCATCTAATTATTGATGTGTCTTACAGATGTGGAGTGTTTTGGAGTTTTTGTTGGGTTTTTTTCCTTCAAAGACTGTCTGAAAAAAGTTTAGTAGCAGTTACAGTAATGATTGTGGATTTTTATCTTTCTGTGTATGAGATATAGATGGAAACAGATTTGATAATGTTATGGAGAACTTTATGGTAGCTAAAGCTGCTTTCTGACTTCCCTATTATTTATTTTCTAGGCGGCAAACAGTAACAAGCACTCCTTGCTGGATTGAGCTTCATCTGAATGGGCCTCTACAATGGTTGGACAAAGTATTGACTCAGATGGGCTCCCCTTCAGTACGCTGCTCCAGCATGTCGTAAAACTCCTTCCTCTGTTACCAGTGGGCTAAATATCAAGGCTAATCAACAGACTTAATATAACACCTAGTCTGTCATAGTATTTGTGTGTGGTCCCCATGAACTGTTTACTATCTAAAAAGGTTTAAAAAAAAAAAAAAGAAAGAAAAACAGCACTTGAGGTCTTATCAATTAAAGCACCTTGTGGATTCTGTTTCCTATACTCTGCTACTAGATTAAAATTTAGTGTATAGAAATGCCTTCTTCAGAAAGAAGATGGGACCATTCTCAAGACTCTTAATGGTGTTTTTATTTGGTATATAATTGAGTGTCCTAATGGTTTATCAATAACATCAATAACTAAGTATATGTACAGGTAATGCATCATGATCTCAAATATTTCAGTATTCTGCTGTTCTACATTTTAGTTCCCATAAATAGTTGCTTGGGTTTTTTTTGATTTGGGTAAATCTCTTATAAAATTCCAGGACTCTACTCCCTTATTCTTTTATACTTTTTTATATAATCATATTTTTGAGTTGTCCTAAACATAAAAAGCTCAACTTTTTGCTGCCTTCTTAAAGAAAAAGAAAATCCCTCAATTGGAAGGGAAAAAAATGTCTTGAGATTCATCTGTGAAATTTTAAGACACTATATACTTAATGGGACCTAAATCAATTAATATTATAAATTCCAAGTATCTATCACACTGAGAATCTACTTTTCCCTACCCATCTGAGTTGATAAATGTGGTGCCAGCATTATTGCTGGCAATGGTGTAATTTCAGACTTTGTTGTTTACCTTGAATCATTGAAGTCAGTGTTTTTTTTTCTCATGGAATGAGAACTTATCATAGCATTGGATACTGGATTAAGTACACAAGGTTATTGACTTACCCCTTACATCTGTATTTTTCATTGAACAGATGTCACTAAAAATCATGGGGTTTAGTTTTTAGAGCTAAATACCCTGAAAAACTCTTCACCAAAGTAAACTACTCTTTCATATAGGTTTTAAATAGATGCAACTTCTTAATATGTTTCAGTAACAGATTTTAAATTTCTGATCTGTGTGGCTTTGTATAGCTTACTTGCATACCAGATCATACACATTCATTATGTCCTGATGGGTTTTGTTATTAAAAGTAGTTGCTTTTGCAAAACCTCTAGTGGTTGCTTACGTATGACTTCTAGGAGGACTTCTAGGTTCTTTGTGACAGTGCATGTTATTGTGAACCCTTGGACACTACAGCTGCACCATAATAAAAATATTCTGAAATATATTCTACAAATAAGTCTGGGTTGGGAAGCTATATAGAAGGGTTATTCTGACTTGAAAAATATATATCTTACTAACGAGCTTTGTGATCTAGCTGTCTGTCATTCTTTTGTTATTGTGGCAGTAGCGGGATTGTCTTTGTCTCTTTCCCATTGTTTCATCCATTACACTATTACTGTACTTTGTAAGTACAGCTAGTGATAGCTTTTAGAACAAAAATGGGGCCAGTGTTACAGCTTTTAATCTGTTAACTGAATTGACAATAGTGATGGATATTTTTATGCCATAATGACTAGGGCATAGAAGCAATACCAAAAATCAAGCCTTGAAAAAGTAGGACAGACACCTTTCAAAAATTGGCAAAGAAGTTACCAATTTATGCTAGTTTTACCACTAGACTAATGTATTGGTAGAACTTGTGAACCTAAGAAATAATCTTCATGTGTGTTGCATTTGCCTAACATGTGAATACACTAATAAAACTTTTAATTCTCATGATGGTTGGGTTTTTCTTAATTGCTGTCTATATTTTCTGTTGAAGGTTAGGAGTCATTCTAACCCACCCAAATAAATGGCACAACTGTCCTGCATGTTGTGGCTGGAAAGGTATAGTTTAGATGTTAAAATCACTTCTCATACTGCTGTTGTGCAGGTTCTGGATCTATGGGTGTTTAGTGATACAGATTTCTACTCTCAATCAAATTTATTAAACCGGTTGCTTTTTCCTACCACAATCAAATTGCATCCTACTAGCTCAGATGATTACTTTCACCTGTGAAACAGATAAGAGCGACATGTCTGGGTGAAAGACTCCCATTGCATTTATGAGAAGTTTGCAACTCGAATCAGTTGGATGGCCTAATTCTGTAGTCCCCTTACTGTAGATTTCTGTATATGTTCTTTCAGTTATGGCAATATTACTTGCTTTGCCTTGAATATTGTAATTAATAACCTTGACTGTACACTTTTTTTGGTGGGCACTTCCAAGTAGACAAGGACACCGCAGACATTATCTGTGGACCTGTGGTGCTGCTTGCATGCAAGGCCATCTCAGTCTATGTAGGTTGTTTTTTTTAACTTCTGTTAGTACCACTAAGATATTGTCTCCTGCAATTGCTGTTTCAGCCACAGCATAGTGGCACAAGGGAATTTATCTGCATTTGAAACATTTGCTTGCCTGTATTTCATTTAAATTCTTTTGTCAGTTCTTGAGTAACTTTACCTACTCCTGTTTCTTAATCCAGTGCCTTTCTGACTTATCCCACTGCTGTTCTGCTGTTCAAAATCTGACCAGTGCCTGCTCAAGCATCTTAATGTGGAATGCCTGTGGTACGTAAGGAATGCGACTTCATCCCTCTTCTCTTCTGCCAAAGTACTGATGTCCAAAGTACATATGAAAAGTGAATTTTTTTTTCAGTGAGGCTGTTTTGTAAAATAAAATAGTTACCAAGCCGGAAGTACTCAAATGGAGATGCTTAAAGTATGGGTAGCCATCTGCTTATCTGTATTGTCAAGCTGGAAAAACTATGCATGTAATTGGTACCTTAAGTTTGGACTGTGATTCTGTAACGCTGGGTTCTGATCTCTCTCTTGTCACTAGCCCTGTCTGAGCTTGATTTTCATAGTATTGCCAAAGCCAAGTAATCAAAAATCAGATAGCTGATGTAAAAAAACCCAGGCTTAAAATTTGCTTTTGAGTTGACTTTTGGCAACTTGGGTACACTGAGCTAACATTTAAGTACCTTTTTCCCTCCAAAGAAAAACCTGATTTCATTTTGATGTTGTTTCAGGGCTGAAGCTTTGAGAACAATGTCAAATGCCTGGACTCTCATGGCTTTAAATTGTGAGAACTGATAGTAGAGCATTTTATCTGTGTATTTCCCCCTTACTTTAGTGCATGTTTCCTATCTCGATGGTAAGCTCTCTGCAACAGGCATTCTCCACTGTTACTTTGGCATCTTGCAGAGTACTTTGGCTTTCAGGTGCTGTTATATAAATCTAGAGCAGTGAGAGCTGTGGTGTTTTCCTCCTCTTATTCAGGACATTAATTGTGCTTAATCAGAACTTAACCTCCCTTGAGACTGATTGCAGGCAAGCAGCATAAATAGTTTAATTTCAGACTACCTGTATAATCAGAACAGAGAGGTAAAGTGTGAATTTGGGGCTCTGAATTGCTCTCTGGTAGAGAACCTAGGCTGTTGGCTGAGGTGCCTGATTTAAATGCATAAAGTAAGTAAGAATATCTGCCTGTCCTGCTTCTGGCCAGGACAGGGTTAATTTTTGCAGTAGCTAGGACGGGGCAAAGCTAGCACACAGAGGTTATTCTTTACAACCTCATGTCATTTTCTGGGAACAGGGGAAGGGGTCCTTTTGGGGTCATGTAGCATGATGGGTGGGTGGGTATTGCCAGGCTCTGTGTGGTGAACAAATCCTGTGTGAATCGTTCATCTCCCTCATACACTTCAGTTATTAATATTGCTGCTATTACTGTTTGTTTCCTTATTTCACTGCTGTTTCCAGTAAATTGTTCTTATCTCAACCCATGATCTTTACCTTTTGTGCTTCCAATTCTCCTCTCCAGCCTGCCACAGGGGAAAGCGGGAAGTGAATGAGCAGTGCATGGTTTGGAGTGTTTCAGTGGGAACACTAAATTGGAGAATATCATCCCTAAACCATGACAGCCTTATTTGGTGCCTAATTTGGGGCTCAAAGGATTGAGATAACAGATCTTACCAGAGTGGGTTGGAACCAAATTTGATCTAAGCATTTGTTGTATTAGGTTCAGAGCCACTGGTCACAATGTTGCTTGGTCTGTTCATGTGGTTGTGGCACCTAACCCTGTATACATTCCTGTGTATGCAACATGTGCTCCTCATGATGATTTTCAGAACAGGGAGAGGGATCAGGAGTGTTTTTTTGATGTACTGTGTGATATTGGTTTATGACAGAACATCAAGGACAATGAGGGTCATTTGGGATGTGTCTTCAGTGCTTTCCTTCTGCCCTTACCTTGCATGCTACTTCTAGGAGTCCTTTAATAATTGTACCCAGCCTGTGGGGGGGACAGGGGAGGATGAATTTCCCCAGCTTTTCATCCCCTTTTCCTTCTTCAGGCCTGTTACAACAGGTTTTGAGAATTTTGAATTCCTTTTGGGTGTTAAGGAAAGCATGTTCTTGTTGCTATGTCTGCCAGGTCTCCTCAGTGAGGTCCATACCATGTTTAGACTTACAAGAGATTTTTAGGAGGGTCTTTCAGAGATCTACCCTGAGGGTGGATAATCATGAGTGGCATGGAAGGTGGGAGAAAATCAGCCAGCTTTTGAAGAACAATTCTGCTCCAATGGTTTGGAAGTTCGCGCCTGAACAACCACAGGACCCTGATAGTGGCGCAGTATATTGGAAAGAAAAATGCTGTGGCAGTTCTAGAGAGGCACGAAGTTATACAAGGTGCTAGGTCCTGGCTACTATTTATTGGACACTGCCCATTACTAGACAGCACCCTCAGGGGGAGGAGGAGGAGGAGGAAAGCAGACCAACAGGCAGTATGGCCACTCAAACTGCAGCTGAACCAAAGGTACAACCTGTGCTGGTAGCAGTTGCCCCTGTACAGAAGAAGAAAGCCAATACAAAATCAGTTCTTTTAGGGATGAAGAAGTAGGGCACTCACAGCAGGAGGAAGAGGCAGGGCCAGAGATAATAATCCATTCCGTATTCCTGGGTAAACTGCAAGGTATGCAAAAAGATTTCAACTGCCAGTTGGGTGATCCCATGGTGACCTGGTTGCTTTGATGCTGGGATATCATGGCCCACAATATGAAACTAGATGGTAGTGAAGCCAAGCAACTGGGATCCCTGTCCCAGGATGTGGGCATTGACCAGGAGATTGTGAAAAGAATAGAAACTCAGCCTCTGGAGGCAACTCCTGTATATCTTGAGGGAAAGATACCTTTTCAAGGATGATCTAGTAGTGCACCAAGACAGGTGGAACACCATGGAGCAAGGTATCCGGCACCTGAGAGAATTAGCTGTGCTGGAGGTACTCTTTAAGGATTCAAATAATAAGCAATCCCCTATAAATCCAGATATGGTCAAGTGTACACAAACCATGCAGCGAAAATTCCTATGGAGAGTACCATTGTCATGCAATCAACTCACTGACATTGATGTCAATGAAAGAAAGAGAACAAAGAGTGGATAATTTGATTACCAAACTCCAGCAATATGAATAAAGTATCTATTACCCTATATGGGCCTGTGTCTCATCTGTGTAAAGACTGTCCAAGGACCTCCATCAATTTAAAGAGGACTACCAGCAATTTAAAGAAGTGTCCTATGCCCTACTAGTACAAAGAGTTTCTGCTATTGGGAGAAAGTGCCCCCCTGCTCAAGAGAAAGGGTACACACCACAAGGTCACTTGTGGTCTTACCTACATGGACATGGAGAGGACATGAGGAAGTGGAATGGGAAACCCACCTCTGCCCTAACAGCATGGGGATGTGAGCTGAGAGGAAGAACAAGCACTGCAATAAATCCTTCAAGGATAAATGCTGCTCCAGTTTCCAGTGGGCAAGTCCTCAGACAGAAGAGGAGGATGTAGTGGTTTGACCATGGCCAGGTGCCCACTAAGCTGCTCTATCACTCCCTTTCCCAGTGGGACAGGGGAGGGAGAATAAGATGGAAAACAGCTAGGAGGTTTAGATAAGGCGGTTTACAAAAGAAAAGAAATAAACAAGCAAAAGTTTGCATGCACATCAGCAAAGGGAAAAATTAATCTCTACTTCCCATCAGTGAGCCACTGTTCAGCCACTTCCCTGGAAGCAGGGCTTCAACACATACAGCAGTTGCTCTGGAAGGCAAACATTGTAGAATCAAAAATACACCCCCACCCCCCCCACCCTGTTCCTCCTCCCTCCCTCTCTCCCTCCCTTAGCTTTTATATCTGAGCTGACATCATATGGTACAGAATATCCCTTTGGTTAATTTGGGTCAGCTGACCTGGTTGTGTCCCCTCCCAGAATCTTGCCCACTTGTTGCTGCAGGGTGTCCCCAGCCGAGTAATAATTAGCATTGACTCAATGATTCACAGAAGGCTGATCAATCTATTATATATTATCATTATTAAGAAACCCATTGCTTTTATAGACAGTTACGATACACCTGGACCTAATTGGTCCTTGAATCAGACAACTGAATACCTTTCCTGGTCTCTCAGAGGACCCTTCTGCTGTGGGACTGCTGAGGGTCAAAGAACAAGTAGTACCAATTGCTACCACAACGGTACACTGTTAACAATATCACACCAACCAGGACTTTTTGACCCCCATCCATGAGATGATTCATGAACTGGAGAGCCAGGGAGTGGTTAGCAAGAGTCACTCACCCTTCAATAGCCCTGTATGACCAGTGTATAAGTCCAGTGAAGAATGGAGACTGACAGTGGACTACTGTGGCCTGAACAAAGCCACACCACCACTGAGAGCTGCTGTGCCAGACATGCTGGAAATTCAGTATGAACTTGAATCCAAGGCAGTGAAGTGGTGCCACCACTGACATTGCCAATGCGTTTTTCTCCATTCCTTTAGCAGCAGAGTGCAGGCCACAGTTTGCTTTTACCTGGAGGGGCATCCAGTACACCTGGAACCCCCTGCACCAGGGGTGGAAACACAGCCCCATGATTTGCCATGGACTGATCCAGACTGTACTAAAAAAGGGTCATGCTCCAGAACACTTGCAGTACATTGATGATATCATCATGTGAGGAACACAGCAGAGGAAGTCTTCGAGAAAGGGGAGAAGATAATCCAGATTGTCCTGAAAGCCATTTTTTCCATAAAGCAAAGTATGGTCAAGGGACCTGCCCACTAAATTCAGTTTTTAGGAGTAAAATGGCAAGATGGGCATATTCAGATCCCAATAAATATGGTCAACAAAATAGCAGCTATGTCCCCACTGACCAGCAAGAAGGAAACACAGGCTTTCCTAGGCACTGTGGGTTTTCAGAGGATGCATATTCCAGATTACAGTCAGATTATAAAACCTCTCTTTCACCTGATCCAGAAGAAGAACAATTTTAGATGGGATCCTGAACAACAAGCCTTTGAACAGATTAAGCAGGAGATGGTTCATGCAGTAGCCCTTGGGCCATTCAGGACAGGACAAGATGAGAAAAACATTCTATACCACAGCTGGGGAGAATGGTCTTTCCTGGAGCCTCTAGCAGAAGGTACCTGGAGACACTTGAGGACAACCCCTGGGGCTCTGGAGTTGGGGATACAAAGGATCTGAGGCCTGTTACACCCCAGCTAAAAAAAGAGATCCTAGCAGTTTATAAAGGGGTTTGAGGTGTTTCACAAGTGATTGGCACTGAAGCACAGCTGACTTCAAGTGCTGGGCTGAATGTTCAAAGGGAAAGTCCCTTTTACATACCATGCCATTGATGCTACATGGAGTAAGTGGATTGCTCTGATCATACAGCAAATTTGAATAGGTAACCCAAATTACCCAGGGATCTTGGAAGTCATCATTAACTGGTCTGAAGGAGAAAATTTCAGACTATCGGAGGAGAAGGAAAAGCTGACTCATGCTGAGGAAGCCACACCATATAATCAGCTACCAGAAAATGAAAAGTGATACACTCTCTTTACTGATGGTTCCTGCCATATTGTAGGGATACATAGAAAATGGAAAGCTGCCGTATGGAGTGGTATATAGCAAGTCGCAGAAACTATTGAGGGACAAGGAGGATTGAGTCAGGTTGCAGAGCTGAAAGTCGTCCAACTGGCTTTAGATATAACTGAATTTAAAAAATGGCCAGCGCTTTACCTCTACACTGACTTGTGGATGTTAGAAAATGCTCTGTGGGAGTGGCTAGACTGATGGAAAAAGACCAATTGGCAGTGCCGAGGGAAACCCATCTAGGCTGCTAAATTGTGGCAAGACATTGCTGCACAGTTAGAGAAGCTGGTTTTAAAAGTATGTAATGTAGATGCACATGTACCCAAGGGTCAGGCTACTGAAGAACATTACAACAATGGACAGGTGGTTCATGCTGCCAAGATGTATTGTTTTTGCATTACCTGGTTTTTGGTATCAGGGAGGCTACAGGGCTGGCTCCTGTGACAAGCTGCTAGAAGCCTCTTCCACATCCAGCAGAGCCAATCCCTGATGGCTCCTAAGATGAAAGTGCCGCTGGTCAAGGCTGGACCAATTAGAAATAGTGATAATGCCACTGTGATAACATATTTGAGAAGAAAGATGAACAAAAGTGGTGGCCCAGTTTTAATTCCAACCAGAGAAGAGTGGAGTGAGAACATGTGAGAAAAACAACTTGCAGACACCAAGGTCAGTGAAGAAGGAGGGGGAGGAGGTGCTCTAGGCACAAGAGCTCAGATTTTTCTGCAGCTCATGGTGAAGCAGGCTGTCCCCCTGCAGCCCATGGAGGTCCATGGACGATGCAAAGATCCGCCTGCAGCCCGTGGAGAAGCCCCACACTGGGGCCTAGAGTAGGCTGTAAGCCCAGGGGAGACCCACGGAGAGAGGGGCCCTGCTCCCATGCTGGAACAGTGTCTTGGGGTGATTTTGTGATGATTAGTCTATTCCCTGATAGTCTTTTATGCCCCAAAATTAGTACTGTAATATTACTGTAACTTTAAGGTAGGTCTGGGGGGGGGGGGGGGGGGGAGGAAGCCTCAGGGCTCTTCAGCACTCTTTTTCAAAGCCTCATTCCCCCAGCATCTGGTGTACTGTGCAGTCTGGGTTTTTTGCTTGGCTAGCTTGGGTTTTTTTGTTAGCCCAGCCAGGAGTTTCTTTTCTTTCCCTGGCCTTGGAGAGGCTGCAGGTTCAATCCTTCATCAGCTTTTCAAAGTGACCTGAACAATTTGGTTTTGGTCCGAGATCAGAGAGAACAACTGACAGGAAAGGTGAAGGGCCACTCCATTTCGGCCCCTCTTCTCCAAAAAAGCTGAGCCAGCAAGAGAAAGGACACCAAACCCACCTGCTTCATCTGCTGTGAAGAGGGGACCAATACCAGAGATTCACCAGGTTCCCATCTGTTTGCCAGAGCTGTTGCATCAACCTTTTGGTTATTTTCCCTGAGACAGGAGCCGGCACCATCTCTTCCCCTCTCTCCCCTCCACGTGCCAAGGGGGTGGTTTTTTTTTTCTTTCCCTGGCATTTTGGGGTTTTGTTCCAATGGGGTGGGGGGGTGAGGGAGGGGAAGGTCTGACAATTCAATATCAAGCATTTATTTACTTTTTACTGTGTTGTGTGTGCACTCTGTTGGTCAATAAATGGATGGGGGGGTTCACTTTCATCCACTAGTATTCACTTCTTATTGATGTAAAGGGGTTGTTGAAACCCTTTTTTTTTAGAGGAAACACTTATTCCAGAGCGTTTTCTAAACTTGTCTATAAACTGAGACAAGCAGCCGGTCTTTCAAGGACTGTATCCTGTGGAAAAGTGACCTATACTGCAGCAGTTTGATGGGTACTGTTGCCTGTGGGATGGACTCATGCTGCAACAGTGTGCAGAGAGCTGTTGCTCATGAGATGGACTCGTGTTGGAGAAATTCACAGTGCAGCAGGGGAAGCAACTTCTCTCCACAAGCAGCAGGAGAAACCACGAGTGATGAACTGACCATAACCCCCATTCCCTGTCTGGGGAAGGAGGGAGAGGTAGAGCTGGGAAGGAGGGAGGGGTAGGGGGAAGGTGTTTTTAAGGGCTTATTTTACTTCTCCTTATCCTGCTCTGATTTTGTTAGTAATAAATTGATTTCATATCTCTAATTTGAGTCTGTTTTGCCCGTTAAGGTATTTGATGAGTGATCTCTCCCAGTCCTTATCTCAACCCATGAACCCTTCCTTAATTTTCTCTCCCATGTCCAGCTGCACAGGGTTGTGAGTGCACGGCCTTTGTGGGTGTCTGGCATCTGGCCAGCATCAACCCACAACACAAGATTAAAGTGTCTCAGGTGAATCTGGACTGGCAACGTAAGCGTGAATTATTTCTGATTCAGCGCTCCCGTGACTCCTCAGGTCATCAGGGAAGAGATGCAACAGATGGGCTCATGGTCAAGGAGGGGAACTTAATCATGGAGACTATCTCCCAGGCTATCCATAACTGTGAATTATGCACTGCGATCAAGCAGGCCAAGTGGGTAAAGACTGTGTATGGTGGATGATGGCTGAAATATAAGTATGGGGAGGCCTGGCAGATCGATTACATCACACTCCTGCAAACTCACCACGGCAAGCACTACATGCTTACAATGGTAGAAACAACCCCTGGGTGTATGGAGATGTTCCCTATGCCTCACACCACTGCCCGTGATGCCTTAAGCAGCTAGAACAGAGGCTAGACAGAGTTAAGGGGAATAAAGAGGATATTTATTGAAGAGCCTTCATAGGCCACACCCTGGCAGTACCAGAGCCACAGTCGTGGCTCTGCCTGGATGGCTCTAAGATGGAAGCAAAAGAGAGCTTGGTCACAAGATCTCACATTTTTATAAGTTTTGATCCATTAGCATATTGGAGCTAATTGTCCAATTACAGCCCCAGCCCAAGAAGTCCCATCCTTCTTGTTTTTCTCTCTTCAGTCCACCATTTTTTATACTCTTGTGCCTGAGATCCGGATCGGCTGTCCTTGGGTCCCCAGCTAGAGAAGGAATTGTGTCTACCTACTCTGTGAAGAGAACTTACTATCCCCTTATATGAAATCCAGACCCACACACCAAAGCAGCACAGAATTGAAAAAAATAAAAAGCTAAAACTCGAGGTATCATTTTTTCCCTCCTTTAGAGGTTTGACAAGGCCTTTACCTTGTTGAGTCTCTACTGTAAATATTTACTAATAATAGGTATTTAATAACATATAAGTATCTAAAAATAATAAACAACTACAATATAAACATCAAATAATAAACATCTAATAACAGATAAATATCTAATAGTAGATAAAACTCTAATACTGGATAAATATCTGACATCAAATATCTAATAATAGATAAGTATCGAGTGATATTAATAAACAACAATAAACATCTAACAACAGTAATATCTTGCATAGTCCGATATCATGCAAAGAAGAATGATGATTATTGTGAGCAGTTCTTTGGGCACAGAAGACGAATCATTTAAAATAGGTTTTCATCTGCATTAGTCTCTGTTTTTACTGTTGTTTCAGGAGCATAAGCTTTCTTAACTCTGGAGTAGTGAATCCAGGGTCCTTTGCCAGTGACTTTGACTGTGGTGAGGGTGGTCAGTAGAACTTGGAATGGTCCTCTCCACTTGGCTTGTCCCATCACTGTCCCATCACTTAACATAGACCCATTCTCCAGGTTGGAAGGGATGTGCAGATGTGTCCAGTCCTATGGGTCTGGATAGCACAATGTAATTCTGGAGCTTCTGCAAAGTGGAACCTAAAGCCATTAGATATTTCTGCAAATCAAGTCTCCCCTTCATGTGAATTTCACCTGGAATATGTGGAAACTGATATGGCCTGACAGACAGTATTTCATAGGGACTGACGTTATCCCTTCACCTTGGTTGTATGTGGATTCTCAGTAAAGCTATAGGCAAAGCCAGAACCCATGTAATGGATGTTTCTTGACAAATTTTGCTAATTTGTGTTTTAAGAGTCTCATTAATACGTTCAACTTTACCATTTGCTTCATGTCTATAAGGTGCATGCAGATCCCAAGTAATTCCCAAAATCCGGCTAACTTCTTTAACCACTGTTGCAACAAAGTGTGGTCCCCTATCTGATGACATTCCCAAGGGAACTCTGAACCTCAAAATTATATAGTTGAACAAAACTTTCACCACTTCCTTGGCTGTGTTAGTGCAACAGGGGTAAGCTTCTGGCCATCCACTGAAGGTGTCAACTAGTACCAGTATGTACCGGTATCCCTCTTTGTGTGGTAACTCCACAAAATCTATCTGCCTGTAATCCCCAGGAACATCCCCTGTTTTTGTTACTCCTAACAGATCTCTTTTCCTCATTGTCATGGTTTGACACTGGCACAATTGCCAGTGCCCCATGAAAATGCAACCTGACAATTGAATGCTGTGAAATGCGATCGAGAACAGAGCAAAGCAAGCCAAGATTAATAACAAGGGAAAAACTTTATTACACTACTACTACTATGCTACTATAAAAGGAAAAAAAAAGAAGAAAAACACACACAAAATTCAAAATTAAAACCTTTCAAAACATTCCTCCTACTACCATCCAACTCCAACAAACCACAGTGAGACACATTTGCATCCTTAATCAAGTATTCACCCTTCAATATAATCAATACTGAGTCCATCTGCAGGGAGAGAGGAGCCTCCCTTGCACCATAGACCCCCAGGAAACACAGCTGCCACCTCTTGTGTTTCCATATCACACATGGCACCGCCCAGACACGCCGGCCAGTGTGACACTCTCCTCTCCATGTCACAGTGCTCTCGCCACCGTGCATGGACAGAGACTGCTTATAGGGCTCCTTTAAGGATGCTTTGCCGAGGACCAACAGGAACAACAGTCCAGTGTCTCATTTTGGGACTACAGTCCCCCCCATTTTCCCCTGGGGCCAAGGGTCCAAGAACAGAGATCTTCTCTTCTTCTCTGAAGACAGAGGGCATCATCACACCCTCCTCAGTTTTTCTCTGTTCGGTCCTGAACTGGTAGTTGCTGAAGGAGTCTCTTGGCTCACCATTGCATCCCCCTAAAATGCAGTCTCTCTTGGAGGAATAATTGGTTCAGTCTATGGCTGACAAGAAGAGTCCAGTCAAAATCCACTCCATCATCTCCCCCCACCTTTCTTTCCCTAACATCTGAGGTCCCAGGCTGTCTCTCTTTCCTTCAAATTGAGGAGGAGTAATATTTCAGAAAGCCTTCATTTCCCAGGAAAGGGTTAAAATTCCCGGACTCCCCGGATGGCTGAAATCTCAGCCCAGGACTCTGTCTCCTGTCTCCCACGCTGGGCATCATCCCCCCCCGCCGCCCCTTCTCCTTCTCTGCCAGCAAACTTCCAGGTGTCTGCAGGCTCTCAGGCTCTCAATCTCTTTCCTTCTAGGTTGGGGGGGGGGGGGGAACAAAGACATCTCAGACGTTCTGCACCCTTCCGTCCGCAGGAGC
The DNA here is from genome assembly GCF_048771995.1 of Taeniopygia guttata. Lineage (NCBI taxonomy): Eukaryota > Metazoa > Chordata > Aves > Passeriformes > Estrildidae > Taeniopygia > Taeniopygia guttata. Next base: position 16,459,208 of record NC_133064.1, read on the forward strand.
TGGCCCAGCTTGGTTCCCAACCCTTCACCCCCTGGCCTACCTCCCCAGGCCACATGGCTCCCCTCCCCCACCCAGCTCGTGGCTGGGCAGGGGAGGTCTGCACTCTCTGATGACCAGAACCAAAGAGAGCGAGTTCTCCAGGGAATTCTGCTTTTAACCCCTCTGTGTTCTCAGAGGCGTGTCCACCTTCAATTGGTCACTCCAAGTGTCAGTATCCAAACCTGACCCCTAACTGGATTGACCTCTTCCTTCCAAGAAAATTCTTTTTCCGTGTCAAACCACGACACTCGTGTCAGTGTTGTGGTCCGAGATTGAAAGGCAAGATGTTTTCTATTGCCATCTGTGCAGCAGGTGTCTTCTGGGCAGTTTTCCTTATCTCCTGTGTTAATGGGCCCATCAGTGTCTCCCCACATGACTCAAAGATAACTCCCTCCAGGAGCCAGTTCTGTTTAACAGGTGATCAAGGACCCACTGCATGACTCAGAATGACATCAGCCCATTGTGAGATGCTCTGTCCAGGGGGGAAGGAGCTAAGCATTCCCACCTATATATATTCTGGGATTTTTAGACAGAGAGGCAGCCTTCCCACAGGTTTCCAAGAGGACACAGCTGGGGTTTTCCACTAGACTAACTACACTGTCGGAATCTGTGGGTATTGGTGATTCCGAGATTGTAGAAAGTCTCTGTCTTTCTGCCCCGTTGCCAAAGAAGAAGCCATAGTTCGTCTGTGCTGTTTTCAAGGTTGTTTATTTTTGCTTATCTATAACATGTTCTGCTGCCCTGACGCAGGTCTGTCCTGCAGGGCAGTGTGCGGGGCTCTGCCCCTCAGTGGGATGGTACAAACATTATATACCAGAAATTACGTGTACTATATTTACAATAATGTGCCAATATCTATCATCTACGTTGAACAGTGTGTCCCCAGCCTAAACCAATAGAAAAATGCCAACATCACCAAGAACATGGAGGTAAGGAAGAAGAAGGAGGAAGAATAGGGTCAGGCCCACTTTCCTCCATCTTAGAACTCCTGACCCCCCTGTACAAAGTAAAACCCCCCTGTACAGGTGTTAAAACCCCCCTGTACAATACTAAAAAAATTTACCCTCTAATTTGTGACTACTTTTACTATACCATCTAACTCTCTGTGACCGCTTATTCCACCTTCAAAGTTGGTAATTCATTCCATGGTTCAAACTCAAGATCACAGCTGTTTTCAGCTGCTTGCCAGGGTCTAAAATGCTTCTGACCAAGGCCTGGAACCTCTAAAAATGTCTGAGGGACATTTTGAGTTCCGACACTACACCTTTTCTACGGGACCACTGCTCAAACAGAAACAACATCTGCCACTCCAAGAGGACTGCAGCCACTCCAATTTGGACTGCTACCAACACGCTGGCCAAAGGGGTGTCAGGTTGTATTCTGACTTTGTTGGTAGTCTTCCTTTTGTGTTATTGCATGTGTTTTTTTTCTTTTCCCTTTTCCCAATAAATTGTATTTCTGACTTGGAGTCCCACACTGGTTTGGCTTTCAAACCAGAACACACGGTTTTTTGCCTTCACCAGGATGGAATGTGACTGCTGCTAAAACGAGCTAGGCAGGCATGCCTAGAAAACACGGCCGTCTGACAGCAGTGGGCAAGTTGACTAGGAAAGAGCAGTGTCCTTGGAATGTGCAGCAAATCAAAGTTTCAGGGCAATATCGGGATAAGTGAGCAGTGCTGGTCCACTTTCTCCCTCCGATGCATAGTGGACAAGCTTTCACTAAGATGTGGAAGACTAGAGATGCAGAATACAGAGCTCTGAAGCTGTCCAAAGGTAAGTACCGGTCCCAGGCGTCTTTCGGCAGAAGTATTGCACCGGATGGTACGGCTGCCGCTCCAGTGATCTGTGCGCAAAGTAGCCACTTCTTCACCTCTGAGAGCCCAACAGCGCGGTAGCTTGCAAGAGGCGAAGAACGAAGCTGCATAGAAATGGGCTTTTGTGCGCAGCGTTCAGACTGCTAGAGGACGGTGGCTGCCACACTCCTGCCAGTTTAATTCATGCTTAACATGTGTATGGAAGGCTGCTAAAAAAAACTTTCCTGTGTTTTTACTTAGCCCTGTTGCAGCCCTCGTTGGAAATTCTTGTTCTTTCCCTGAGGCTCTGAGATGCAGAGAACTCAATGGGAGCTGCAGGAAAGAAGGGCAGCGGTGAGTTTTTCAAGAAGGAAGAGCACAGACAGCTGTGCTTGTGAATGAGCAGGTGCTGGATTTTTTGCAATTGCCTTCACTGCATACAGAAGCCTGGTGCTCTCTGCTGCTTTGTCTTTCGCCTTCTGTGAATTGCACACTGCTGAAGCTGAGTGAGGCTATTCACCTCTGCCACTTTTCAGCATCTGTGCTCCACCTATGCGCTGTGACATCTCTCGGGGTTTTTTGGCTTTGCTAGTCTGGAATGCGCCCACTGGTAGAACGAGTTTTGCAGGAGGGCGCAGAGAGCGCGGTCATCTAACAGCAGTTTGCAGGTTTCCTAGGAAAGAGCAGTGTCCTTGGAATGTGTAGCAAATCAAAGTTCCAGGGCAAGATCAGGATAAGTACACAGTGCTGTTACACTTTCTCCTTGCGGGACATAGTGGAAAAGCTGTTATCTACGATTTAGACATCTAGACACGCAGTATACAGGCCTCTGGAGCTGTCTGAAGATAAGTACCGGTCCCGGGTGTCTTTCGGCAGAAGTAGCGCACCAGATGATACAGCTGCGGCTCCAGTGATCTGTGCACAAAGTAGCCGCTTCTTCGCCTCCGGAATCCAGACATCGCAGTAGCTTGTAAGAGGCAAAGAACAGAGCCGCATAGCAATGGGCTTTTGTGTGCAGTTTTCAGACTGCTAGAGGGAGGTGGCTGCCACACTCCTGCCATTTGAATTCATACTTAACATGCATATGAAAGGCTGCTAAAAAAACTTTCTTGTGTTTTTACTTAGTCGTGATGCAGTCCTCCATGGAAATTCTTGCTCATCCCCTGAGGCTCCGAGATGCAGACAAGAAGGGCAGTGGTGAGTTTTTCAAGAAGCAAGAACATAGACAGTTGACTGTGTTTGTGAATGAGCAGCTGCCTGACTTTTGCAACTGCCTTCACTGCGCACAAAAGCCCAGTGCTCTCTGCTGCTTCATCTTTCGCCTTCTGTGAATTGCACACTACTGAAGCTGAGTGAGGCTATTCAGCTTTGCCGCTTTTCAGCATCTGTGCTCAACCTATGCACGGTGACATACCTCACAGTTTTTTACCTTCCCCGGGCTGGAATGTGCCTGGTGCTACAATGAGCTGGGAAGGAGCTAGTAGAGTGCATGGCCATTTGACAACAGTTTACAGGTTGCCTAGGAAAGAGCAGTGGGCTTTTGCTTTTGCATAGCTAGCTCTTCACCTGGTAAAGTTATTCCATTGCAATAGTTTGGGGAGTATCTTCGAGGGCTCTGTTTAAACCATTAAATTATCTTTATGATTCAGGTATTCAGTAGCAATTAGAAAGTTTAAAAGAAGATACTGCTATGCATTGATTTTCATATATGACAGACATATTTCTACAACACAGAAGGCTGGCCTAATGCTTTAATACATATATGTGAAGTGTCATCCTGTTGCCACTTTTTTCTGGTTTTCTGTTTCTTTTTAACTGCTTTCTTACCAGATTAATGAGCTGAACTAGCTCAAAAAGAAATCAGATAAGTGCCAGAGCTTTCAAACAAACAAACAAACAAAAAAAAAACAAACAAAAAACCAAACCAGATGCAAAATGGTGATCTGTAAGTGCATTTGAAAAGAAAAGTTTTTTGTACTTTTCATAGATACATGGCATTCTCTAGAATAATATTGATCCAGCGTTTTGTTTTGGTTTTTTAGAATTCTAAATGTTATGCATTCTTTTTGGCCATTTTAGTTATGAGATTTTCTGATATGTTCTTTCAAGCTGAAATTGGTTCTAGCAGATATAAGAACACTGGTAGGTAAAAGTCAACTAGAAAAGATAACATTCATGTCTTCCCATGCAAGCAAGTGAAGAAAGCAGACAGGAGATCTTCAGATAACATGCTATGTGAATTGAAAAGAATCTGTCCTTATTTGAAGCAACTGAGAAACTCACACAAGGAAATACAGGTCAGACAGATGAAAGGGTCACATATGATGTCAAATCTATACTTTTAATGTTTGAATGAAACAAGATTTCTTGAAGTACAATCCTATAAAAGAAAGGTGAATTTGCAGAAGCAATTGAACTCGGTCTGTTTTATAAACACATTTTCTAATTCAACTGAGGATTCAGGAAGGCAACCTTGTCATTAAAAAGATTTAGAAACATAAAAATACCAAGACTGGCAGTTCATTAGCTTGAACAGTCTCTTTACAATAACATTGATTTGGAACTTCTACTTGTAGTGGGTCTGAAGCCATTAGGAATGCTGCAGTATTAAAAAAAACCCAAACCAAACAACTTTCTCAAAAAGCTTTGAGAAAACAGACAAATTATAATTTTTAGCGGTTAAGTAGTCCTTTTAAATTGTCTCTGGGAAAAGAGATAAAAAACCTCTAATGACTGTGGAGTGTATTACAAAACTGCAATGAAGCATGTAAGGGGGAAGAGCCTGTAATAAAAATACTATGCTGGGTTCATCTGTTGAAACCATTCCAGAATGGTCGTAATGACAATTCACATGTTGTGGGGAGAAAAAAAAAAATTAAAAAGAAGAAAACTGAGGAAAACATATTTTGAACATATTTTCCCATTCCAAGATGGCATAATGGCTTTATTTCATTTTGTTACTAAGACTATGTAATATCTTATGAAGTGTTTTACAATAGATAATGAGACTGTTCACACTAACCATACAATTTGGATGGATCTCTTTTACTTTATACAGCAGCACATATGGTTTAGCACTCCACAATTCAGTCCCTAAAAGTGAATGAGTGTGGCAGATTTAACCAAACTGCCCAGTCCACTAGAATCCTTAATTATCTTTTAAAATGCTCGTTATCTGGGCATGTCTCCCTATCTCCACGTTGAGCTTCTTAATCTTTCATCTGCAGGATGAGATCCAATTTAGCCTAGCTAGGATATAGCCTTTCAAAACCACGTCTTTTATCTTCTCTATTATTACAAGTACATTTATGTGGATGTGACAGCCTGGTCAGAGAGCAAGAAAAAAAGATAAGTTTTCTCACGGGGGACTTGTGAGACTTTTAGGGAGTTGTAGAGAAACTATGATAGCTTGTTATTGTAAACAACCTGCAGGTGGTGTTTTTCTACTCTTTGTTTTTCTGTACTTCTCAAGGATTGTTTGTGAGAAAAGTGTTTTTGTTAATTACCCAATCAGGTAGAATGCGTTGCAACAGTCTATAAAGAGAAGAGCTTTTCTCATTAAAGTTGCGGTTGTGCACAGCAGCCTTCTTGGAGTCCGTGCCACTTTCTTACTTGAAGCGACACCTGTATACTGCAGGGAACTGTTTGGAAGAGCCTAGTTTTTTTGTTTTTCAGATATGTTGCTGCATAAAATAGCTCTTCTTTTAATTTCCCTGCTAAAGTATAGGGTCTGTTCTTAAATGACTGTGCTGCTAACTCATGATCAAAACTCATGCTAACTCATAACTTCTGTAGTCTTACAGAGTATGCAGCAAAGTTTTCTCTTCTTCTGTGGACATTTTCCTCTTTTGATGAGAAATGCTGAAGGTCTGAATTTAGTTGCAAAGGTCACTGATTCACAGATTGAAAAATGGTTACGTCTAATAACAGTAGGGAAAGTGTGCTGTTGATGTGTGTGTAAATGTCATGTCAGCTGCTGTTGGGATAAAAACCATGAACATAAGCAAAGATATCTGCACAGCTATAAAAGAAACAAATAAGAAGATATTTATTGTGATTTCTGCACTAAGGAACAAGGAGAAGTATGGAGCCCTCATTTCAGTGGCTAGATGTAGTATCTCATATGGAGGAAGGAGAGGCAGGAATGCCTTGGGAGGATACAACAGTTTAGGTTAGAGTGACAACTAGGGTTTTTTTCCCATGGTTCTTTGTTCTTGATGTTAATAACTTTTGTGACATCACTTCTAGTCCCTTCCCCAGTTCCAGAATGTTCACTGTTTCATACTTTCCCATTGGTCCTTGTTATATGTTACTCCCCCTCTGTCTACCCATTGGTTACTGTTCCTTTAGCCCGCCTTTGTGCCTGCCCTTATCCCTCCTCCCATTGGCCTTCGAGTTGTTTCACCCCACCTAGCCCTGGTGTCACGATCCACTTATAGCGGGGTGTTGTGATGGTTCGTTAGCCGATCCCAAAGGGCAAAAGACAAACAGCAGGGGACTATCAATTTAATCACAACAAATGCACCTTTATTAGGGGCCAAAACAATAAATGTGATAGTGGGGCCAGAAAAGAAATAAAAAGGATAGAGAGAGAGAGAGAAGAGGGGGATAGGAATAGCTACCAACACAGGCGAGATCCTCACTGGTCCGGACAATGGGGATCTGTCTTGTGTTGGAGAGTCTCCAAAGTCCTACCCAACCCAGGGGTCCAGTTATAGTCCACCAAGGAGAAAAGGGGGGAACATATAGAACAATAAGAGTCTATTGAAATTGCTGCGGGGGGAACAGGTGAGTCACCAAAGCAGGATGAACACAATGAAGAATACGTCTATTGGAGTTACTGAAGAAGAACGGGTCATGTCAATTGTGGTTACACCACCATTTCCCCCACACACACACACACACTCCCTGTGGTAAGGGTCTCAGTCTCAGTCCTTGGGGAGAGGGTTCTTGATCTCTATGTGTCACGGTGGTAATGAGGCAGATGAGAGGTCTTCAGTGAGAGACCACCAGGGTCACCCCCAACAGTTCATTCAACTTAAAGGTGGAGAGTGAAGTACGCATTGTAGCAGGCCGCCCTGTTATGGGTCCATGTTGGGTCTTCGTCAAGTTCTGTCCAACTCCTTGTCAGGCCTCGTTCGGAACAGCTAACGTAATGGTACATGGCTGCACCTGCACTGTTGCCTTCTCCAAGCCGGAACTGCAGCGGGGGGGGAAGGGGGTCCTTCTCATGGCAATCGGCAGACAAATGAGTGAGGGTCTTCAGATGGCCTCTTACACCTGGTCAGTTAAATACCTTGAACCCTCCCCTGTTGGAGACTCTGACTTCTGGGCTCTTAGCCCTGCTCCTTGCTGTCCCTTCAGCTCTCCTGTTAATAAACAATGTTTGGAAGCCTACACAGAGAGCCTCTCCTGTCTTCTCTGGTTGGCCTTCTATACACCATCTGCCTACGTGAGCGTCTGGTGCTTGTTTGGGCTATCCGCCTTGGTCATGGGAGACGCTCTCAGAAGGTGGCCGCCTTGGCAACATCTGCTGAGTGGCTGCAGCTATATAGTGTCATCCTTGGACCAGTTCTCTTCAATATCTTTTTAACAACCTGGACACGGGACATGAAGGAATATTAAGTAAGTTTGCCAAAGACACTAAATTGGGAGGAGCTGTGAACTAACTCCCTTGAGGGCAGAGAGGCCCTGCAGAGAGATCTTGACAAATAAGAGAGATGGGCAATCACCAACCAGATGAAGTTGAACAAGGGCAAGTGCTGGATTCAGCACCTGGGACAGGGCCATCCTGGGGTGTGTATAGATTAGGGAGCAAGAGGCTGGAGAGAAGCACTGCAAAAAGGGACCCAGGCTTCTGGCCAATGGCAAGCTGAATGTGAGTCAGCAGTGCCCTGGCAGCCAGGAGGGCCAATCCTGTCCTGGGGTGCATCAGGCACAGCATCGCCAGCTGGGCAAGGGAGGCAATTGTTCTGCTCTGCTCTGCTCTGGGGCAACCTCACCTTGAGTGCTGGGGGCAGTTTTGGGTGCCACAATGAAAAAAGACATGACAGTATTAGAAAGGATTCAAATTATGTCTACAAGGATAGGACTCGAGGAAATGGCTTGCAGCTGAGTCAGGAGAGGTTTAGGTGGGATAGCAGGAAAAAGTTTTTTAACCAGAGGATGGCTGGACACTAGAAGAGTCTCTCCAGGGAGTGGCCACAGCATCACGCCTGTCTGAGTTCAAGAAGCTTTTGGACATTGCTGTCAGGCATATGGTGTGATTCTCGAGGATGGTCCTATGCAGGGCCGGGAGTTGGACTTGATGATCCTGATGGGCGCCTTCCAATTCAGCTGATTCTATGACTCCATAGTTCTGTCCTGGCCACTCAAGGTCTATTGCTTGCTCTCACCAGATTTTGATCTTCTCTTGTTGCTCAGAATTTGTGACTAGTGAGATTCTGCAGCATCTACTGTGTTGGAAAGGATGGATAATATAATTGCCTGGCAGAAGATTCACAATAGTACAGCCAGGATGAAAACAATCCCCCCTACTGGCTGGACAATGCCCTTACCTACAGATAGGTCCAAAAGTCAGATGGACTGTTCCATCTCAACCCCTAAAATGTATGGTTCATCCCACACCTTTAACCCTCTCCTGAAGCATCAAGTGTCTGTGACCCCATTGGCCCAAGTCTTGTTCCAGCCCACCTTGAAGCCCCCTGATAAGGGGTCTCCGAGGAGCCAGATGCCCTCTTGGAACTTCCCCCCTCTTGGAACTTCCCCTCTCTTGGAACTTCTCCCCTCTTGGAACTTCTCCCCTCTTGGAACTTCCCCCCTCTTGGAACTCCTCCCTCTCAGATCTTCCACCCTCTCCTAGAGCATCCTGTCTACCCCTTGTCTCTCCCCTCCCCCATCACCTCAGGCCTTGCCACATGCTGCGTCTGGCAGCTCCAAGCAAGACCTTTCACCATCCCTAATAAACCTTATATTCTAAGAGCAGCCTTCAGAGATCTCTCATCTCCATTCATCACTCCCTACACTACTGGGTCATGATATTTATCACAAAATAGAAAGTGCCTTTTCTCAACAGAAATTTGAACACGCACTCTATAATCCTAAACAAATATTTTCCTTGAAACAACACTGTCTTATGCCCAGTATTCTTTCCAGATCTTAAGGAGAAAGAAGGCAAAATGAGGGGACATATTTCAATGAAGCATTGTCAATTTTCTGGTTCTTTAGCAGTATATTTTTACTTCCACTATTCTTTTCTATAAAAGCATGGTTTTGTGTAGCATGTCATTTTCTAGAAAGAGACATTTTTGTAACTGAGCCCATCCATCTCTGTGAAAAGATATTGTAAAAAGTGAAAAACAAATTCATAGGCAGTGACAAATGAGGAAAAAAAAGAGTATGAGAAGCAGCTCTGCGATACTAAGGTGAGACAAGAAGGAGGAGGAGGTGCTCCAGTTGACAGAGCAAAGAATCCCCCGCAGTCCCTGGAGGACATCATAGTGGAGCAGGTTGTCTCCCAGTAGTCCCTGGAGAACCGTGGAGGAACACATACCTACACTGCAGCCTGTGGAGGGCTCCATGCCACAGCAGGTGGATGTGCCTTGAAGGAAGCTGCAGCTTGTGGAGCAGAAAGCCATCCTTGAGCTCTTCTTTGGTGGAAGAGTATATGCAAATGTTCAACCGCTGCTAACTCGAATCTATTCTCTTTCCACTTATTGTCATAGGTAAGAAGACAATCTAAGAATTAGAAGCCTAAATTCTTTTGCTTGAGGCTCACATTCTCTCTGCCACTTTTTTAGAATTTCCTTTTCTAGGAAATAAAATCCAATAGAAAGTTCTTAAGACTTGATGTTCAGGCTTTTCAGAAAATAGGGAGTGCAAATAACTCTTGTCACGGTAATTTTTTTTTAAATAGAACTAAAAAAAAGTTAAATTCCTGTTTTCTAAGGACTTATGGAAATCAATTGGTAGAAGTGATGAGATTGAAGAGTATCATTAATCTGAAAAGAGACTATCATTTAGGTACCTCAGTTGTGCACAAGTTTTTTACCAGGAACTTTAGACTTTTAAACAGACTTTGGACACAATAGTTATCTCTGGGAATATTTTAGGATGCATAGTACATTCATCTTTAAATAGTGCTATCTGGTTTATAGTTATGAATTTCATTTAAAATTTAATTTTAAAAGTAAGATTTGTGATTCAGATCATTTACAATTCTGAAGCATTTCAGTTGTTGACAGTTTTTGCTGTCGCTTGAGGGCAGGAAAATAGTCTTTGTACCAATACTGAAACAAACTAGTTGGAAAAAATAGTTTTCCTCATTCTTTTCTATCTATTCTAACAGGCACAACAGCAAAACCACTGCTATGAGTCTGAGTTGACCTACTACTCATGGATGTGTTATGTGTAGTAGATATAATTCGCGCCATTTCTAGTATGATATATGTGATATTGAATATTTGTTGGAGCATACATGTTTGTATTAGGAGTCCCCCCCACCCTCGCAGGCGAAACCTGGTGCATGTTGAAACCCGATTTACACTTAAAAGGATGTGTCTCGGCCAGGAGATGGGCCTTGTCTGGAGAGATACGGGGGACCCCAGGCACTGATCATCGCGTGAACAACCTGAGATGGATATAATGGAAATCCTCGGGCAGATGCATGTGAATGCAGCGTTCCCATAAATTTCATCAAGGGATTCACCAACTCCTGACACTGAATTGTTCTTCATCACCAAAAAAGAAAATCTTATTAACCTATGGACTTTGAATGGAAGAAAAGACTGACTGCCGAAATCTTGGCTTCAGGCGGAATTTTCCCTATAAAAACCGCTTGTGCCACGATGGAGGTGTGTGAGCATGGAGGAAAACCTCTGCTGAGGCTGCCTTCTTATTGCACACCCAGGGCCAACCCCGGGCTCGTCTCTGTTCTTTTCTTGTGGCTGGCTAGATAGAATTTGATTGCAAAATAAATATTTTATTTTTTCATTTTAATTTGGCTGGACAAATTTTCATTTATAACAGATGGTAAACTTGTAGTGGCTAGTATTTTATTTGCACACATTTCTGATGCTGGTTGTTAACTGTTGCGTAGAAGGATCTGTAACCTACTTTCACAGGAGGACATTCCTGAATTCCTTCACTTGTCTCTGAACCAGAGAACTAAGCTGGCACTCAGTTTCTGAGATCTTGCTGTGCTAGCCCCCAAACTCATTTCCTTAAAATGCATTTTGCTTTCAAGCAAAGCACTTCATTACTTCATGATGTAATCCATTTTTCTTAATGTTCAGGTTATTGTTTTATAACCATAATAACATTTTCCAGTAAGCAGGTAGAACATCTGTCTTAAGTAGTATACATCACTTAGCTTTGGTTCATGGAGCATAACATCTGCAAGGAATGTAATTTACAATCAATATATCAGCTGGGGTAACTGGTCACAGGTTTAGGAATCTTTCTCCAATTCATTTGGCTTTAAAATTTAGCTCTTATCATTTCAAGTGTGTCTTTATTAAAGCAATCAACTATTTATTACCTGTACCACAAGGAAGAACAATAAACATTGGCTGAGTATCACACAACAATTCTAATAAGAAGAATGGTCTGAGCCCCCAGTGTAGCACAGGGGCTGTGTAATTAGGCCAGAGTCCTCCAGGCATCTTCTCAGTCAGAAGAGCAGACTTTGGGAAATGCTATCGCAGCCCTCCAGTATCTGAAGGCAGCCTAGCAGAAGGAGGGGGATGAGCTACACAAGCGCACATAGTGATAAGAAAAGTGTTGATGGTTTTAAAACCTGAAGAGTATATGTTTGGTTTGGATATTGGGAAGAAATTCCTTGCCATGAGGCTTGTGAGACATTGGAAGATGTTGTGGGTGACCCATTCGTGGAAGTGTTTAAGGCCAACTTGAATAGCTCTTTGAGCTTAACACGGTCTAGTGGAAGGTGTCCCTGCCAATGACATGGGGGGTGAATTTAGGTGAATTTTAAGGTCCCTTCCAACCCAAACCATTCTATTATTCTATAATAATATTCATACCGTGCAGCAGCAGTAAGTCATTTAAGACAAAAATAACAGACTCTTGATTCTGAGAAATCATCGTCCAATGAGTTTAACTGGTTTGGTCTCACATATACGTTCAATTTAGCATTACGATATCTAGTAACAGTCCTGGCACTTCTTTCTTTCTTTCTTTCTTTCTTTCTTTCTTTCTTTCTTTCTTTCTTTCTTTCTTTCTTTCTTTCTTTCTTTCTTTCTTTCTTTCTTTCTTTCTTTCTTTCTTTCTTTCTTTCTTTCTTTCTTTCTTTCTTTCTTTCTTTCTTTCTCTCTTTCTTTCTCTCTTTCTTTCTCTCTTTCTTTCTCTCTTTCTTTCTCTCTTTCTCTCTTTCTCTCTTTCTTTCTCTCTTTCTTTCTTTCTTTTCTTTCTTTCTTTCATTCTTCCTCCCTGCCTTCCTCCCTTCCTTGTGGGAACCCAGGGCAAGAGGAATATCCCCCTGTCTGCCCTGGGGTGCTCTGACTCCTAGGAAAACACTGACTTTGACCCTCATTCATGGAGAAGGCCTCCTAAGCCTCAAAGTAAACTAGAGACCACAAAAATGTGAAATAGATTGCAGAAATTGTAGAGTAGTATAGTATGTCACATGGGTGAGAAATTTAGGTTTTAGGATTTTTAGTATGTTATAGATGGGTTCAATATGGAGGATATAGGGTGTTGTCTCGAGTTCCTTTCTTCTCTATTCTTCTTCCTCTCTTCTTGGGTTTAGGTGGTATCTTGTAATTGGGTAGAAAAATCTGCATTGCTGGTCTTTAGGGGTCAGTTATTGGGTTAGAAAGGAAAATAATTTAGGTGTCACTTCTTAACTGGGTAGTTTAGTTTTTGATTAGACTTAAAAAGACCTTGCAGCACAAAGTTGTTGGCCATGTTTGTGCTGTTTTCACGCATGCAAGGTCTGGGCGCAGACAGTGTGCTGAAGTTTTGATAAGATAACAATAAACAGAAGCTGAAGACTGAAAAAGTCCAATGTGTCTCTCGTTCCTGACACAGAACTGCTCCAAGAGGGTCTCCCCTGCCAGGGGAGCCCCCAGGGAGTTGCCCAACTTGGGGCCTGCAAACTCACATTTCCTTCCTTCCTTCCTTCCTTCCTTCCTTCCTTCCTTCCTTCCTTCCTTCCTTCCTTCCTTCCTTCCTTCCTTCCTTCCTTCCTTCCTTCCTTCCTTCCTTCCTTCCTTCCTTCCTTCCTTCCTTCCTTCCTTCCTTCCTTCCTTCCTTCCTTCCTTCCTTCCTTCCTTCCTTCCTTCCTTCCTTCCTTCCTTCCTTCCTTCCTTCCTTCCTTCCTTCCTTCCTTCCTTCCTTCCTTCCCTCAACTTTGATGTCAATTTGTAAACTGTGAAGTGTAGTTTTCCCCCCTCCACGCTGCCCCCAAAAGAATCTGACTAGCTCAGAGATAAGGGGCTGTGGTGGGGAGGAATACCAGGAGAGGGAAAAGTATTCAAAAGAGGCTCTTACCCCAGGGAAGTTGGAATAGCTCTCTTTATTCTGTGGTGTCCATGGAGAGCAGGGCAAAAGAGAAAGAACAGGAAATCTCAGGGGTCTATATAGGTTTTGGACAGGGTGGGCTTTCCTGGCTCTCCGCCAACCCCGTTGGGGCAGGAAGGAGGGCTTCAGGGGTTATCTTGATCAGAGTCACAAGGTCCCGAGGGAAGGGGGACACAGGGTGCCCATGAGCTCACTGTAACAGTGAAGTAGTTACAGTAAATGACTAAATATCATTTTGAAGCATAGAAATGGATCAATAACAAAATTGTGTGAAAAAAGATCATTTAAAAGTGATTTTAATGTGAGAATTAGAGTTAGATATTGAAAATTCAAAAATACAACATTGAAATGATGGAATGGATGGTTTGAAGGGATTTTCTTTGTATTTCTGTGATACAAATGATGATGTCCATTTTTACACCTTCTAAAAATACATGTTGTAAGTTACTACTTTAGATAACAAAAATATTTCCAAAATCAGGAAACTGATTGATGCAGATGAAAATACAATATTCTAAATATTCATCATCTAGTACAAAGGATTGCCCCTACACAGTAAGCTTTATGGACATTACTATTCTCACACAAACACTGAAGAATTTTTCAACTGACTAGAAAATCTTTTTTAAAAAAAAAGATAAAGATCAGAAAATTCTATGCATCCACACTTGCTAGATATTGGTTACTAATGATTGGATCTGTTTTGTGGGTGAGTATACTTCCCATTCACACATACAGATACACCTCTTCCCCCTGCAAACAGATGTGTGATTTTGCGTCTCAAAGAAGGGACTATCTTTTTTCTGTTCAACAGGCTTTGGTTTTCAAAGTCAAGGGGTATTCTTCCTAAATCTATTACCTGGATTTATTACCTAGAAGGTAATAAAAATAATTATATATTTGGTAAAAACTGTCCTAACTAGATCTTCATGTGAACCGTTTAGTCTAACTTAGGTTGCTTGCATGCAATTTCTTTTTCCAACTATTATGGCAACAAAAGAATAATTACATTGATGACAGATCATGTTTTGCAGGAAGACATCATGGCATGTTTAGCACACACTTACAACATGCCTTTTTTATTAAAGGATTTTTCAAGAAATCTCTACATTTAATTGTTCCAATTCTTTAACTCTGGATTTGTTCAAATATTCAAAAACTCTCATTAAAACTAACACCTTGCTTTCCAAACATCAGCTACCACAATTGTATTTGGGTCGTCTAGATAATACCAATCAGTAGAGGTAAATTGTAGGTATAACCTTGGAAATAGATTTTCTTTTATCACAGTCTATATTTATACAACTATCATTCTTAGAGAAACATAGCTAAATTTAAGATAATAAGAATTTTTTCTAGACTGCTAATAAGATAAGAAATCTACTCTGGAAATTTACCTAAGCTCGTTTGCTTTATGAGAGGAATGTGAGACATGGAATGTAGGCAACAAGGTGGTGAGAAACCCATTCTAAACCTACCAACTGAATACCTTACCATGACTTGATTTGATCAACTGAGAAAATTCTGAAGTGTTATTAGTAAAAATATGGCTTGATCAAACAGATTTCAACTGAAGAAAGAACTTGATTGGTTGTTCATTTCTTGAATTTCTGAAGGTTGAGATTGGAAACATAATCACTACAAATACAGTGAAGTAAATAGCTATTGATTCCTCAGACCCATCAAAATGTCCAAGAGAGGCTTTGTTTATAAGAGGTATGTAATAAAAACGCACTGAATTCAATTACAGACACATACTTTTGAATGGACAAGTTCTAAATTTACCCTCTGGAAAAGCAGGGCATCAATCAGAATACAAATTCTATGAGCAATACATGAAATTACAAGCTGGTTTTAATTAAAAAGTAATCATGCAACTATGTCATGTATATTTTTTCAAGATCACATTGCAGTGCTTCTGCCAAGTAGAAATACTATCAGAAAAGCTGAAAGTGCACTTTCATTGCACTTAGTTGAACTCCAGCAGTTTCCACAGGAAGCATTTAAATAACCAGCAGTGTATCAAAGTTCCTATCAAGCCTTCTGGATTAGTACTTGCAAGTTTCTCAAATGGATGAACCATAGCATAATTTAATGTAATTTGGTGTAAAAAAATATGTTGAGCATATATGGTGCCTTGCCCATCATTTCTAGCTTGTAAAAGAAGAAAATAACCACTCGTATAAATCTGCAACTACAGCATATGCAACATCTATGCAAAGCGTGCACTAGAAATTCAGCTAGAAATTACAAAAGCCAGGGAATCTCAGAAAAACGGAAAGCTGGACAAGACAAACGCAGGTCTAAACCAATGTGGTTAATCAAGCGTTCTCCCTTTATTCAAGATAAGGTGGTAGTTTATATAAGCTTCTACATAGTTTACAAAAACAAAGACACTCTGATTGGTAGGCTAACATTGTTTACCTTTTCCTTAAAATGGCCTACACCTTACACTATGAAACCTATACTAATTCACACCCAGACAGCCCAGTGGTCCCCATGACACCTTAAGACATTTTCTATCTGCGCCACAAGCTCTGAATTTCTAACTGTGTCAGAGGCTTGAAGGCCTCACCAGGCCTCAATCTGAGGCCTAGACTGGAGTAGCTCAAATTTCATAATTCATGTCCTCTTTCTCTCAAAAATGCTGCAACAATTCCCTCTTTTTCTTTTTGAGCTACCCAGGCTGGAGTGAAGGCGCGATGAACTAATTTTTGCACACACTGTAAAAAACACGGTATAACAATTAAAATAACTATAAAGATAAAAAGAAGTACAATACCAAAATGAATTAAGTCTTTGACCCAGCCAGAAAAACCTAAAGAATTGAGCCAGTTATCAAATGGAGTGTCCACTACGGTAAGTTTTTTCATGTTGTCTTTCAATTGCGTTAACTGTTTATAAATCGATTGAGAATGGTCAGACAAATTCATGCAGCACATGCCCTCAAATTCTTCGCACCCATGTCCTTGTGCTAAAAGAAGGAAATCAATTGCAGCTCTGTTTTGTAGAACCGCATGACGGCTATCATCTACATCTGCAGCAAGCTCACTTATCAATTTAGATGTGATATTAATTTGTTTTCCTGTCTAGCAGGCTAGAGTTCTCAATTGTGTGAGCGCTTTTGATGAGGCAACCCCTGGGGGAAAAAGTGAGGCCACTACTACAGAGGCACGCCCCCACAATGACACTATATTAAAGCCAGGGAATCTCAGGAAAACGGGAAACTGGACAAGACAAACGCACATCCAATCAATATGATTAATGCAACGTTCTCCGTTTATTCAAAATCAGGCGGTAGTTTATATAAGCTTCCACATAGTTTACAGAAACAAAGACACTCTGATTGGTAGGCAAACATTGTTTACCTTTTCCTTAAAACGGCCTACACTTTACACCATAAAACCTATACTAGTTCACACCCAGTGGTCCCCACAATACCTTAAGACTATTTTCTATCTGCGCCACAAACTCTGAATTTCTAACTGCGTCAGAGGCTTTGAAGGCCCCACCAGGCCTCAATCTGAGGCCTAGCCTGGAGTAGCTCAACTTTCACAATTCATGCCCTCTTTCTCTCAAAAATGCTGCAACAATTCCCTCTTTTTTCTTTTTGAGCTACTCAGGCTGGAGTGAAGGCGCAATGAACTAATTTTTGCACACACTGTCTTTGACCCAGCCAGAAAAACCTGAAGAATTGAGCCAGTTATCAAATGAAGTGTCCATTTGGAGAACACTGCGTTTGGCTCGTTGAGTCTTCTGAGGCAATTCGAGAACCTGATGTATGGTGGGAACAAAAAGCGTCAACCTACCGATATAACATGGGCCTCCCCTAGCATTCTGAGGGACTGCTGACCAGGCTCGGTCTCCACAAATGAGGAAGGTTCCTGGGGGCAGTTTTTCCTGCACTACCTCTTGGAGTCGAATTGTTACAATATTCTAAATAGTTGTAATACAATGGTGATCTGGAAGACAACCAAGTGTCGTCATCTGTCAATTTTCCACCTTCCCGAGTTGGTTTGGTAGCATAAGATCCAAATATCAAACAGTAATTTCCTGGGACAGAACCCAAAAGACCAAATTCTTGAAAACTGTCATCAGTAAATTTAAGGTTTTGCACAAATGCAACAGCTTGCGCTCCCAGAGTGCTATTTAAATTTATTTGAGGTCGGGTCCAAGTTTTGAACTCTGCAATGGGACCCAACAAGACTCCAATTAAACAAGTACGAAATAAAAACATTGAGGCCCACCACATTCTTCTCAGGTTCTTGAATGCCCTGTCTAACATGAAAGAAACAATCTTAATTCTAAACATAAACTATAACTTCTAATAAACTAACTTCTGATAAAACTAACTTCACACTTATAATATTTCAACTTATTTTTCTGTACTCTACAAAATTAATTTTCATCAGAACTGGATTCATCAGGGATGTTCCAGGCAAACTGTTGTTGTTCACGTTGTTATCACTGCGGGTTGATATCTTTTTCATCTGTTTTTAAAATTCTGCTTCTGCCTTTTCGTATCAATGCAGCAAGAGCATCTGTCCTGCCCAGACGTCTTGGTTGGATGGGTAAAAACACTCACTCAAGTAGAATTTCTGTTGATCCACGTTGGGACCTCCCTCTTTTTCTTTTGCCATTGAAAGACAATGGCAAGATGAACAGAAAAATCACAGGCATTACTAAAACTTATTAAAACTTAGCAAAAAAAAATTCTATAACATCATTAAAAACACACTTATAAAAAAAACTCAAAGCCCACGATCTTCTGTGGGTGAAACACAAATCTTTGCACAATCTACTTTTGCTGTGCATCCTCTGATCCACTTGTGGAGAGATCAGTGCCCTCTTGCAATTGATAAGTTCCACATTCTTCACTGAAATCCATCTAGATTCTGCACCTGTTAAAACACAAACAAACCCAACACCCCCACAGGGACTGGAGGGTCCTCTCTCAATTCTTTTCCCTAAAACTTGCATGAAGAAATGGAAATATCAACATCTTTGTTATAAACATGAAAAAACATTAAGAACAAAACAATGCATATAGTAAAGAAACTAACAACAAATAAAAATCAATCAAATAATACACAATCAATATTACATATAAAATCACAGTTACCAAGTGCTACACTATCAAATTGTCATCCCAGAGTCTGCAGCAGCTGAAAAACCTTAAAACAACAGAGATTTGGATAAAACATGTCCGGATCATGTTTCTCCAAACTCCCTTTGAGGCTCAGCTGTCCTGTATGGTCAAATTGTCAAGCCAAAAGGACTTGAATACCTTTTTGATGCAGAAAACACCTGGATCAATCACACCATCCACGTAGAGCCAGAGCCTGGCCAGAGCTCAAACTCTAATTGGAGGATATGTTTAAAACAAAAGTCTTAAAAATAACAGTTATAAGTGAAAAACCTTATTATTAACAATTTATCAAAACATCAAATAATTGAACCTGTCTAAAATTTGTTTTTAAAACAAAAATTCTTTAAATACAACAAACCTTTTCTTCAAAAATCTGAAAATTTGAAGTCTGAAATCTTGAACCAGAACTTGGACTATAAATTTTTAAAAGAAGATGAACTGCAGCTGCATAGGAGATTGGATAAAGAAAACACATGAGTAGTTAAAAAATCAAACACACAGGATCCTGAAAAATACATCTTACAATCAATCACCTAAAAAAACCCCAATAAAACATATGAAAACTGACTGTAAATATTAAAACAACACCTCAATACCTTAACATCTTAATAATAATTCTTATCACAAAAATCAGACAACTTACATTATATGATCAACCTATTAACAAGAAATGTTTAAAATAGTTTAAAACAATTTTTTCAAAGTATTCATATAACATTGGTAACAATCACTACTTATCATTACCTATAAAAACTTGACAATTATCATTTATCTTATTATCTATAAAAACTCAAAAACAGAAATTGTGAACTCAATGCCAACATTCCATCTGACTGACTTTTCTCAAATCTTTGTTTGCAAAGACATTTTTAGCAATTAAATCATTATTAACATTTCTATATATATATTTTTTTTTTAACAGTAATTTTCATCCACATTGTATTTGAAATAACTTTGATTTGCATAATGTCCATCCTTCTTGGTATCATGGAAAACACTCAGTATTGCTATACTTTTTCATTACGTCTTCTGTCTCCTTGTGTTGTTGCTTGATAAAGCAGCTGCAATGATGTGTCCTTGTTGTTGAATTGCGTCCTGGATGGTTGCGGTGAATGCTACAGCTTGGTTGCTCTGTTCTGCACGTGTGGCTCTGACAAGCATCTCATCGACTGGACAGCCCTGAGGAAGGGTGGCTAGGATGGTTCTGGTGGGTGGGTTAGCATTCTCAAAAGCAAGGGATCGGAATAAATGTTCCTGAACGTCTGGTGGCACGTCAGGTGCATCCTTTAAAGCAGCTGACAGCCTATCAATAAATTGTCCAAATGGTTCAGTGGCTCCTTGCTTTATGGTGGCATAGGATGCTGACTTTTTCTTGTCTGGTACCAAAAGCAAAGCTTGATGGGCCAATTGCTGTGAAAATTTATGTATTTCAACAGGAAAGGTAAGTTGTACCTGATTGGTTGCATATGGTCCTCGCCCAGTCAGCATATCTGGCTGGACTCCAAAAAAGGGGTCTCCCACATTTGTGTGCTTGTTGGCCTCTTCAATTGCCAACCGCCTCCATTCCCTTTCAAATATGAGAAATTGGGAAGGGGTCAGGAGCAGGGATGCAATGTTAGACGAATCACCAGGACAAAGCACATCTGCTGTGAATATATACTGAATTATGTTCCTGGCTGCTTCTGATCTGATCCCATAAGCGGTGACTGTCTGCTTAGCTGATTGTAGGATTTTCCAGTCATGGGGCTCCCAGATGGCATTCCCATTAGACACTATAACAGGACAAGCCAGGGAGCTGGCAGCTTTCCAGTCACCGTCTAAAAGAGCATCTTTCACAACTGACGCCCATCGGGACTGCAAGGGATTTTTTAAAACTGCTGGCGATGCCAATTGCTGGCCAGTGGAAGGTTCCACTGGTGGAGCCTGACGATTTGAGAGGGTGGCAAGGCGGGCTATTTCTTTCTGTAACATATTTGGTCTTTGTATCTTGTTCTGTGATCGCGTGTCCCTGCTGCAATTGACAACAGAAAGGTCTGGTTCTGAGTCATCAGAATCTGAGCTCGGTGGTAGGGGACAGCGCAGAGCTATCGTGGTGGAGTGAGAACTGGCATTTTCTGGGCTCTGCTCTGGTGTTGTCTGGGTGGCTACTTCTGCCATTCCGCTAGCATTGGGGTGCCCAGCCCCTCCAAGCCGCGCCAGGCTGCTGGCCGCGGCCGCCGCCGCCGGCGGGTATCGGCGAGCCGCTCCTCTGCGTTTGCACGCACCCGCGGCAGCCGCCGCCGCTGCTGCAGCGGGGGGGCGAGGGGCCGGTGCCTCCTCGCTCCCGTCTCCGCCCTGGTCTCTGCCTTGATCTCCGCCCCCGAGTTCTTCCTCCTGACTCAGCCCTGTTTCGTCACCAACTCCGCCTGCCTCCTCAGGTGTCTCCCCGCCTCCCGAGGGACCCGGGAGGGTCACTTCCTGGTCTGCCGCATTTCGCGGAACCGCCGAACTGTTAACATTCGCCGCTCGCGAGCACACTTCCGCTCCGGGCGCGGCCGCATCCCCGCTTTGTCTCGCGCCGGCCGGCCCCGCGCCGCCCGGCTCCGCGCCTCCCTCCAAACGAGCGACAACATCTCTGACAGAGGGGGTGACTGGAGCTTTCTGCCCCCGCACTGGCCGCATATTACAAAGATTAAAAAGTTTTTCAACCCGAGATGGCTTTCGAACTTCTATCTGTTCTGATGTGGACTGCTCAAATGCTCGAATTGCAGCTTCCGCTGCTTTTTTCTCCGCGGCCATGCTCTGTAAGGTATGTAAAACTTTCTTCCAAACACCTCCAAGCTCTAATAGTGTTTTCTTGTCTTTCTTGCCCTCTATCACTGCATCCCAAAGCAGCTGCCCCAGCTCTTGCCATTCGGTTTCACTAAAATCAGCGAAGGTTTTTGCAGCTTGCCTTTGCTTCTTGCCCACAGGACCAACTGCTCTAAATCGGCTTATTTAACTTTTTCAGCTCTCTTTGAGAGAATATGAAAGAGCAGCCGCACTGAAGCCTGTAAATCTCCATCCATGGTGAACCTTTCACCCTCTCTCTGTCTCCGCGGCTTACCTCACCCTCCGCGGGTTGCTCCGCTCTCGCTTTTCTTCGGCAAGGCAGCAACTCCGCTCCAGCTTCCCGGCCTCGGCCACGTCCACCCCCACCGTTCGGGTCTCTTGTGAACGCCGAGGTCTTCCCACTGCTCCACGGACTCTCGCAAACAAACAACAATGCGAAGAGTCTTTTTCCTCCCGTTGGGAACGGCCCAATTCGGAGTTTGGAGACTTCTGCTCTGTTCCACTTGATCCCCTTTCACAAAAAGTGAATTTGGGATCCCGGCCCCGTCACCATGAGGCGATTTGGACCTGAATTTCTGTCGCGCGACTCAAACCCGACTGCCCGTTTTTCTAAAAGTAATTTGGCAGCCTTTTCGGAGCCTCCTGAGTCCCTGTGCCGCCACTTAAAGCCAGGGAATCTCAGGAAAACGGGAAACTGGACAAGACAAACGCACATCCAATCAATATGATTAATGCAACGTTCTCCGTTTATTCAAAATCAGGCGGTAGTTTATATAAGCTTCCACATAGTTTACAGAAACAAAGACACTCTGATTGGTAGGCTAACATTGTTTACCTTTTCCTTAAAACGGCCTACACTTTACACCATAAAACCTATACTAGTTCACACCCAGTGGTCCCCACAATACCTTAAGACTATTTTCTATCTGCGCCACAAGCTCTGAATTTCTAACTGCGTCAGAGGCTTTGAAGGCCCCACCAGGCCTCAATCTGAGGCCTAGCCTGGAGTAGCTCAACTTTCACAATTCATGCCCTCTTTCTCTCAAAAATGCTGCAACACTATATCTTTACAATTAGGGTCCATTTGGAGAACACTGCGTTTGGCTCGTTGAGTCTTCTGAGGCAATTCGAGAACCTGATGTATGGTGGGAGCAAAAAGCATCAACCTACCGATATAACATGGGCCTCCCCTAACATTTTGAGGGACTGCTGACCAGGCTCGGTCCCCACAAATGAGGAAGGTTCCTGGGGGCAGTTTTCCTGCACCACCTCTTGGCGGTGTCACAGATTGAGTCGAATTGTTACAATATTGTTGTAATACAATGGTGATCTGGGAGACATCCAAGTGTCATCATCTGTCAATTTTCCATTTTCTTGAGTTGGTTTGGTAGCATAAGATCCAAATATTAAACAATAATTTCCTGGGACAGAACCCAAAAGATTGAATTCTTGAAGACTGTCATCAGTAAATTTAAGGTTTTGCACAAATGCAACAGCTTGCGCTCCCAGAGTGCTATTTAAATTTATTTGAGCTCTGGTCCAAGTTTTGAACTCTGCAATGGGACCCAACGAGACTCCAATTAAACAAGTATAAAAAGGGGGTTAGACGGTGTGGCTAACAACAGGCAGAATTAATCTTGCCTAGTTTGTTTGGCCCAAGTGATCCACATATTTTCTCTCTTGTCAATGTCAAGGATTCCCGATACTTCAACAACCAAAACACTACTTAATAAAAACATTGAGGCCCACCACATTCTTCTCAGGTTTTTGAATGCCCTGTTTAACATGAAAGAAACAATCTTAATTCTAAACATAAACTATAACTTCTAATAAACTAACTTCTGATAAATCTAACTTCACACTTATGATATTTTAACCTCTTTCTCTGTACTCTACAAACTTAATTTTCATCAGAACTGGATTCATCACGGGATGTTCCAGGCAAACTGTTGTTGTTCGTGTTGTTATCACTGCGGGTTGGTATCTTTTTCATCTATTTTTAAAATTCTGTTTCTGCCCTTTCGTATCAATGCAGCAAGAGCATCTGTCCTGTCCATCACACGACTTCTTGGTTGGATGGGTAAAAACACCCACTCAAGTAAAATTTCTGTTGATCCACGTTGGGACCTCCCTCTTTTTCTTTTGCCATTGAAAGACAATGGCAAGATGAACAAAAAAATCACAGGCATTACTAAAACTTATTAAAACTTAGCAAAAAAAAATTCTATAACATCATTAAAAACACACTTATTAAAAAAAACTTCAAAGCCCACGATCTTCTGTGGGTGAAACACAAATCTTTGCACAATCCACTTTTTCTGTGCATCTTCTGATCCACTTGTGGAGAGATCAGTGCCCTCTTGCAATTGATAAGTTCTACATTCTTCACTGAAATCCATCTAGATTCTGCACCTGTTAAAACACAAACCCAACACCCCCACAGGGACTGGAGGGTCCTCTCTCAATTCTTTTCCCTAAAACTTGCATGAAGAAATGGAAATATCAACATCTTTGTTATAAACATGAAAAAAAAAAAAACATCAAAAACAAAACAATGCACATAGTAGAGAAACTAACAACAAATAAAAATCAATCAGATAATATACAATCAATATTACATATAAAATCACAGTTACCAAATGCTACACTATCAAATTGTCATCCCAGAGTCTGCAGCAGCTGAAAAACCTTAAAACAACAGAGATTTGGATAAAACATGTCCGGATCATGTCTCTCCAAAACTCCCTTTGAGGCTCAGCTGCCCTATATGGTCAAATTGTCAAGCCAAAAGGACTTGAATACTTTTTGATGCAGGAAACACCTGGGTCAATCACACCATCCACATAGAGCCAGAGCTTGGCCAGAGCTCAAACCCTAATTGGAGGATATGTTTAAAACAAAAGTCTTAGAAATAACTGTTATAAGTAGAAAACCTTATTATTAACAATTTATCAAACCATCAAATAATTGAACCTGTCTAAAATTTCTTTTAAGACAAAAATTCTCTAAATACAACAAACTTTTTCTTCAAAAATCTTAAAATTTGAACTCTGAAATCTTGAACCAAAACTTGGACTATAAATTTGTAAAAGAAGATGAACTGCAGCTGCATAAAAGATTGGATAAAGAAAACACATGAGTAGTTAAAAAATCAAAAACACAGGATCCTGAAAAAACACATCTTACAATCAATCACCTACAAAGACAATAAAACATATGAAAACTGACTGTAAATATTAAAACAACACCTCAATACCTTAACATCTTAATAATAATTCTTATCACAAAATCAGACAACTTACATTATATGATCAACCTATCAACAAGAAATGTTTAAAATAGTTTAAGACAATTTTTTCAAAGCATTCATATAACATTAGTAACAATCACTACTTATCATTACCTACAAAAACTTGACAATCATCATTTATCCTATTATCTATAAAACTCAAAAATCAGAAATTGTGAACTCAATACCAACATTCCATCTGACTGACTTTTCTCAAATCTTTGTTTTCAGAGACATTTTTGGCAATTAAATCATTATTAACATTTCTATCTTTCATCCACATTGTGTTTAAAATAACTTTGATTTGCATAATGTCCATCCCTCTTGGCATCTTGGAAAACACTCGGTACTGCTATACTTTTTCATTATGTCTTCTGACTCTTGCGAGGAATTGAAAAAATTCTGTTGAAATTTTTGCTGTAGTGTTGCAATCCCTCCATTGGTGACACTGCTGCTCTTGGCGTTGTCGTTACCGTGGCAACCAGGCTGTGCAGCGTCTCCACCGCCATTGCTGGGTGCTGCGGGGAGATGAGGGGGGCGGCGCCGTCTCGCTCCCGTCCTTGCTGCGTCACTGTGGGTCGGCCCCCGGGAACGCCCATCTCCCTCGTCGCGCTGTTGCTCAGCAACAAGGAGCCTTCTGTCTCTCGGCCGAAGTCCGCTCCGCCCCGGGGCTGCCTCAGGCTCGGTGCTGTCCGGCCCCGCTCTGCCTGCCCCGCTCTGCCTGCCACTCCGCGCTGCCACTTCGCGCTGCCGCTTCTGCGGTCCACCCGGGCGGCTGGCTGGTGCTCACCGCCGCACCCTGCTGCTCTCCGCCACAGCCCGTTGCCTTAGTTCTGCCAACCCGTTCCACAAGGGACGAGGAAGGGCTTTCTGTAACTTTTACTTGCCTTTGTATCTTGTTTTGTGATCGCTTGTTCATGCTACAATTGACAACAGGAAGGTCTGGCTCTGAGTCATCGGAATTTGAACTCGGTGGGAGTGGGCAGCGCCGCGCCACGGTGGTGGGGTGGGGGCTGCCTGGGGCGGGGGTCTGCGCTGCTGTTGTCTGTGTAACTCTCTCTGCGATCCCGCTAGCAGGGCTGTGCCCGGCCCCTCCAAACCGCGCCAGGTTGCTTGCCGCCGCCGCCGCCGCTAGGTACCGGCGAGCCGCGCTTCTGCGCATGCACGCACCCGCGGCAGCCGCCGCCGCGGCTGCTGCGGGGGGGCGAGGGGCCAGCGCCGCCGCGCTCCCGTGTCCGCCCTGGTCTCCGTTTTGATCTCCGCCCCTGAGTTCCTCCTCCTGACTCAGCCCTGTTTCGTCACCAACTCCGCCTGCCTCCTCAGGTGTCTCCCCGCCTCCCGAGGGACCCGACGGGGCCCCTTCTGGGTTTGCCTCACTCCGCGGGACCGCCGAGCTGTTAACATCCGCTGCTTGCGAGCACACTTCCGCTCCGGCCATGCGTCCGCTCTGTCCCGTGTCGGCCGGCTCCACTCCTGGCTCTGCACTTCCCTCCAAACGAGCTACAAAATCTCTGACAGAGGGACTGACTGGAGCTTTCTGCCCTCGCACTGGCCGCATATTACAAACATTAAAGAATTTTTCAACCCGAGATGGCTTCTGAACTTCTGTCTGTTCTGATGTGGGTTGCTCAAATGCCTGAACCGCGGCTTCCGCTGCTTTTTTCTCCACAGGCATGCTTTGCAGGGTATGTAAAACTTTTTTCCAAATGCCTCCATGCTCCAACAGTGTTTTCTTGTCTTTTCCGCCCTCTATCACTGCGTCCCAAAGCAGCTGCCCCAACTCTTGCCATTCGGTTTCACTAAAAATCAGCGAAGGCTTTTGCAGCTTGCCTTTGTTTCTTGCCCACAGGACCAACTGCTCTAAATCGGCTTCTTTAACTTTTTCAGCTCTCTTTGAGAGAATATGAAAGAGAAACCGCACTGAAGCCTGCAGATCCCCATCCATGGTGAACTTTCACCCTCTCTTTCTGCCCGCGGCTTTCCTCCAACCTCTGCGGTTTGCTTCGCTCTCGCTTTTCTTCGGCAAGGCAGCAACCCCGCTCCAGCTTCCCGGCCCCGGCCACGTCCACACCCGCCGTTCGGGTCCCTTGTGAACGCTGAGGTCTTCCCACTGCTCCAACGGACTCTCACAAACAAACAGCAATGCGAAGAGTCTTTTTCCTCCCGTTGGGAAACGGCCCAATTCGGAGTTTGGAGACTTCTGCTCCGTTCCACCTGATCCCCGTTCACAAAAAGTGAATTTGGGATCCCGGCCCCGTCACCATGAGGCGATTTGGACCTGAATTTTCGTCGCGCAACTCAGACTCAGCTCCCCGTTTTTCTAAAAGTAATTTGGGATCCTTTTTCGGAGCCTCCTGAGTCCCTGTTCCGGGCGCCACTAAAAGCCAGGGAATCTCAGAAAAACGGAAAGCTGGACAAGACAAACGCAGGTCTAAACCAATGTGGTTAATCAAGCATTCTCCCTTTATTCAAGATAAGGTGGTAGTTTATATAAGCTTCTACATAGTTTACAAAAACAAAGACACTCTGATTGGTAGGCTAACATTGTTTACCTTTTCCTTAAAACGGCCTACACCTTACACTATGAAACCTATACTAATTCACACCCAGACAGCCCAGTGATCCCCATGACACCTTAAGACATTTTCTATCTGCGCCACAAGCTCTGAATTTCTAACTGTGTCAGAGGCTTGAAGGCCTCACCAGGCCTCAATCTGAGGCCTAGACTGGAGTAGCTCAAATTTCATAATTCATGTCCTCTTTCTCTCAAAAATGCTGCAACAAATTACAATTTCTTAAAAGGCTGAAAACTGAAGAGAACAGAGCAGAGGCTGGGCTGCTGTCCAGAGGCTGGGCTGCTGTCACTACAATTCTTTGTTCTCATCTGTCAGAAATCGATTGAGCTGGAAGCTCATTTGAACCTTAATTTAAGTAGTGACTAAGAGCACACATATTTAAATGACCTTCTCCAGATCTTTCTATTTCTTCTAAATATTTCTTTTAGAATATGGAGAACTTATGCTACAGACTGCAGAGGCACTAAGTAATGACTAAAGGAACTTGCCTATGAATTGCTTCAAGGTAAGTAAGTGGTTTTCCCACTATCCTTCTTCCCTTCTCCTTTGGAAAATCTAAAATGTTTTCATCAGAAACAGTCAAGTCATCTATCACAGCATCCAATAGATCCTATGAATGGTCTAGAACAAATATTGTTCTCCAGAATGTCCTTCTTTTACCTTTTTAAAACTTGACTTTCAGGGGGAAAATGTGGTTCTTTAATCTTGGGTAGACTCAATGAAAATCCACTTTTCAAAAATAAATTGTTAGGAATTGATTGGGAGGATGGCTTCTTCAGCAATATGTTTTAAAAGTGATTGCCAAAACATACCAGTGAAATTTGGAGTGTAGGAAAAGTCTATTAAACAAACTAAACAAATGAAAAGAAACTGACCTGATTTGTACAATCATGTACAGACACATATACATACACATGGATAAAAATGAGTATTTTATTCCTGCAACCAAACTATCTTAAGTTGCTTAAAACCACAGAAATAATGACAAGTAATATTTTCAATTATAACTCATAAAAGAAAGCGCTGCTACTTACTTAGAACAAAAAATCATATTAGAAACAATATTCAGGCCAAAATATTTTCAGAAGAAATATGGTTTCAAATAGACTTGGATACTTTCTACTCCTTAAACTGCCAAGAGCTACCTTTACATTGTGGAACAGAAGTGAAAAAGTGGTAACCAAATAAACTGTTCTTTGGTAGTTTGTTTGTGAGTTTGAGCTTTTAGATTTTGTTTTTTGGGGTTTTTGGTTTTGGGGGCTTTTTCCTTGGTTTGCTATTGTTTCTAACACAAGATCTATTTCTTACTTAGTATGTTAAATAACCCTATCAAGACATAGTTAGGTTTTGATTTGGGAAGTACATCAAATGTACAAGTTTTGATAGAAGTTCATGCCTAAAAAACAACATGAAACAACTCTTCAGATGGAACCAAGTAGTTGTACACCTTTGGTTCTAGATACTTGGGACTAACTATTTATTTCCAGCAGAATTCTTTCCATTGCTTTGTGAATGTGGCATTTTTTGTTATAAATATTTTGACTTTTCTGACGAAGACTGGAAACCAAAACCTGTAACAATCAATATCAGAGTAACAAATTAATTCACCAGGAAAAAGAACTAGATGGTAGATGAGGAGATGCTTTTCTTTTTTTCCAAGTCTAGATTCTAATAGTGGGGTAACTGCCCTTCAAGCAAGATGGCAGAAATAAACAGAGGAGCATGCTGCTCTTAAAAGTCTGATGAGAATCTCTGTTTGATAAATTATGAATGTGTTCTGGGATTCTGGAAAGAATAGAAAATTGTCTTTGATTGATGGTGGGGAAAAATAGTGGAGAAGTATAATGAGAATACTCTTTGATTTAGTGCATTTGTCTTCTAGAAACAACACCATAAATGCTTTCTAATGTTAAATGACAGATCAGCCAATTGAACCATTTCTGGAAATTTTTCCCAGTGTTAAAAAAAAAAAAAAGCTTTTGCAGATATTAGAAAAAAAAACCCAAATTGATCCAAGAAGTATTAAATTATAGATTGTAAAGGCTATTAAAAATGCAAAAATTGCTGATGGGAAGCTAATAGGTGGCTAAAGATGGTTTCACAGGGTACATGTCTCTAAAGAAATACTCTAACTAAAAGCCATCAATTCTTTATATCATCATTTTATCCTCTTTCATAATTTAAATGTGAATGAAAAACATCATTAAGGACTCTAGATGTAGATCTCAGATTCATCTTACATATCAAGCAAATATTTTTTCACTGGTTTGCTTGAAGTTCTGCTGACTGCATTGTGCATTTATTGGCTTTCTTTTTTGCTTCTTTCTACTTTCAATACTGGGCAATTCCTGCCATCGACAGAGTATGATTTCTCTCACCTAAGCAAATATATTTCTTTTTTAGGGTCCCTTTCTATTAAATGGACAGAAAAGGAATTGATTTATTCCACCTAACATTGATTATTTTGGTAAAGGTCACCTGGAGAAAACTTTTTTCTGCTGGGATTCAACTCAAGGAGTGAAATAATTGAGAAGACGGGTAGGCACTGGAGCATGGAGAGCCCTTCAGTCTCTGGGGATATATACTACAGAATAAAATTATCAACTCTCTCAACTTTATTGACTGTACTGAGAATAATTCTGACTATAATCTGTTTCACACATAGATACCCCTTTGAAAGATGTGGGAATCCAAGGCTTCCCTCTAGCTGCCCTGGCAGGTCTGGGACCCTGGCAGGGGGTCAGGAACCCCCCTGGACAGAGCCCCGTGAGACACTGTCTGTGATCTCTGTCCATGGAGAGGAGTTTTCAATCTTACAGGATGAATTACAAGCTTTGAGTGTTTGATAAGAGTAATATTTAAGTGTGACACGGGTGCAAAAGTAAAATTTTAGATTTCTAGATTAGGGGTTCAGAGGGGACAAGATGGAGGAATTGGGTGTGTCTTGTCCTTTTCCTCCTTCTTCATGCCCTCCATGTTTCACTGTAGTGTTGGCATTTTTCTATTGGTTTAGGCTGGGAACACACTGTTCAACGTAGATGATAGATATTGGCACATTATTGTAAATATAGTACACGTAGTTTCTGGTATATAATGTTTGTACCATCCCACTGAGGGGCAGAGCCCCACACGCTGCCCTGCAGGACAGACCTGTGGCAGGGCAGCAGAACATGTTATAGATAAGCAAGAATAAACAACCTTGAAAACAGCACAGACTAATTATGGCTTCTTCTTTGGCAACGGGGCAGAAAGACAGAGACTTTCTACAATCTCGGAATCACCAATACCCACAGATTCCGACAGAAAGACACCTGGTAAGATGAATCTCACCTCCTGTTCTGTGCAGGTATTTGTATTTCTATTGACTATTTAGGATAGCTAGATGAATTTCAGATGTCTAAAGTTAGGTGAGACAAAGCCCACTCTCAAGGCCTAGAAACCCCTCCCTAGAAGCTGCAAAACAGACAATGCTGCAGTTCTGTAAAATTTGCCAAAGCAATGACTATAGCATTAAATGTGTTCAAACTACCTGTACAGAGATATTTTTCAAGATATCCACAAGATATTCCTCACATAGGAAGATTTGAAGACATGTCCTTTATCTCTTCAGCGAATAAAACCCCCAAAATAGATTAGTTTTATGAATTTAGCACTCTTGCTGTCACAATTATTTAACTTCACATGACTTAATTAGAATCATCCAATTCACAGAAAGACTAGTAAAGCCAGATAGGAAAGAAAATCAGAAATTGCTTACTCAGAGTGTGCGTAGGAACACAGGGAAAGATCTAAAGCAGTAAGAAAACAAAAAGAAACAGTGACAATGAGAGACATCCTGCAAATTTCCTGCGAGGATTATGTATTATTTAAACAGTGACAAAATCATAAGAGCCTGCACATTTGGGGCAAGATCAGAATAAGTGTGCTGTGAAAGCAAAATTTCTGATCACGAGACGTAGTGGAAAAGCTTTTAGCTAAGATGTAAATGACTAGAGGCGCAGAATACGGGGCTCCGGAGCTGTCCAAAGAGAAGTTCCGCTCCCGGGCGTCTTTCGGCAGAAGCAGCGCTCTGGAACTTACCGCTGCCGCTCCAGTGATCTGTGAGCGAAGTAGCCGCTTTGCCTTCGGGAGACAGAGAGCACGGTAGCTTGTAAGAGGCGAAGAGCGAAGCAGCAAAGAACCGGGCTTGTGTGCTCAGCTTTCAGACTGCTAGAGGACGGTGGCTGCCAATCTCCTGCCTGTTGAATTCACCTTAGCATGTGTATGTGTCGTGGTTTGACACGGAAGGGAATTTTCTCGGAAGGAAGAGGGTCAAGCTAGTCAGTGATTGTGGTTGGATATTGGCACTTGGGCTGACCAATTGAAGGCTGGACACACCTCTGAGAATACAGAGGGGTTAAAAGAACTCCCAGGGGAACTTTCTCTCTTTGGTTCCGGTCCTCAGAGAGTGCAGACTCCCCCCCCCCCCCCCAGCCATGTGGCTGGGTGGTGGAGGGGAGCCATGCGGCCTGACTGAGGTATGGCCAAGGGGTGGAGGGGCTGGAACCAGGCTGACCCCCTGCAGATGGAAGTGTGGAGGAAAATCTGGGATGTCTGCGTTCTCCCCCCCCCCGCCCCAGTATCTCTGGAGAGAGAGAGACTGAGACAGCAACTGTGCCGACAGTACTCCGACAGAGCAGGAAGAGGGGAGGGGGGAGGGGCAAGGTGCCCAGCGTGGGAGCCGTCTGGGAATTTGAGACTTTTAACCCCTTCTTAGATGATGAAAGCTTTGTGAAATAGTGAAATATAACTCCTCCTCAATTTGAAAGAGAAGAAATGAGACAGTCTGGGACCTGAGATGTTAGAAGGAAAAATTCTAGGTGGGGG
Organism: Taeniopygia guttata; assembly: GCF_048771995.1. NCBI lineage: Eukaryota > Metazoa > Chordata > Aves > Passeriformes > Estrildidae > Taeniopygia > Taeniopygia guttata. The sequence continues at coordinate 16,491,271 of NC_133064.1, forward strand.
GAAGATGATGGAGTGGCTTTTGGCTGGACTTTTTCTTGTTAGCCATAGACTAAACCAATTTTCTCCTCCAAGAGAGAGACTGTATTTTAGGAGGATGCACAGTGAGCCAAGAGACTTGCTTCAGCAGCTGAGGAAAAAGACAGGAGTGGAGTGAACAGAGAAAAGTTGAGGAGGTTTGTGGTGATACCCCCTGTCTTCAGAGAAGAAGAAGAAAAGATCTCTGTTCTTGGACCTTCGGCCCCAGGGGAAAATGGGGGGGACTGCGGTCCCAAAAATAAAAAACTGAAGTGTTGGTTTTTTCCCTCTTGGCACAGCATCCTTGAAAAGAAAAATCTAAAAGCAGTCTGTCCATGCATTAGTGGTGAGAGCACTGTGCATGGGAAGGAGTGTCACCATGGCAAAATTTTTTCTCCAGGCGGTGCCATGCGTGACATGGAAACACAAGAGGTGGCAATTGTGTTTCTTGGGGGGTCTATGGCACAGGAGGGACTCCTCTCACCCTTGATGGACTGAGTATTGACTATCTGAAGGGTGGGAACTTGATTGGGGGTCCAAGTTGTGTGTCGCTGTGGTTTGTTGGAATTTGGGGGGGGGGGGAGGAGGAATGTCTTGGAAGGTTTTCATTTTCGTTTTAGTGTGGTTTTTTCTTTCTTTCTTTTCCCTTTTATAGTAGTAGTAGTTTAATAAAGTTTCTACTTTGTTATTAAGCTTGGGCCTGCTTTGCTCTGTTCCTGATCGTATCTCACAGCAAATCATTTGAGGGGTTGCATTTTCATGGGGCACTGGCATTGTGCCAGTTTCAAACCATGACAGTATGGAAGGCATTCCTGGACAACTTTCCTGTGGTTTTACTTAGTCCTGATGCAGGCCTCCTTATAAATTCTTGCTCATCCCCTGAGGCTCCGAGATGCAGAGAACTCAATGGGAGCTGCAGGAAAGAAGGGCACTGGTGAGTTTTTTAAGAAGCAAGAGCACAGACAGCTGTGCTTGTGAATGAGCAGGTGCTGGATTTTTTGCAATTGCCTTCACTGTGCACAAAAGCCCGGTGTCCTGCTGCTTCATTCTTTGCCTTCTGTGAATTGCACACTACTGAAGCTGAGTGAGGCTATTCAGCTTTGCCGCTTTTCAGCATCTGTGCTCCACCTATGCACTGTGATATCTCTCACGGTTTTTTGCCTTTGCCCGGCTGGAATGTGCCCGCTGGTAGAAGGAGCTTTGCAGGAGCGTGCAGAGAGCACAGTCATCTAACAGCAGTTTGCAGGTTGCCTGGGAAAGAGCAGTGTCCTTGGAATGTGCAGCAAATCATACATTCTGGGCAAGATCGGGATAAGTGCGCAGTGCTGTTACACTTTCTCCTTGCAAATTGTATTAGAAAAGCTTTTCGCTAAGATGTAGACGACTAGAGACGCAGAATACAGGGCTCCAGAGCTGTCTGAAGGTAAGTGACAGTCCCCTGCATCTTTTGGCAGAAGCAGTGCTCCGGAGCTTACCACTGCCGCTCCAGTGATCTGTGCGCCAAGTAGCCGCTTCTTTGCGCCTGGGAGACAGAGAGCACGGTAGCTTGCAAGAGGCAAAGAATAGACCCGTAAAGAAGAGGGCTTGTTTGCGCAGCCTTTAGACTGCTAGAGGACGGTGGCTGACACTGAAGATCCTCTAGCCCAACCCCTGGCCATGGGCAGGAACACCTTCCACTATCCCAGGTTGCTCCAAGCCCCATGCAACATAAGCTTGGACATTTCCAGAGATGGGGCAGCCACAGATTCTCTGGGCAACCTGTGCCAGGGCCTCATCACCCTCATCATTAAAACTTCCTTCCTTATATCCAATTTAAACCTGCCCTCTTTCAGTTTAAAACCATTTTCCTTTGTGCTGTACTGCAGGATCTGGTACAAAGTCCCTCTCCATTTGTCTTTGCCCCTTCTATACACTGAAAAGTCACAATAAAGTCTCCTCAGGGCCTTCTCCATGATGAACAACTCCCAACTCTCCCAGCCTATCTTCACACAGGAGGTGCTCCAGCCTTCTGTCCATCTTTGTTGCCTCTCCTGGACTTGCTCCAACAAATCCATGTCTTTCCCATGCTGAAGGCTGGATGCATCACTCCAGGAGTGGTCTCACCAGAGTGGAGTAGCAGGACAGAATCCCTCCCTCACAAACTGGAATGTACAGTAACAGATATTTCAAGAATCTGAAACAGCTCAATGATGTCAGGAAATTCAACTCAAATGAGAAAATACTTTCCAGAGACAGCTGTATATGACTTTTTAGTCAATGCCTCTCTCATATTTCACTATTAATCCATAAATTTACACATTTTGTAGTTTGGGTTTATTATTATAGAAATATAAGAATTAAGTCTCAGTGCCTTTTAGGGAAACACTACTTAATGTCTTTTTGAAAAGGCTGGGAGAAAAAAGGATGATACTCAAATGTTTTGTTGACTCCCATGCTCTGGAACATATCCGTGGCAGTCAGGATATATCACAGCCTACAGTATCCTAAACTAAACTGGTTAAAGGGCAGGGTAATGGGAGACTGCAGTGTTTTTACCTTATACCACCTGAACTGTGCTGAGCTGCCAGTCAGAAGAAAGACAAGACATGACTGTAAATAACAAGAAAAATAAAAGGACACAGATTTCCCCCATGCAGTGTACCAAAAGAAATCCAGTCCAGGATTACTTTTCTACTGGCAGCTGTGTCTTTCCCTGGCATCCCATCTAGTGTCACCCAGTCACACCCCGTCTGGTGGCCTGTAGCATTAGTGCCAAACCCTGGGGAAGAGGAGGGAATGCCATAGTGTTAAAAGAGGAGGAGGAGGAGAGTAGTGCCTCCTTGACCCCCAGCCTCACTGTGCCACACCACTCACTCCATTGCAATACACAGAAAGATGAGACAAAACACTTTGGAAAAGATCCATCATTTGGTAACTTAAAAAAATAAGAAAGATTCAATCTAAAATTTTCCATCTAAACCAAAGAAGCAAGGATAGCAGCACTGCTCAGAAACACACTTTAATGCGCAGTGTATCCTTGTGTGATCTCCCCTTGCACATTTAATTTCTGGTTTGGCACAGTGACAAGTGCCAGGAGGGGCACTCAGCCGCTTTTTGGTGCCTCAGTCTTCTCTGGAGCTCAGTCTGTGTTTCACGCCTCTTGCCGGGCAGAAGAGCTAAAGCCTTTCACGCTGGGTCGGTCTCGTGGCTCTCCAGCGGAGCCATCATCTCATCCTGGGTTGCGAGTGCCCGCTTCCGTGTCGAGGGAGCTCAGCTCTCCTGGGCTCTGCAGCTGCTTTGCCCACCAGGTATCGCTGCCCGACACCTTTTCCCCGGCCGGGACCGGGGCCGGGGCTGTGTTGAGGCCAGGGCCGTGTTGGGGCCTGGACAGGTTGGGGCCAGGGCAGTCCCACAGTTCCGCAGCCTTGGCCAGCGCTGTCCAGGCAGCACTGCAGGCAGGGGCGGCCAAAGACTCTGCTTCAAACCCCCTGTAGTGCCTTGAGCTATTGCTAAACAGCCCCAACGCCCGTGGTGAGTATGGCAGCTGCTGTGTAGAGATGCTGGCATTTGTTGGCAGATGATGCACGGAGGCACCTCTGACCCACCTGTACCCAGCTTAATGACCTTGGAAGCCCCCGGCACTATTGTTGCTGGTTAGGAAAAACTGTAACCCAAGCCTTTCCATCTCTCAAAAGAAGTTCTTTCCCTCTTTGATTTATTTTTCCCTCCTGGAAACAAATATTTCCTGTCAGCAGAGCTCACAGTCTCTTCCCATTTTTAAGGGGAATCTTCTTACGCTTTTGGCTCAATACATATCATAAAAATCAACATAGTTTTAGTCTTAATCTGAGAATCCTTATGAAGAGACTGAGAAGCCAAAGAGAAACCAAATGTGAACATCTTGGAAAGTGAGGAATTATACTGCCATTATTCAGAATGTTTGCCCTCCTATCCTCTTTCAGGAAAGGCTGTTGAAATAAATTTTCTTTGTGAGACAAAGCAGTGGGACAAAAATAGATAAGCACAATGAAGCAAAAATAATTAAAGCACATTAAAAATTATATTGTAGTATCTCTATCAGAGTTTCCCCTTTACATCCATCTTGCCTACTCTGGGACAGTTTCCAGTTCTGTTTGAAAAAGCTACTGCTGAAATGAAGAAAGGAGCCAGATCACAGCTTCCCTTACACCCACATCCACCTAGGCTGGCTGTAACACGTTTAGAAATATCTCTGTTCTTATATTGCTCCATAATGGACAAAGTCAGGTCTGTCCACCCAAAGGTTTTAGAAACCCAGAGCTCCAGCCAAGAAAGAAAGCTGGCTACAGCTTTTGCTGTGTGCAGCCAGGGCTGCCAATTTGCAAACATGGACTGACACACTATTCCCTAAATACCACCAGAGATTTGAAATAATCAAGGTGTTTTGTTTTGATTTCAGTTTAAAATTATGGCCAGAATGGCTATCTTAAGAGTGTATTCTGAGGTGGAAAGTGGCAGAAGATCGTGGAAGTAGGAGGTTGGGTGAGTGGCTGTATGTCAGAGGAGGACATTGCTCCATGGGTAGTGATGCTGCCTCAATCAAATCCAATCAAATCAAACCAGATGAAAGTTATTTTTTGCCAGTATATTTCAAAAGTTATGCAGGACTATAAATACAGCTGTGGCTATAAGATCAACACAAATGCCAAGTGAAAAATGGCCAATTTTCCCTTTTTTTGTCATGATAGGACACAGAACAAGGCAATCATTTCTATGGGAACAGGGTAGATAAAATGGGGCAGAGTTGGCATTAGTTTGGTTTTGCTCAGTCTTCTCTCTTTCTGACCATTTCTTTAAAATACAAAAATACAAAAGTTCACCTTTAAACCTGTGGTTTAGTTCTTTTTTCCTGTTCCCTTCAGGCTGCCCTTCCCTCTACTGGGCCTCAAGTAGCACTTCCCTTTCCAGGGAAGGGAACTTGAGGGGAATCCTTTCCACCCCCTGCCCTCCTTTTAGTGTTGGAACAAATATATTCTGCATCAGGATATGGGGTATATTTGAAAATAAAATTAAATTTGAAGTTTTTGCAGTTCAGGGCATGACAGATAATTAATAATCCTTAATATGCAAGCTTTCCATCTGCTATTCTTGTTCTGAGGTCAGCTGGTCCAAGGAAAGCAGAAAGGAAATAGGAAGCTTCAGTGAACATGAACAAAAAGCCTTCTATAAGCCTGCAATGTATATGTGAACTCCAAGCTGCTATTCCCTGGAAAATCCAAAGTTCATTCTGCACATATTTCTGCTCCTACTAGTAAATTCCTCTGTTGGAAGGAAAGGCACCAGGATGAGCTTATCCATGCAACAGCCTCAGATCAAGGTGCAGCCTCAAGTACTTTTGTTCTCCTCCCAGTCAGAAATCCCTCGGCATCTCCTAAAACTATTTCTCTGCCAAAAATAAATGCAAGTGTTCCCCCATTCAGCTGTTTCATATGCACAGGGCCACTCCTAGCAATTTCACATACAAGCTTATTTTGGAAATGGAGGATCAGTGTGGTGAAAATCCCTCTTAAAATGGAAGTGTGCTTGGGGTTAGTTATACAGGTAACAGAATCATAATTTTGGTTCACAAGCTACAAGAGCATCACCCTGCCATTTTACTGATCTTGCCTAATTAATGCTTAACATGAGTTTGGGGAAAAAATGCAATGCCCTATGAAAAAAATAGATTAGTTTATGGGTGTTTATAACAGAAGAGTCTCAGTGTAAGCACTGCATTGAGAAGTGCCATTCCTAAACGACGACTATAAGTAGACTGACTTGTTTGAATGTTCTTCTCATAAGGAAGCCCAATAGGCATTGAATTTTATTGAAAGTGCAGTGTCCTTCTCAGTGAAAGCTTATGAACATGTTTTGATGAAAGACTGAAAATATGAAATAAAAGAAGTGAACGTCTGTATTCTTAAGGGAAGTGCTGTGCTTGCAAGGCTGGCTCTGGCAAGATGAGTCTAGCCACTGGAAGAGGAGAAGAAAGAATGGAAATCAGCAGGCACCCGGGTGCAATAGCCATGGAAGGTAAGAAAAAAACCTCTTGTTGTCTGAACTCAGTTTCTTTTGCATTATGTTTGTCTAAAATCCAGCAAAAGATTCTCTGGATATGGATTATATGGCTATATTTGTCATCATTAATTTAGATACCAAACAATGTCCTTTCAGGTATGAAATATTTTGTGGTATCAGAAAGGGAAGGAACTGCTCTGGGATTCTAGAGCTCTAATTCAACCAAGTGAATGGTGGGGGTGATCCAGCAGGGGACAGGCTGCCCTAAAACTGTCAGCAGGCACATCTGGTATTCCCTTTTTGCTACCAGATCTTTGCTGCAACATGATGGTTAATTCAGTCTAGAGCAGGTCATAAACAGGTGACCTACTGTCACCCTGATTCTTGAGTTTTTCTAAAGCCTTCTGAGTTTACATTCTATTGGGAAACTTTCCCACACAGTTTCTGTAAATAACGTGTTGTTTTGCATTCCTTCATGGGGGTGGAGAGACTTGATGTACTAGTGGTTTGTCCAATGTCTTTGGAGAGGTGGCCCATTCACTCTCCAATCCACTGTCACCTTTGGAAAAGTATAAAAGTTGGAGTCAGAAAAGAAACTCTCTCTTTTACCTTGCAAAGTGGCAAGTGGCTCGCATTGTGCTTTCTCGTGTCCTATAGCGACATCTGGTGACCCCGACGTGATTGCAGCTTAGGCTGGGAACTGTTGGTGAGGTCTTTCTGTTTGTTCAGCGCGTTGCCTATTGCTGTCTTTTTTTGGTAATGGAGAGCTTTGAGGGCATTAGGGAGGAGTCTGTGGCTTTGGACGTTTGGAGGGAGGTGCTGAAGCAGAAACACGTTCCTTTTTATTGGGATGATTTTGAGAGGCTGTTTTTATGGGCAAGGGAACAGGGATTCTTTCCCAGTCTTGCTGAGGCCCTTTCCTGGGAGAATTGGTCTCCCGTGGGAGATCGCCTCATGGATGCCCTGCTTGATAATCGTTTTGAAGATGTTGGGCCACTGATGATGCTGTTCAAGAGGTTGGATGCCATTTGGCAGGGGTCTGAGATTGGCAGTTCTCGGGCTTCTCTGGGGGACCTATCTGTCTCGGATGCGGATGCTGGGGAAGCCGAGTCTCTGTACAGTTGCCCTGATTCCCCTAGCCCCGGGGGAAGTGAGCTGGAAGGCGGCTCCTCCTCTGGGGTGGTTCGGGCTCCCAGCCCACTGGCTCCAGGCATCCGGTTGGTGGAGCCAGTTCGGCCACCTCGCCCTGCCCCGCGTCGCAGGCGTAGTGGGCTGGGCGGGAAAGCACTTTCTCTTTGTGCCTTCCCGGCGCTCGTGGGTGAACGGGGGCCCCATGGATCAGCCCCCGCCTCGGATTGCGTCTGACTCGGTGACGGTGAATTGCCCGAACTGTGGTGTTACATGTCCCCTGGACAAGACGCAGGCACGTTCGCCCAGCCCGGTCTCGGGTTCGTCTTCTGAGGAGGAACCCGCTCCGATCCCTGAACCTGCGCGGCCTGCCGGGCATGCGCAGGCGGTGGGGGCCGCCAAAGGCGGGGCATTGGTCACTGCTCCATCGGACCCCGCCCCGGCAGGCGGGCAGCCCGCCCCATCCCGCCTGATGGGGGCGGTGCCCACCAGGAGGCTGCACGGCGCGGGTCCGATGCTCCTTGGGGGCGTGCCGGACTCCCTTGTGTCGTCCCACGGTGACGTGTCTCCGTGCGCCGCATCTCCCTCTGCGCCCCGCCCTTCCCCCATCCCGGGGGATGGGAACGCTGCGCTGGGGTTGCGGTCTGCGCCTCTGCCTGCGCCCGCTGCGGTGCCCTCTGCTGATACTTCAGACAGCACTGCTGGGGCACCGGCTGGTTCGGTTCCACCTTCCCCGCCTGCCGCGGGGGCCGGGACTGCGGCACAGCGGGGCGGTGGGGTGTTCACCTTTAGCGCGACTGCTGACGCGGCTGGCGGGAGACCGGTGACTCCCCGTGGCCACGGATCCTCCCTGTCGACCTTGTGGACCCTCCCTGCCTGCCAGGTGACCGTGTGTCCGAAGGACCACGGGCGGTTTTGGCAGGAGGTCCTGGATAAGGCTGAGGAGATGTGCGACTTCAGCCCCTCGCGGAGCCTGCCGGATCAAGGGGAAGGCTCCTCTGGCTCTGCTGATGCTGCGGGGGGTGTGGTGTCCAGTGATGTTGCACCGCCTCGCAGCCCAGGGGCTGCCACTGTCCTGGAGTCCACGGGACACGATACAGTGGATGATGCAGCCTTACCAGGGGGTCCTCAGGCTTTCCCTGTGCTTAGGGGTGTTACTCATAACACTCATCAGCCTTTTTTATTTAAGGTGTTGAAGGAAATCCGAGACACACTTGCACAGTATGGTGTTGTGTCTGATGACGTTATGCAGATGATCCGATTACTTGTTGCTGACCTGATGACGCCTTCCAATATTCGTTCTGTGGCTCAGACTCTTTTTAACCCTGTGCAATTTGACGTGTTTGAGGACAAGTGGGCCGCTTTAGTGGCCAGGGCATTACGGAAGAATGCTACGCGGGGGCAGCAGGATCCCAGATGTGTAGCTACCACTGACATGTTGATGGGCACAGGTAATTATGTTGATCCTCAGGGGCAGGCTGGATACAATCCTCTCGTGCTTGATCAGTGCAGGACGTTAGGCTTAGCAGCTGTGATCCAGACCTTAGAAATGGCTGCTCCGATGGAACCCTTTCTGACTGTTGTTCAAAGGGCCGATGAGTCGTTCATGGACTTTGCATCGAGGTTGACTGCCTCGGTGGAGCGGCAGGTGGTAGAACCTGAGCTAAGGCGAATGGTCCTTGCGAGATTTGCTAGAATCCACTGCAATGCAGAATGCAAGAGAGTCATACAGGCTCTTCCTGAAGGGGCTACACTTTCACAGATGGCAGTGGCCTGTGCAGACCTAGGCCCCTTGGTTCAGAAGGTGGATGCTTGGGCTGCTGCTGCGCAGATGGTCTGGGCAGCACCGCAGGGCTGGCAGCAGCCCCGGGGTGCTGCTCAGGCGAGCACCAAACAGGGGAAGAAAGCACAGAAAGGAAAAATTCCCTCGTATGTGTGTGGCCAGTGTGGAAGGCCAGGCCATCTAGCAGATGTTTGCAAGGCGACTGTTCATGTTAATGGCCAAGCACTCACGGGCCCGGGAAACGGGAAGCAGAGCGCAAAGGGGGGGCGCGCTCAGACACAAGTTCCTCTCCAGACCCCAGAGCCCATGGAGGTCTGCTCGGCCAGCTTGTCGCCAGCACCCGCGGGTCAGCAGGTGTGGATGTCTGCACAGCAGCAACAGTCGTGTTAGACTCTTGTAAGGTGCACAAGGTTCCCCTGGACGCCTTTGGTCCCTTGGGTGAAGGCATGAGCGCCTTCCTCATGGGGAGGTCTAGTGCCACCCTTCAGGGCGTCATTGTGCACCTGGGTCTCATTAATGCAGACTTCACAGGGCAGATTTGTGCAATGGTTTCCACACCCACCCCCCTGTTACGATCCCAAAAGGGACACGGCTTGCTCAACTTGTGCCTTTTAAGTCTTCTGTTCGCAGGACGACTGACCGATTGCGAGGTGATGGCGGTTTTGGATCCACTGGGCCGCCTCAAGTTCACTGGACTGCTGTCCTGACCAAAGACCATCCCGAGATGCTGTGTACCCTCTCCATCCCTGATGCAACACCGTCAGAGATCCGCCTGCGCAGGCTCCTTGGCAGCGGTGCTGATGTCACGGTTCTCTCCCTTGCCGCCTGGCCTCCGGACTGGCCCCTGGATCCAGCGGAGACGTCTGTTGTGGGCCTGGGGGGAACAGCGCGGTGTTACGTGAGCCAACGGCCTGTGCTGGTCACAAACCCAGAGGGACAGACAGCCTGGATTAGGCCTTATGTTACTTCTTCTCCTTCTAACCTCTGGGGGAGGGATGTTCTGTCTGCGTGGGGGGTGCACATCGGGACGGGTTTTTGATGGGGGCCACTGCAGCAAAGGGGGCAGAGTGTTCTACGCCTCCTATGCGGTGGCTGGTGCATACACCTGTTTGGGAAAACTAGTGGCCCCTCCCTCAAGATAAACTGATCGCCCTTCGGAAATTGGTGCAGGAGCAGCTGGACCAGGGTCGTCTGGAGCCTTCTAACAGTCCCTGGAACACCCCTGTTTTCTGCATCAAAAATAAGTCTGGGAAATGGAGGTTGTTACAGGACCTCCGGAAGGTCAATGCCGTCATGGAAGGCATGGGAACATTGCAGGCGGGCATGCCATCGCCTACCATGCTTCCTGCAGGCTGGCCGATCTTCATCGTGGATTTGAAGGATTGTTTCTTTACAATTCCTTTGCATCCCGATGACAGACCGAAATTTGCCTTCACGGTGCCAGCAATTGACAATGATGAGCCTGCACAGCGATATCAATGGAAAGTTCTACCACAGGGGATGCGCAATTCCCCGGTCATATGCCAATGGTATGTGGCCTGTGCCTTGTCTGGAGTTCGCAAGCAGTTTCCTGATGCACATCTGTATCATTATATGGACGACATCTTGGTGGCTGCGTCCACTCAGGATGAGCTGCTGAGGATTCAGCCTCGGTTGCTCGATGCTTTGCATGCTCATGGGCTGCAGGTGGCTCCAGAAAAGGTTCAACAGCAACCTCCTTGGAAGTATTTGGGGGTCAAAATTCTGGAACGGACAATCCAACACCAGGAGGTGCAATTTGCACACTCGGTGAAGACACTGAATGATGTTCAAAAACTGATGGGTGTCATCACCTGGTTACGTCCGTACTTGGGACTAACCGATGCACAACTGTCTCCTGTGTATGATCTGTTGAAAGGAGACTCTGATTTAAAATCACCTCGCGCATTGACCCCTGAGGCATGTCAGATGCTGGAGGAGGTTCAGCAGGCTGTTTCTGCCTGTCAGGTTTATCGCATTGATCTTTCTGTTGATGTCACTGTGTTCGTTACCACTCCAGATTCGCATCCCACAGGTATCATTGGTCAATGGAGTGACAAATGGTCCGATCCCTTGCACATCTTGGAATGGGTTTTCCTGCCCCATCAGCCGCAGAAGACGGCAACGACATTGGCTGAGTTGATTGCTCGGTTGATAATCAAATGCCGGCAATGGTGTTTGCAATTGATGGGTGCGGATCCTGCAAAGATCATACTCCCGATATCCCAGGAGGACTTTGACTGGAGCTTTGCACACTGTGTGTCCCTGCAATGTGCTCTAGAAAATTTTTCAGGGCAGATCACTCATCATTTGCCCAGCCACAAGTTACTGCAGGTGGCAAAATCTATGCAGATCTCTTTGCGGCCCACAAATAGTCAGGAACCCATGCAAGGACCCACCGTCTTTACTGACGGTTCGGGGAAAACAGGAAAGGCCATTGTTACTTGGAAGGACGGATCTGAGTGGAAGGTTCTGAAAGGTCATCAGGAATGGTTGGCCCAATTGGTTGAGTTGAGGGCCGCTGTTATGGCATTTGAGAGATTTTCCCAGGAACCTTTCAGTTTGGTCACGGATTCTGCCTATACGGCTGACATCGCACAGCGGTTGGGTCACTCAGTTTTGAAGGAGGTCAGTAACCCTGCCTTGTTTCATTTACTGAAGACCTTGTGGTGTGCTATTCAGGCCCGGGTTCATCCGTTTTACGTTCTGCATGTGAGAAGTCACACCAATTTACCAGGGTTTGTAGCAGAAGGTAACGTGAGGGCTGACAAGTTGGATAATCCGGTGTGGGTAGCACCCCAGCCTGATACACTCGCACAGGCCAAGGCATCACATGGGTTTTTCCATCAGAATGCACATACTCTGCAGAAGCAGTTTCAGCTGACGCCAACAGAGGCTCGTGGCATTGTTGAGTCCTGTGATGACTGCCATGCACTTGCTCCGCCTCTACCGGCAGGGGTAAACCCTAGAGGCCTTAGGGCCTTGGAGCTTTGGCAGACCGATGTCACCCAGATTGCCGAGTTTGGCCGGCTCAAGTATGTGCATGTCACGGTGGACACGTTCTCCTCTGCGATGTGGGCTTCCGCTCACACTGGAGAAAAGGCTCGTGATGTCATTGCCCACTGGAGACAGGCCTTTGCCGTTCTGGGCATACCTTCTGCTGTGAAAACTGACAATGGTCCTGCTTACGCATCACAGCAGGTGCGGCAGTTCCTGCAGTTGTGGGGTGTGTCACACAAGTTTGGTATCCCCAATTCTCCAACCGGCCAAGCTATTGTAGAACGCGCTCATGGTACTCTGAAGCGGGTTCTTCAAAAACAAAAACGGGGAATGAAGGGTGAGACCCCGCACAGTCGGTTGGAGAAAGCATTGTACACCATCAATCATCTTACAGTGCAGCAGAATTCAAATAACCCTGTCATTTTAAATCATCATCTCTCGTTGCAGGCTGCAGACGAGGCACATCAGCCTCGAGCAAAAGTTCGAGTGCGGAATTTAGTCACCAAACAAAGGGAAGGTCCCTATGACCTTATCGCTTCCGGGCACGAGTATGCTTGTGTATCCACAGATACTGGGGTATGCTGGGTACCTTCAAGGTGTGTTCGTCCTGATCTGCAACCGCAGAGACAGAATCCGACCAACGGGCAACATAGAAGCCGTGACCAAACTGAAAGTCATCAAATGGATGGATCATCGAGTGATGACTCAGTTGAAGATGACGGCGGGTGATCACTCTGATGATTCCTCCATGAACAGACACTGAACCTTATTCATTTTTTCCTTTTCTTTTAAACTAAAAAGGGTGAGATGTCGCCCTGATTCTTGAGTTTTTCTAAAGCCTTCTGAGTTTACATTCTATTGGGAAACTTTCCCACACAGTTTCTGTAAATAATGTGTTGTTTTGCATTCCTTCATGGGGGTGGAGAGACTTGATGTACTAGTGGTTTGTCCAATGTCTTTGGAGAGGTGGCCCATTCACTCTCCAATCCACTGTCACCTTTGGAAAAGTATAAAAGTTGGAGTCAGAAAAGAAACTCTCTCTTTTACCTTGCAAAGTGGCAGGTGGCTCGCATTGTGCTTTCTCGTGTCCTATAGTGGCAACCTACCACTTCTGCTGGTGCTGAAAGCCAAGCACTGCATCACTTCTCTTCTAGAAGCCGAGCCTGTGGCAACCTCTCAGTTTGGAACATGGGGAATATTTCTGGACAGGCACAAACCAGCAGACAGCTCCTCTTCTGAAGGACCTGTATCAGCCTAGGCCTTTTCCTACAGCATGTGGTGTCTCTGTTTCACATCAGTAACATCTGTTGCCACTAGGGATGTTTTCCCTGGCATCCTAGATAAACTCTGCCTTTGCTAATTAGGTTGTGCCCCATTCAGTTAAGGTTAAATGAGGGGACATAATCCTTAATCTTGTGAGTTACTGCTTTCCATCCTAAGGCAACTATATCATAATGCATCCACTGTATCATGTAGAGGGGTCCTGCTGGGTGGGTTTCTGAGCAAAAGCAGCTTCCCACACCATCCATACAGTTTAAAACAGTCCAGTTCTCTTGCACAGACAGCACCTATCTGGTCAGGTTTTATGGGAAGGACTGGCCGTGCTGCTTAATGAACCCTGGTGACCTGTGGTGATTCTGCTTTTCTCTGTGAGAACTATAAGTGAGTCAGGGTCATCCAGGAGGAAAGGATCCAGCTGGAAAAGTTGGGAGAGAAAACCTGGCCTTTTCTTCCCCTGGCATGGGAAAAGCCTCCACTACCATGTAGCCCGATCTGCTCCTCTGTACATGAGAGCAGAGCTGAAGGGAAAGACCTGCACCTGGGATGGGTCGGTTTGCATGGTCAGGGTGAGAAGGAAGTGCTCCTCTTCCACCATCCTGGAGCAGACACCAGTTAGCAAATATACCCAGGAGCTGGTGAAGGAGGGCACAAAGAGGTCTCCTTTCAGCCCCAGCCTTACTCATATGCCCTGTCTCAGGTATGTCTCTGACTCTTGATGCCAATTAATTATTCTTTGAGGAACCAAGGGACACTTCTGTATCAACTGCCCTTGTCCCTGTGGGGGACTTCAACTTGTCAGAAATAAACTGGGAGCATTACACAACTGGCACAAACAGGTACAGAAGATTCCTAAAAACCTGGATGGCAACTTTATGGAACAGGAAGCAATCTTGGAAAGATGTCCTTGATCTGCTGCTTGTCAACAGAGAGAGTCTTGTGAGCAAAGTGGAGATTGGGGCTGTCTTGGCCACAGTGACCAAGGAGCCATCAAGTTTAAAATCTCTGTTGACGAGAAGAAAAGTTCAAGCAAAACCTCAACCCTGGACATGAGGAGAGCAGACTTCAGGCTGCACAGGGAACCAGTGAGTAAAGTCCCCTGGGAAAACGTTTGTGCAGGTGCTGGGGCGTTACATTGCGCTCAGGCTATGCTTTTCCCCATTTCCTGGGACCCCTGTGACTCTGATCAGATAAGCCTGGTCCCCTCCTTCCTGCCCTGACGGGGTTGGTGGAGAGCCAAGAAGCCCTCCCTGTCCAGAGCCTAGCTAAACCCCTGACATTTCCTGTTTGCTCTCTTTCCCCCGCTCTTTTCCCCCAGATCTCATGGAATAAAGAGCTGGACTGGTGTCCATCAGTGCTGGTCACTTCTTAAACATCACCTCCTGTGTGCACAGGAACAGGCAATTCCAAAATGTCAGAAGTCAGGCTGACAAGACAACAGGCCAGTTTGGCAAAGCAGGGATCTTCCTTTGGAGATAAGGAAAAAAAAAGATGGTGTGTGCCCAGTGGAAGCAGGGTTAGGTGATGTGAGAGGAACACAGAGACGTTGCTGGTCATATTAGGGAGGAAATTCATTCAGCCAAAGCTCAATTTCCTTTTATGACAAGGTGACACACTTGGTTTCACCAAGGGAATGTGATGTTTTTGGACTTCAAAGTTTTCAATACTGACTCTCCCAGGATCCTTCTGGACAAGCTGTCCAGCTTCCAGCTGAATAAACACATCATGGTATGGGTGAGAAACGGGCTCATGGGTTGTGCACAAAGGGTGACTGTGAGTGGGGTGACATCAGGCTGGCATCAGTCACTGGCAGGGTTCTGCAGGGCTCCATCCTCAGCCCTGTGCTCTTCAGCATCCTCATTAATGACTTGGATGCAGGACTGGAAGGGAGACCAAATAAGTATGCAGATGTTACAAATTTGGGAGGAGCTGTTGGCTCCCTCTAGGACAGAGAGACCCCACAGAGAGACCTGGACAAAACAGAGAGATGGGCAATCACCAACCATGTGAAGTTTAACAAGGGCAAATGCCAGTCATATTTCAGAGTGACTGGCCATGCTTTCATTTTACATTAATGTTTCACAAAATATCTTTGTGTTCTGTTGTAGAACCCTCTGGTGTCTATTTGGGGTGTTCCTGCAAAAGGTAGAGAGGTTTACTGTTAATACAAGACGTGCCACTTGGTATTTTTCTTGTATATCCACCCAGATCAGTATCAGCACTTGTTATATCAGCGAGTTGAGGTTTAAAACTTTAAAACCTGCTGATTTCACTGTGTGTTGGGGTTGCAACAACAGCGTTTAGCCCTGTGCAGGTGATGGAGGGATTTATTTTAAAAGGGTGCTGCATGTGTCCTGCAGCTGATTTCTTCTGTTTTAAAGGAAGCCAGCCCACTGGAGCAGGCTGTGCTCCCAGTGTTAGCATTCAGGAACACACATAATCATGGGATATGATTATATGCAGGTGCTTTTATTGTAGAGCTCTGAGAATTAGGGGTACAGACCCAAATCTGACTCCGACGTGGCTTTCAAGCTGAACGTATTTTATATTTTATCGTTATATAACTTACATATTAATTATTAAACTTATATTGTTTGTTATAAATGAAAATTTGTCCAGCCAAATTAATATGAAAAATAAAATATTTATTTTGCAATCAAATTCTATCTAGCCAGCCACAAGGAAAGAACAGAGCCGAGCCCGGGGTTGGCCCTGGGTGTGCAACAAGGACTCAGCCTCAGCAGAGGTTTTCCTCCATGCCCACACACCTCCATCCTGGCACAAGCGGTTTTTATAGGGTGTCCTAGGGTGACGTTATGGTGTTTGTATCTCCAATCGTGTGTTCTGTTTACGTTTGATATTATGTTCTGTGCTTTCAGAACTGACTCAGAAAGTGAAGGTTTGTTTTGCCATGTTATCATCTGGTTCACCTCCCCCCATGGTCTGCTGTCTAGAAAAGGCTAGTGCTGGCTGGCTGGCTTTGCTTTGCTTGCTTGCTTGCTTGGCTTGCTTGCTTTGCCTGCTTTCTTGCTTTGCTTGCTTCCTAGTTAGGTTAGCTAAGCAGTCCAATTCTTTCCCTGGACTGTTGCTTTTTCCTTTCCTCTTTCTGAATACCATCCAACCTGCTCCGGACTGGGATCTGGGAAACACCAAGGAACACCAGGAGCCTGCATTTTGTGATCTGCAGCAGCCATCCCCAGTGCTGGAGAGCAATCCCCAGCGTCCAGACCCGGGCGACCACTCCCAGGAAAGACTTTCTGGATTTGTTCATCTCTTCAGAGGTGTGAAAGAGTTTTGTTGTCATCTGGTGTTGTTAATTGTTTTGGTGCTGGGGAGTGCTTTGTTTGTCGAATAAACAGGTTCTTTTCCACTTCTCTCTCAGAGGAAATTTTTCCCTGAACCAGGTGGGTGGGGAGGGGCCGTGGGGGTTTATTTCCTGGGGGCTCCTTTCAGAGGGTTTACCCCAAATTTGCCCTAAACTAGGACAAGGGAAAATTCCACCTGAGGCCAAGATTTCAGCAATCAGTCTTTTCTTCGATTCAGAGTCCATATGTTAATAAGATTCTCTTTTTTTGGTGATGAGGGAGAACTAATCAGTGTCTGGAGTTTGTTGAATCCCTTGATGAAATTTATGGGACTTCGGGAACGCTGTATTCACATCTATCTGCCTGAGGATTTCCATTATATCCATCTCGGGTCGTTCACGCGAACGATCAGCACCTGGGGTTTCTGTATCTCCCCAGACATGGCCCATCTCCTGGCGAGCTGTACCTTCTTACTTGTAAATCAGTTTCCAATCTACACCCGGTCTCACCTGCGCCTGTGAGGTTGGGGGGGGGGAATCCTAATACAAACATGTATACTCTAACAAATATTCAATATCACATGTATCATGTTAGAAATGGCGCAAATTATATCTACTACACTTAACATTGTTCTATTGTATACATTGATCTTATTCAACCATGAGTTTCTCGTGATCTGTTTCAAGCCCCTGACTACAGTTTCTCATGATTAGTCTTATGATTAAACAGTAATTATATTTAATTACTAAACAATCATCACATCTAACAATTTTATAATTTATCATATACTAGCTACACAGGTGCAGTTCTAGCAAGTACAAGGCCTATACTTTCCCAGGGTATTTTCCCACGGCCTATTAAGCTTAATTTTCCTTATAACTCCCCAAATCCACATGATTTTAAAACCCTTTTACTATCACCAACAGAGTGGGACCTGTGCCCCTGCCATTCCCTGGAGCAGCTACAGCATCAGGTAAGGAGCTCCCACTGTCCATGTGCACACGTTGCACAAAGGAGATCTGTACCAGCTCATGGCCAGTGTTCCTTGCTCTAGCAAGTAAGAAGGAGGCAGAAATACTAGAAAACAGCTTTCAGTCAAACCCAAATATTTTACTTGCCTGTTGCTTGCCTTTGCTTCAGCTCTCAGGAAATGATTGTAAATCCAGTATTTCTCCGAAACCAGGCTGATGAGTCATAGAAGGCATCCTTTGTTCTTCTCACAGCATCACACAGTCTTCCCCTTCTTAGGTTGTCCACGGGTGAGCAGAATGCTGCTCCCAACACACATGTGTAAGTGGGCAGAAAGGCAGCAGGCAGGTGGGAGGTGAACTGCAGTGCGGCACAGAGGGGAACAGCTCCATTCCCATGTGCTCAGGCACTTGTCTGAAAGGGGATTTATTGCCGGGGACTTGTCTGTTGCACAGACTCAAAATCTAGAACAAGTTCAGGATTAAAAGTTCACAGCTGGGGTGTTGCAGTGTGAGTGAAGGGTGAAAACCAGGTATTATGAACAAAACAGCCTTGCTGGGACACTTGGGCTTGAGCTAAGTACTGACATTGAAATGTTAATTAGCTAATTGGTCCTGGGAATCACCTACACCCCCCCACCCACACTGCCATTCTAGGACTGGAATGCAAAATAGAGGGACCAGTAGAATAATGGCAGGGGGTATGGGGATGAAAACACCCCTAAATGGAAGGCTGGGCACAGTGGAGGGGGCTGGATGTGTGCGCTGGTTGGGGAAAAGGGAACCACATCCCTAGTCTATGTCTGACCTGTCACCATAGCCTCCAGAGGACTGGACTGGACTGGGCTGTGGAAAGCAGGAACAAAGAAGCAACTCTTCCTGGTGTTACCAGGATGGAAGGAGAGGGGACAGCTGCTGCTGGACTTTGGCAGCAGGCTCTGCACATCCCCTTACCCTTCGGCTACCAGTGTGCCAGGAGGAAAGGAGAGAGGACGGTCTGCTGATCGGGACTTCAGATATAGACTGCACACCTCTTCACCCTTCGGCTACCAGTGTGCCACAAAGACTTCGGGGAAAGACTCTGCATGCCTTTGTTATGGGTAATAAACATAATTCGTGCCATTCCATGTATGGAATATATAATGTTAAACACTTGTTAGATTATACCTCGTTTGTACTAGCCTCCCCCCCCTTCTCCCCTTCGAGACCGGGTGTATGTTGGAAACTAATTTACAAGTAAGAAGATATGGCTTGCCAGGAGATGGGCCATGTCTGGAAAGCTGCGGGAGACCCCAGGTGCTGATCATCGCGTAAACGACCCGAGATGGATATCATGGAAATCCTCAGGCAGATAGATGTGAATACAGTGTTCCCGAATTCCCGTAAATTTCATCAAGGGATTCAACAAACTCCAGACACTGATTTGTTCTCCCTCATCACCAAAAAAAGAGAATCTTATTAACCTATGGACTCTGAATAGAAGAAAAGACTGATTGCTGAAATCTTGGCCTCAGGCGGAATTTTCCCTATAAAAACAGCTTGTGCCAGGATGGAGGTGTGTGGGCATGGAGGAAAAACTCTGCTGAGGCTGACTCCTTGTTGCACACCCAGGGCCGACCCCGGGCTCGGCTCTGTTCTTTCCTTGTGGTTGGCTAGATAGAATTTGATTGCAAAATAAATATTTTATTTTTCATATTAATTTGGCTGGACAAATTTTCATTTATAATAAACTTGGTGACCCCGACGTGATCTGGTTTCGGGGTACCCAGGGAGTTCCCTGTCCTCGATCCAGGCGGCGCCCTGCTGATTTCAGCAGCCGGATAGGACTGCGGAACTCCATGGAACCAACCAGATTCCGAAAACAGCCAAAAAGCCACATTAAGGAAAGGGTATAAACGGGCCCCCAGCTCTCACAATTCGGAGCTAAATCTCTGAGGCTGCAGCAATTTTTCACTCGTAAAATTGGCGTGCACGAAGAATCCACGCGGGAAAAGGAGCCGTGAGTACTGCGTGGTTGGGTGGCGCATGGGCGGGTGTGTGTTTGAGTGAGATGTGACATAGTCACGGCGCCAGTGAGGACCCCAAAAACCGCAGTTCCACTAGCCCACGAGGGAGGTGGTCGGCTATGGGGGAAGCAAAAGGACTCGGGTATACTCACAACACGCATACGACCTAAAACTCTGGGAGTTTACGGGGATCCACCCACGGACGGGTCGGGGGAGGGAAGGTACGTTCTCGTGGACTCGAGAAATTGGTAAACCTCACCAGCTCGGGGCTAGAGGAGCCCAGGAAAACAGGTAAAAGAGAGCTCATTAATTTTCCAGCTGAAAAATCCACAGACCGGTTCGCTGTGTGGTCATTTAGGTTGGCAAGGTTCGGTCGGGAGAAGACCGGTTTAAACACTTAGTAAACGCAGTCCAGGATAGGACTGAAATACACATTTTAGCACACGGGTAACTGACTTCTCGGAACAACTTGTGGACACTGGCTTGGAATACAGTAAGAAAACTTTTAATTATGGGACAAGGGAACAGTGAAATACCCCCTAAGTTAATGTTTTAAAAAGGCTGCGTAGCCTCATGCAGCCGCAGGCAGCGTGCCTCTGCAGTTTTTAGAACCAGCGGTGGAGGCGGCAGTGCCGGCTCAGAGGGGGGGGGGGGGGGCTCTGCCTGCCTCTGCCCTTCGCAGCAGTGCGGGGCAGCTTCGGTTTCCCCGTGGCAGGAAGGGGGAAGGGGAGGGGGATCCGACATACCCGGATAGCGGCGGCAGGCGGCGGCGGCGGCGGCTCCCGGTGGCGGCGGGGAGAGCCTGGCTTGGGCTTTCCTGCCACGCGTGGGCAGCGCTGGTCGCCGCTCGGCCACGTGGCATGGGGAAACCCGTTGCTGCAGGTGGCACTTTTAAAAACAGCACAAGCTGCTGCTACTACTCTGCTATCTCGGCTATCTAAGATCCTTGTTTAATGCTGAAGAACGAGATATGATAAGGCAGGCTGCCATCAAGGACTGGGAATTCAGGAACCCCCAGGGTGGGAGCGGGGCAGAAAAGTGGCCAGAACAAAGACCATCATGAAATGCTCAAGTGGAAGCAGACCGGGCAAAAATGATCAGACTAAGGAACATGGTAATTCAAGGTATTTGGGAAGCGGTCCCAAAGGGACAAAATATTAGTAAGGCATTGGGGAAATGCCAGGGGAAGGATGAAACTCCTACAGATTGGCTGGAGAGGCTCAGGAAAAGTCTTCAAATGTATTCCGGTACCGACCCTGAGTCCCCTGTGGGGGCGGTCCTTTTAAAAAACACAATTCGTTGCTAAATCATGGGAGGACATTCGAAGGAAGTTAGAAAAAATAGATAATTGGCAAGAGAAGAGCTTACAGGAACTATTGAGGGAAGCACAAAAGGTGTATATGAGGAGGGATGAGGCGAAACAAAAAACGCAGGCCAGGGTGTTAGTGGCAGCAGTAAGGGAAGCACAAGCACAAGCGTCTGGGACATCAGCTCCAGCCCGGGGGCCCCAGGGAAAGCTGGCACACACCCAAAGGAAAAACAAACAGGTAAGTGCCCCTGAATGTTTTTACTGTAAAAAGAAAGGACACCTCAAGAGGGATTGTAAGAAACGAATAAAGGATGAAAAGTTCTTTCAAGAAGAATAGAGGTGTCAGGGGCTTTATAATTTGGGGTCATGGACATCGAGAGAGCCCTTGATAAAATTAAAAGTTGGACCCCAAAAACAGGAGCTGGTCTTTTTAGTTGATTTTGGAACAGAAAAGAACCACAGTTCAAAGACTGCCCCCTGGATGTATCAAAGGTAAGGATTTCATGACTGTGATCGGGGCTAAAGGGGAGCCCTTTCAAGTCCCCGTCCTAAAGAATGTAGACAACAGAATACAATTTATTGGGAAGGGAGAAATGGTTTGTAGATAGATCTACAAGGGTGGTAGAAGGAAAAAGAAAGTTAGGATATGCGGTCATAGATGGGAAGATGGGAGGGGTGGCAGAATCTCGGCCCCTAAGTGCAGGGTGGTCGGCTCAGGCTTGTAAGCTGTATGCAGTATACAGGGCTTTGCTAAGACTTAAAAGGGAAAAAGGAGACAATTTTCACTGATTCCAAATATGCATTTGGGGGTGGTGCACACCTTTGGGAAAATCTGGGAAGAAAGAGGTCTGCTAAACACATGGGGAAAGGGATTGATTCATGAAGAAGTAATTAAACAAATCCTAAAAGCCATTAGAGGGCCAGAAGCTATTGCTATAGTCCATATAAAAGGACACCAAACCGGGATACAATTCAGGACTCGGGGGGAACAATTTAGCAAACAAAGAGGCAAAAAGAGTTGCTTTGCTAAAGGTAAGTGCCCCAGAGATTGAAAAAGGGGATGCTCAGAAATTCCCCTTCCCCACCCCTCTGAAAAGGAGATAGAAGCTTATCGGGAGATCGGGGGACGGTTAGAAGGAGGTAAGAGGAAGTTACCAGATGGGAAGGAATTGTTGTCAAAGGAATACACTAAGAAGATTTTAAAAGATTACACCAACAGACACACTGGGGGGCCCGAGCTCTGGCAGAGCAGTTCCTGAGATTCTTCAGCTGAAAAGGTATTTATGAATTGGCTTCTCGATACATAGAATATAACCTGGAGACTGGGTGCTTGTGAAAACCTGGCGGGAAGCCCCATTAATGCCTCAATGGGAAGGACCTTTCCTTGTTCTTTTAACTACAGATACTGCTATACGAACGGCAGAAAAGGGGTTGACACACGCATCAAGGGTAAAAAAAGTCGATCTCCAGGACCGGGCACCAGAGTGGAAAATGACCTCCCCCCCGGAGATTTGAAGATAACCCTGCGCCGGCCAAGTAAATAACTGAGCACGTCTATCAAGTGTTCTATACCAGAGTGTAACTATTATCCTCTCCTACATTTCCCTTGCAGATACTGTCATAAAGTTTGAACTGTTCATTACTAAATTAAACCAAGTGGGTCGTTTGAGAAGTGTTTTGAGCAGGAGGAAGACCTGACTGGCCGTTTTCTGGTAAATAGCCACAAGGCTAAGATTGTTCTAATTAGATTCAATAATCTAGGTTTTAGCTTTTTTTTCTTTCCTTCTTTTCCTCTCATATCAGAAGGAATTAAGGGGGAAATTGCAAACAAAAGCTAAAATTGTTATTGCTGAGTGTCATAGGTCGAACAACATACCTCGCAGTGCAGACTACACCAGTGAGGCATTTTAAACAAAGGTGTGTGGCTCGGCCTTGGTATGAAACCACAGACAAAGATTCCTGCTGCCAAGAAGATGGCTCACCCCGCCGCTGGATGCACCCCAGTGGGCGCTGGGAACGGCAGAGGGATCCTAGCAGTGGGATTAGTCTGGGCGAGCCTGAGCCTAGCCTCATGCCTCAGTAACCTCCCCAGTCCTGGGAAGGGGGAACCTGGTGGCAGATACCCAGAGGAATCACCTCCTACCTCATGGAACTGCAGCAGGGGTAAGCCTAATAAATATTGTGTTGACACTAACACTCAACAGGGGGTGTACAAATTCAAAGAGAAATCAAAAGCATACCTTGAAATCGGAGTCAGCTCATAAACTACATCGAAGGAGCACAGGGGAACTTTCAATTCCAGTTTGTAACAAATGTAATCGTACTGTATGGGTTGGGGGAAAGCAGGAATCTGTCTTTGTTGCTTATTTCCAAGCTAACCCAGTATGTTATGATCCAAATAAAATTAGTATATGTGTAATGGGGGGAAAAACCTACTGGGTGGGAAATCACCTAAAATATTAAAACAGGGTACCTCTAGAAACTGAGCCAATCATCCTAGACCTCTTAGGGGACCAGGATGACAGGGTTTGTCTACAGTATGATAAGATGTTCTGTTTTACCAAGGACAAAGAAGGGATGGATCCAAAAAATAAGATAAAGCAGGTAATGCAAGAGGTAAAAAGGCAGGAAGCTAAAATAAGGAAAAAGAGAATAGAACAAGAAAAGCTAAAATCCCTAAGCGAACAGTATGACCAATTGGAAGAACAATATGCAAAGTGGGGATTGCCTGCCTCAGATCAAAACCTTTTTGTAGATCTGATGCAGGAAATTGCCACAGAACTGAGGTTGTCTAATTGCTGGGTCTGTGGGGGGCTAAAATCTGCAAAAAAATGGCCTTGGAGGGGTGAGGGTCTGACCCCAGAGCAACTACTAAAATGGGAAACTGCTGTGACCCCCAAAATAACTCAGAGACCAGAGGGGTGGGTACTGGACCAACGAGTAATTGGAACATTTTGCCTTAGCAGGGAGGGAGGGTTATGTTCAGAAATTGTAGGATATACTCCTTGCGTTTCCACTCTATCCATAAATTCCACCAGCCACATCAAGGTCTGGCAACCCGAAAGGCCTACCGGGTACTGGAGCCAGGAGAAAAGGAATAACTGTGAATGGAGTGACAAAATTGGGCTTTGCTGGTACAAAAGCCCCGGAGCTAACCCTTATCAGTCAATCAGCCAACTAAGTAAGTATTGGGATGAGCCTGAGAGCATAACAACCAGGAGGAAAGCACCTAATAGATTACACTGGATCTGTGGGAAAAAGCTTAAAGCGAATTACCCCCACGCTGGAAGGGATCCTGCACGGTAGGACTAATCAGACCTGTTTTCTTCACCCTACCCAGGTCAGAAAGTAGTTCACTGGGAGCCCCCTTGTATGAATCCCTGAACCGAGAAAAGAGGAGCTTAAAGGAAAAATTCCCTCTCATCGGTGGGGAACAAACTTGGGGAGAGGATGAATGGTCTGCTGAAAGGATCATTGAATATTATGGTCCTGCCACATGGGCTCAGGATGGGTCATGGGGATACCGGACCCCCATCTATTTACTAAACCGCTTAATAAGATTGCCGGCTGTGGTGGAGATTGTATCCAATCACACTTCGGATTCTCTTGAATTATTATCCCAACAACACTCTCAGATGAGGGCTTTTGCGTATCAAAACAGGATAGCCCTTGATTACTTACTAGCTGGAGAAGGAGGTGTGTGTGGAAAATTTAACGAATTTCAATGCTGTGTAGAAATAGATGATTATGGGGAGACCATTAGAGATCTGGCCACAGAGATTAAACGGGTAGCTCATGTTCCAGTACAAAAGTGGAACTCACTTCTCCAAGCATCGTGGTGGGACCATTTGTTGAGGGGACTTGGGGGAAGAAAATAATTTCCTTCATTTTATGTTCAGTAGCAGGAGTCATATTCCTACCCTCTCTCATCCCCTGTTTTATAAGACTCATCCATTCAGTGGTGCAGGGTATGCAAATAGCAGCATTACCCACAGACCCAGAAGCTGCCCTAGGAAAAACAAATCAGGTACCAAAAATAATGACACTAGGAGAAGAAATTCATCATAGCAGGGCGGCTGAGGCCCTAGCAAAATTTAAAGGACAAATAAAGGGTAAAAAACAAAACTACAAAATTTACCAGGAAATTCCAGATGTAATAAATGAAAGGGAATAAAATAAAGAAATCTTGGGATTCAGTAGAGGTAGAAATTAGGGTGCAAATTAATGGGTTAATATAGAAGGTGGGGGATTGTTATGGGTAATAAACATAATTCGCGCCATTCCTTGTATGGAATGAAATGAACAGGGTCTATGCCTTTATTAATAGTCAGCTCGGCAGGGGGCTCTACAAGGAGCTCGCCCCCGCTGTTGTAGCTTCTCCGGTAGCCGAAGGGTGAGCAGGCGTGCAGAGTCTGTCCCTGGAGTCCCCGTGGCACGCTGGTAGCTGGAGGTGAAGAGGTGTGCAGTCCGTATCTGAAGTCCCAGCAGACCGTCCTCTCTCCTTTCCTCCTGGCACACTGGTAGCCAAAGGGTGAGGGGATGTGCAGAGCCTGCTGCCGAAGTCCAGCAGCAGCTATCCCTCTCCTTCCCTCCTGGTAACACCAGGAAGTGTCTCTGCTTTGCTCCTGCTTCCCACAGCCCAGTCCAGTCTGGTCCTCTGCAGGTTATGGTGACAGGTCAAACACAGACTAGGGATGGGGTTCCCTTTTCCCCAACGAGCACACCCATCCACTGTGCCCATCTTTTCCATTTAGGGGTGTTTTTCATCCCCAAAACCCCCTCCCATGATTCCACTGGATTATTTTGAATCCCAGTCCTAGAATGGTAGTGAGGGTGGGGGGAAGGTAGGTGATTCCCAGGAACAATTAGCTAATTAACATTTCAATGTCAGTACTTAGCCCAAGACAAGTGTCCCAGCCAGGCTGTTTTGTTCATAACATGGGATATATAATGTTAAATACTTGTTAGATTATACCTCGTTTGTACTAGCCTCCCCCCCCCTTCTCCCCTCCGAGGCCGGGTGTATGTTGGAAACTAATTTACAAGTAAGAAGATACAGCTTGCCAGGAGATGGGCCATGTCTGGAAAGCTGCAGGAGACCCCAGGTGCTGATCATCGCGTAAACGACCCGAGATGGATATCATGGAAATCCTCAGGCAGATAGATGTGAATACAGTGTTCCCGAATTCCCGTAAATTTCATCAAGGGATTCAACAAACTCCAGACACTGATTTGTTCTCCCTCATCACCAAAAAAGAAAATCTTATTAACCTATGGACTCTGAATAGAAGAAAAGACTGATTGCTGAAATCTTGGCCTCAGGAGGAATTTTCCCTATAAAAACCGCTTGTGCCAGGATGGAGGTGTGTGGGCATGGAGGAAAACCTCTGCTGAGGCTGACTCCTTGTTGCACACCCAGGGCCGACCCCGGGCTCGGCTCTGTTCTTTCCTTGTGGCTGGCTAGATAGAATTTGATTGCAAAATAAATATTTTATTTTTCATATTAATTTGGCTGGACAAATTTTCATTTATAACACCTTCTTCCCCTTCGGCTACCGGGAAAAAGCTACAACAGCGGGGGAGAGTTCCGTGTCGAGCCCCCTGCCCAGCTAATCTTTTTAATAAAGAGCTGAACATTAATAAAGGCATAAGCCCTGTTCATTTCACCAGGGACAAACTGTTATAAATTATGCCACGGGACCAATTTGTGTCACTTTATAAAGAGAATTTTATTAATTTAGCGAGCAAGCAATACGGGCAAATGCAGTGCTGGGCGGCCGGGGAGCCTCTGCTACCCCCAACGGCTCGCATCAGTTCCTTATCTCAGTCCTTCTTTATACTGTATCATTTTCTGCTGACATGGCCTTCCAGATGTACTCTGCAGGATGTGCTTCCTGTTGTTAGAGGGTCTCTTTTTCTGCTGTCCGGTGGTCGTTTGAGGAAAGCTCCTATTCTTCTTCTTCCGAGGTAGTGTTAACTCTGCAACAGCTTCTCCAAATATGGTTACACAGCTTGCAAAGTTTTCTCAATTCCACAATCTATTGATTCCATACATCCTGCCTTCCCGCTCCACTGTTTCCTGTGTCTTACACAATCCCTAGGGCTTTTCCTGATGAACAAAAACTATGCTATTGTCTTTCACAAAACCATTAGAGCTGATGCTGTGCTTTGTTACCTGAACCTGGGGTACTCTTGCCAGGGGTGGTGCAAACTCCAGCAGTGAGTCAGGAATTCTAGTGCTGTTGCATGAAATCCCACACAGCAGGTTGTGGGATGGGGTTAGGAGACATTCTGGGCTTGGAGCTACTATGATCCTTCCTAGTTAGCCCTGTTATATGTAATAAAGATAATTTGCGCCAGTAGAGTGATATGTATGTAATATTTGATATTATTAAGAAAATGTACAAGTCGGCACTGGGGGTTGTCTCACATATGTGGAAAATGGTCCATGATAAAACATAATTTACAAGTTAATACGTGTAGCCTGTCTGGAGATGGGTAATTTCTCAAGGTGATCCAGGAGCTCCTGAGCAATGATCGTCCCTGCAAGGACTCAAGATTTGAATCACTGGAACAATCCAGGGGGATACATCTGAATCCCGTAACTCCATCAGGAGTGCCCATCGCTTCCTGGACAGTGGCTTGTTCAGCTCAACACAGAAAAAAAAGACTTTATGAATATGTGGGACTCTGAATGGAAAGAAAAGGCTGATCGCCCAAAATCCCAGCCTTGAACAAAATAATTGCTATAAGAATCACTCGTACTGGGATGGTGGTGTGAAGCATAGAAGACCCTCTGCTGGAATGGTCAAACCTGTGTCTCACCCAGCACCGATCCCAGGCTCAGCACTGTCCTTTTCTTTTTGGCTGGTTCAGATAGAATTCAATAACTGTAATAGAAGTGTTTTTTCATTTTTAATTTGGCTGGGTGTCTGTTATGGTTTGACACTGGCACGATGCCAGTGCCTCCTATGAAAATGTAATTTCTCAACTGAATGCTTTGAAATGCGATCGAGAACAGAGCAAAGCAGGCCCAAGCTTAATAACAAGAAAAATCTTTATTAAACTACTACTACTATGTTACTAAAAAAGAGGGAAAAAAAAAAAAGAAACACACACAATTCAAAATGAAAACTTGTTAAAGCATTCCTTTTCCTATGACCTAACTCTAACAAACCACAGTGAGACACAATCTGGACTCTAATCAGGTTTCCACCCTCCAGATAATCAACACCCAGTCCATCTGCAGGGAGAGAGGAGTCTCTCCTGTGCCACAGACCTCCTAAGAAACACAGCTGCCACATCCTGTGCTTCCATGTTACCACATAGCACCGCCCGGAGAAAAAAGTTTGCCAGTGGTGACCCTCTCCTTTCTATGCACAGTGCTCTCACCACCAATGCATGGATGGACAGACTGCTTTTTAGGATTTTTCCTTTCAAGGATGCCCTGCCAAGAGGGTAAAAACTGTTTAGTTTTTCATTTTTGAGACCAACAGTCCCCCCCCCCATTTTCTCTTGGGGCCAAAGGTCTAAGAACAAAGATCTTCTTCTCTTCTTCCTCTGCGAAGACAGGGAGCACCACCACAAACTTCCTTAACTTTTCTCTGTTCGCTCTACTTTTGTCTTTTTCTAGCTGAAGCATGGTCTCTTTGGCTCACCGGCTTCTTCTTAAAATATAGTCTTTCTTGGAAGAGAAGATCAGTTTAGTCTGTGGCTACTAAAAAAAAGTCTAGCCAAAAGCCACTCCATCATCTCCTCCCACTTAGAATTTCTCCTTCCTACATCCCAGGTCCCAGGCTGTCTCTCTTCCTCTTTTTTCAAACCGAAGAAGAAAAAAATTTTACCAAGCTTTCATTTCTCAGAAAGGGTTAAAAGTCCCGACCCCCAGAAATAGCTTGCTGCCCAGGCTCCAGCTCCTACAGGCAGCTGGGTACCTTGCGGCCCCTCTGCTCTTCTCCTTCCCTGCAGTAAACTGCTGGCAAAACTACTGCCGTCTCTTTTTCTCTGTTGGGAGAGAGAGAGACTCTGGGGGAAACGGAGACATCCTAGATTTCTCCACCCTTCCATCTGCAGGGGGCCAGCCCGGTTCCAGTCCCTCCACCTTTAAGCCTACCTCCGAAAGCTACATAGCTTTTCCCCTCCCCCACCCAGCTCGTGGCCGGGCAGGAGAGAGTCCTGCACTGACCACTAACTAGAACTAAAGAAAACAAGTTTTCCTAAAAATTCTACTTTTAGCCCCTCTGTATTCTCAGAAGTGTGTCTACCTTTAATTAGTCAATGTCTAAATTGACCTCTTCCTTCCGGAAAAATTATTTTTCCGTGTCAAACCACAACAGTGTACTAGGTTGACTGTATGATGCCTTTATCCCCAGTCGTCTGCCCTGTTTATGTTGAATAATAAGTTTTGCACTTTTAAGGCTTGTTCCAGGAGTGAAGGGGGGGGGGCGGGGGGGAAGAAGCGCGGAGTTTGTTTTCAAGAACTCACTCCCTCCTCCACATTCCTCCTCCTGGACTGTGTTGTCTGCGGACAGACAGACAGCGAGACAGAGTTCTCCTTTGCTTTTCTAGTTAGTTTTAGCTAGCTGAGGCAAAGAAGTTCCCTGGACTGTGTTTTTTTTCCCTTTCTTTGGACCTGCTCTGGACTGAACACCAGAAGAGCAGCAGCAGATCACACCTGCGGTCCAGCGGGCTGGGCCTGGGCCATGGCATTTCCTGCACCGGAGGGACTGATCAGAGACTGAGTGAGCTGAGCTGCAGCCCAGGGGATTTTTGAGTTTGTCTCTCTTGGAGTGGCAAGAAGTTTTATTGTTTAATATTGTTTAAATTTGCTTGTTTAATAAACAGGTTTTTTCCACTTTTCTCCAAAGAGGTATCTTTCCTGAACTGGTTGGGGGGAGGGGCCAATTGAATCTACTTTCCTATAAGAACCCTTTTGGGGTTCTTTCCCCAAATTTTCTCTGAACCAGGACAAATACATTTATTGGCGACCAACTACCGGGGCTCGAAACAAGTGGAAAAAACCTTTATTCCTTTACTGAATAGATGTTGGTTGTGCTTATTTTGTAGTGGGTTAAAGCAGTCAGTAGCCATGTTGCTTACATTCATAATGTCTCTTGGGGTGGAGGCCTTCCTGTGGTTCTGGTCTCTAGGCTTTTCTGAGGTTTTAGTACTTTTTTGGTCACTAGGATTATTGTCCCTTACACATAGTTTTTACAGTAGAGGAGCACAGATAAAAATAGCTATTGTGCTGGCCTTGGCAATAGTGATTTATAAGGTGCTTACAAAGATACAGGAGTTTGTTCAAGATATGTATGGTTTATTGTTTTTTTGTCCTACCCTGCATCCTAGTTCCAGTAGTATGTTTTGGGGGTTTATTAGTAATTGCACCTGGTTTGTTAGAGGAGGAGCAGGGGATGAAGTTTCCCAGCCTCTCCTTTCCTTCTTCTCTTTTGAATCTGTTATGTTACTTTTTGAGAATGTTCAGTTTCCCCTGAATGTTAAAGAGACCACTTTCCTAGTATTTAATCTGGTACGCTTCATCTATATAGTCTGCAGCTTCTCTAGAATAAGTGCTGAGATGTCCAGAGGAGCAGATGAGATCCCAGACCCAGGTGTGGAAAATCCTGAGTGGTGTGGAGAATGGGAGAAAATGGGCCAGACCCTGAAGGAATTTTCTGACCCTGTAGAGTGTGATTTTCCACGTGAACAAATTCAGAACCCAGATGAGGTTGGGAAATACCTGAAAGAGAAGTGCCATGATGACTCTAAGGAGAAAAAGCTCATTGAAATAAGCTGGGCCCTGGCTTATGCTTATCGCACACTGCTAGATACTGTTGTTATAAATGAAAATTTGTCCAGACAAATTAAAATGAAAAAATAAAATAGTTATTTTTACAATCAAATTATATCTAGCCAGACACAAGGAAAGAACAGTGCTGAGCCCTGGGTCAGCCCTGGGCGTGCAACAAGAATTCAGCCTCAACAGAGGTTTTTCTCTTTGCCCACACACCTCCATCCTGGCACAAGTGTTTTTTTATAGGTAAAATTCCACCTGAGGCCAAGATTTCAGCAATCAGTCTTTTCTTCCATTCAGAGTATATAGGTTAATAAGATTTTCTTTTTTGGTGATGAGGAAGAACAATTCAGTGTCCCGAGTTGGTGAATCCCTTGATGAAATTTATGGGAACGCTGCATTCACATGTATCTGCCCGAAGATTTCCATAATATCCATCTTGGGTCATTTATGAGATGATCAGCACCTGGGCATCAGACACGGCCCATCTCCTGGCCGAGACACATCCTTTTAAGTGTAAATCGGGTTTCAACATACACCAGGTTTCGCCTGCAAAGGTGTGTGTGGGGGCTTCTAATACAAATGAGCATAATCTAACAAGTATCCAATATTACATATTTCATACAAGGAATGGCGCGAATTATGTTTACTACACATAACAATCCCCCACCTTCTATATTAACCCACTAATTTGCACCCTAATTTCTACCCATACTGACTCCCAAGATTTCTTTATTAGGAAAAAAACATTATATTCTCATTTTATTAATTTTCCCCATTCTAGTCTACATCTGGAATTCCCTGGTAAACTTTTTAGTTTTGTTCTTTTCCCTTTATTTGTCCTTCAAACTTTGCCAGAGCCTCAGCCACCCTGCTGTGAGGAATTTCTTCTCCCAGTGTCATTATTCTTGGTACCTGATTTGTTTTTCCTAGGGCAGCTTCTGGGTCTGTGGGTAAGGCTGCTATTTGCATACCCTGCACCACTGAATGGATGAATCTTATAAAACAGGGGATGAGAGAGGGTAGGAATATGACTCCTGCTACTGAACATAAAATGAAGAAAATTACTTTCTTCCCCAAAGCCCCATCAAACAAATGGTCCCACCATGATGCCTGGAGAAGTGAGTTCCACTTTTGTACTGGAACATGGGCTACCTGTTTAATTTCTGTGGCCAGATCTCTAATGGTCTCCCCATAATCATCTATTTCCACACAGCATTGAGATTTGTTAAATTTTCTACAACACCTCCTTCTCCAGCTAGTAAGTAATTAAGGGCTATTTTGTTTTGATACACAAAAGCTTTTATTTGAGAGTGTTGCCTGGATAATATTTCAAGAGAATCTGAAGTGTGATTAGATACAATCTCCACCACAGCCTGCAATCTTATTAAGCGGTTTAGCAAATAGATGGGGGTCCTGTATCCCCATGACCCATCCTGAGCCCATGTGGCAGGACCATAATATTCAATGATCCTTTCAGCAGGCCATTCATCCTCTCCCCAAGTTTGCTCCCCACCGATGAGAGGGAATTTTTCCTTTAAGCTCCTCTTCTCTCAGTTCAGGGATTCATACAATGGGGCTCCCAGTGAACTACTTTCTGACCTGGGTAGGGTGAAGAAAACAGGTCTGATTAGTCCTACCATGCAGGATCCCTTCCAGAGTGGAGGTAATTATCTGTAGGCTTTCTTTCCACAGATCCTGTGTAATCCATTAGGTCCTTTCCATCTGATTTTTATGCTCTCAGGCTCATCCCAATACTTACTCAATTCGCTGATTGACCAATATGGGTTAGCTCTGGGGCTTTTGTACCAGCAAAGCCCAGTTTTATCACTCCATTCAGTTATCCTTTTTCTCCTGGCTCCAGTACCCAGTAGGGCTTTCAGGCTGCCAGACCTTGATGTGGCTGGTGGAATTTAAGGATAGGGTGGATACCCATGGAGTGTATCCCACTATTTCTGAATATTACCTTCCCTCTCTGCTAAGGCAGAATGTTCCAATTTCTCGTTGGTCCAGTACCCACCCCTCCGGTCTCTGAGTTATTTTGGGGGTCACAGCAGTTTCCCATTTTAGTAGTTGCTCAAAAGTCAAACCCTCGCCCCTCCAAGGCCATTTTTCAGCAGATTTTAGCCCCCCACAGACCCAGCAATTAGACAACCTTAGCTCTGTGGCAATTTCCTGCATCAGATACACAAAAAGATTTTGATCTGAGGCAGGCAATCCCCCTTTTGTGTATTGTTTTTCCAATTGGTCATACTTCTCACTTAAGGATCTCAGCCTTTTGTGTTCTATTCTCTTTTTTCTCATATCAGCTTCCTGTCTTTTTACCTCTTGCATTACCTGTCTCATCTTATTTTCAGGGTCCATCCCTTCTTTATCCTTGGTGTAACAAAACATTTTATCATACTGTAGACAGACCCTGTCATCCTGTGTGGGAATCCAGAGCTTCCCTCTGGCTGCCCTGGAAGGTCTGGGACCCTGGCAGGGGGTCAGGAACCCCCCTGTACAGAGCCCCAAGAGACACTGTCTCTGATCTCTGTCCAGGGAAAAGTTTTCAATCTTACAGGATGAATTACAAGCTCTGAGTGTTTGATAAGAGTAATAATAAGTGTGGCACGGGTGCAAAAGTAAAATTTTAGGATTCTAGATTAGGGGTTCAAAGGGGACAAGATGGAAGAAATTTGGTGTGTCTTGTCCTTTTTCTCCTTCTTCATGCCCTCCATGTTTCACTGTAGTTTTGGCATTTTTCTCTTGGTTTAGGTTGGGGACACACTATTCAATGTAGATGATAGATATTGGCACATTATTGTAAATATAGCACACGTAGTTTCTGGCATATAATGTTTGTAACATCCCACTGAGGGGAAGAGCCCCGCACGCTGCCCTGCAGGACAGACCTGCGGCAGGGCAGCAGAACATGTTATAGATAAGCAAGAATAAACAACCTTGAAAACCAGCCCAGACAAATGATGGCTTCTTCTTTGGCAACGGGGCAGAAAGACAGAGACTTTTTACAATCTCGGAATCATCAATACCCTAGATTCCGACAAATGGCGTCCCTGGCTGGGCAAACAAAAAGGGCAAGACGCCAATTCATCAAACGACCTCCAACCTTCACTGTAAAAAAGCACAGACAGTCTCCAAAAACTCCAGAGAGAGAGAGGGAGAGGAAAGCTCAAGACAAAACATCCTGACCTTCACCAAGACAGCTCATCTGGAGGACAGCCAGGAGGAGGAACTTAAGGACATGGGGAAGGGATGCTCCCAAGGACAGACCAAAATTTTTTTTAGCTCTATGGGGCAAGACTTCTACCCATCCAGTAGAGATAGCTCCAAATGAGATGAAAGCTTTGTTATTGCGGGTGTGGTGTAATCACCCACACACAGATGCACATCTTTTGTTTGAGTTAAATTTTTGGCAAGGGATCAATAAGCAACTGTATTACGGAGCCACAAAAAAAAGATAAGACTGCCGCAAAACTTTTGCCTTCAGCAAGGACGATAGAGTAACCTTCACAACGCGGCATTTCAAACCAGACAGCTAAGGCTTCTATGGGAGCACAAGGAGGAAGATGGCCCAGCCAGCAGCTTGGGGCAATTTTCCTCACCAGGGGAAGCAGGATTGCCTCCCGTGGAGGATCAGGGGGATGGTGTCTCATCATGCCCTGCGTCTGGGGGTTCCCACTGTTCCTCAGACTCCCTTGAACCTCAATCCCTAAGCTCCTCCAATGCAGAAACTCCCCAGACAGTGAGAGATAAGCCAGGCACAGCTGCAGCCCTCGGTGGGGGAAGGGACTGGGCATTGCCCGAGTCCAAACCCACGGTGGGGGGGGGCAGCAGTGGCGGCGGCTCCGGTGGGGGAGGGTGCAGACGTGAGTGCAGAGCAGAGGGAAGAGGGAGAGGAGAGAACTCTCGCAGCTGCGCGGGTGGGGAGTTCAAAACAGCCCGCAGTGCAGATGAGAGGGGGGGAGGGCAGTGGGAACGACGCGAGCACAGGAGGCAGCGGGAGCGCGGGTGCGGCGGTCAGGCGTCCCGAGCGTCCCGTGACGCGTTCCATGACGAGGATCCATGAAACCACGGAAGTGGACGGCCGGCAGGCGCAGGGGAGCTGCTCCCGGTTCGCAGCGGCGGCGCTGGCCGAGCGGGCGGCTGAGAGAGAGCGGGACTCTTCTCTCACCGTGATGATGGCAGCGCGCATGCGCGAGACAGTAGAGCGAGACCCAGAAGTCGGGGCGGGGATCTCTCGCATCTCGAATGCACGGGCACGGGCACAGACGGCGGCGGGGGCGGCGGTGGCCGCCAGCCAGCCGTCCGCCGACTGCGCGGCGGCCGCAGGGGGAGACCCGAGTGGAGCAGGGCTGGGCAGGACGCGGCGCGGGGCTGCGGCAGCGCGGTACGCAGCGAGCGCGCGCTGATGACATCAGCAGAGCGCCGAACCACGCTGCGTGCCAGCACTGTCACGGACCCAGGGGGGATGACCCAGAGTGGGACCGGGGCGGCGCCAGGCCCGGCCAGGAGAAGGGGGAAGCCCTCCCCCATGGCGCGGCTGCGCCAGAGCCGGTACAGGCGGGGCGCGGCTGGGGCGGGACTTCCTTCCCTCATTCCCATGGCGACACAGACAGAGGCGTGAATCAAGGCTGCGCATGCGTTTGCGGGAGTCAAAGCGAACACTGAAGTGGCTGAGGGGGTAGATTGCAGGCGCGGGTTCGGCACAGCCGGCGCTGGGCATGAGCGAGGAGGCGAGCAAGAGAGATGCGCAGCCATGCCAGCACAAGTAGAAGCGGGGCATGGCTACGCCAGAAGTGCTCCCCTCCGCACCACCCATGCTGGTGCAGGCGGGGGCTGGACAGAGCCAGTTGCAGGGATTTCCTTGGTCACCTCCTCTCCACAGCAGGTGCGAGCGATGCACTGCCCATCTCCTTTCATCAGCGGCAGCAAACAACAAAACCACAGCAGCCAAAGCAAACAACTTTTTGCAAGCACCAAATATCCTGCAGCAATGCTGAGGGATGGGACTCCAACATTCACCCCAAAAATAAGATGCACTTAAGTCACCCTTTGAAATAATTAAAACATAAGGGTTTCTTCCAAACTTCTCCAATGTTTCTAAACACTAACCCCAGGTTTTTCAGTTAGGTCACAGAACCTGATCAAGCAGACACAACCAGCCGGTGTGATGATAAGTAATGATTGTGGAACACAATGTGAAAATGAGATATTTTATCATAATGCAAATTGAAATAGAAAATTAAATAGCATGAAAGTTTAGTAATTTATTATATTAAGGTTTAAGTTAGGTTGCCTTTTAACATTCTATTAATGATAGAATTGATTTTTATATCGTTTGGTTTGAGTTTAAGTTAAGTATTGTTTAACTAGAGTATATCACTTTAAGTTTATTTTAGGTTTGGGCCCTGAAGAAGTTAAGTTTATAAAGGTTTAATTGATAATGGATTTATATATTATTAATTTGATACATATGGATTTCATAAAGTTATTATACTTTAGGGATTCTTTACCAAGATTTTTATATATTGAGTTTAAGTACTGTTTGATTCAAAAATTATTTTAAGTTTTTCAAAGTTCAAGTTGATTTAGCTAGCAAAGTTTAGTTGTTTTTCCTTAAGGATGAGAAGGTTTTGACTGAAAGAGTTCACGAAATAATAATGAACATTGATTTAAGGAGAAGATGCAATTTATTGGATCTTTGGTT
This sequence comes from Taeniopygia guttata, assembly GCF_048771995.1. Taxonomy (NCBI): domain Eukaryota; kingdom Metazoa; phylum Chordata; class Aves; order Passeriformes; family Estrildidae; genus Taeniopygia; species Taeniopygia guttata. The sequence goes on from NC_133064.1 coordinate 16,527,599, forward strand.
TTGTTTTAGTCTTTTCTGTTTTATTATAAGTTTATCAGTATATAAGAGTTGTAAAGGAATTTATTTTGAGTTTTCTGAGATTGATTTCATTGTTTAAAAATCAGTTTTATAGTCTGTTATTTCTTTGTATAATGATACAAAGGGTGTTTGTTTTCAAATCTTTTATTTTTAACTATTTAAGTGTCTTATAAATGTTATTGTTAAGAAATTTTATCATGTTATCAGTTGAAGCTTTGTGCTTTGTTTTTTCATAGCAAATTTTCGTATGTTTTATTGTTGTTTATGTAATCTTATCCAGGTTACATGCCATTCTGAAGTTTCATTTCAGATTTATACTATATTGTGCATTTTTCTAGGTGAACTTTCTGGTTTGTTTTTATATCTCTTGTGAGTGGAATCATTGCATTTCTATTTTTTATCATTCTCAAATGTTTTTCAGAAGATCTCAGAGAGAGGTGCCTGAAGCATTCTGACAGCCTTTTGTCACTGTCAATCTTATGGTTTCTTCCAATTGACATCCTTTTCCCTCAAAGAAGTTTCAAGAAAAATGAATCCTTGTGTCATTTGATCAATTTATCATTTTGAACTTCAAGTGTTTATTCTATATGGAAATGTTATAATGAGTTGTTATGTTTTAAGTATCATATATGTATTGTTGGTATAAGCTTTGTTTTAGATAATATGTTAAAGGAAATCACTCCAATTTAAAGATTGGGTTTTGGCCAGGCCCAGATTTTAACTTGGACGGATGAGTTTGCCAGCAAAATCCAGAGGTTTCTGCACAAAAATGAATGATATGTAGATCACTTTGATCCACCAATTCGATCCTACAAATGTGACAGCTGACACAGCTTTGAGGTGAAACTTGTCAAGCCCTGCCCGGGAAGGGATGCCAAGAGTTTTCACTGGAAACAAATATTTCAGCTGTTTGCAGACTCTGAACTGCTGGCACAATGTTTCTAATGATCATGCTTTGTTCAATTTTATGTATGTTATTCAGAATCTCTTTCTTTTAAACTTTCTTGAATTGTTATTGATTTCAATAAGTTTCATGCATTTTATCACTGAGGTATTTTGTCTTATTCTATATTATGTTTCATATTTCAACCTTCATGTTTCAAAAGAGAAGAAGAGAAAGAGAGAAAAAAGGAAAAAGAAAAAAGAAAAGAAGTGAAGAAGTGCCTGAAATAAGGCTGGAATGAGGATGAAGATTTTGTATATTTTAATCTTATGAAATAATTCTTTTGTAGACCTGATTTCGCTGATCATTGAGAAAAATATGAGAAGAGTGCCAGACACTGGACAGATCAAATTGAAAAAATAATCATTCAAATTAATAACTTTGAGCAAGGATTGTGTTAATGTTTTCACAGAAATTGAAAGTGGGTTTTTTTTTAGTTTACACACCCTCAAAAACAATTCTTACAGATTTAGAGATGAAAGCTCAGATCATTATTGTGGCAAAGACCAGATTGCTGACAATGTCAGGCAAAGATTTCTTAATCATTCATTTACATTTAAAGAAAAAATGTTTTGAGTGGACAATCCAAAGTCACAAGATTTTTCAATCACGTTAGGGTATCCAGAAGTTTGCACAGTTCATTTTCCAGCTCACAGAATGTTAAATGCAAAAATAAGTTTTAGAGAGAAACTTAAAATAAGTCAGGAACTGGTGGAAAGGGTGACAGTGTTCACTGATGGTTCAGGGAAAACTCACAGATCACATGGAAAAATCCAAAATCGGGGAAATGGGAATCAGATATCAAAATGGTACAAGGTTCACCACAAGGTGTAAAATTGGTAGCAGTAGTCAGGGTTTTTCAGTTATTTCAGGAACCCTCAATCTGATCACAGATTCAGCGTATGTTGCAAATGTGGTCAAACGTTTAGAGGAATCACTTTTATAACATACGGACAATGAAATTTTATATTCATATCTATTATGCATGAAAATAATCCTAGAAAAACAGAGAACATTAATAAACACATCAGAGTGCATTCTTCACTTCCGGGGGTTTTAGTAAAAGGAAATGCTCATGTAGATAGACTCACAATGCCCATCCTGCAGACACTGCCAGACATTTTTCAGCAAGAAAAATTGAGCCATGCATTTTTTCACAAAAATGCACAGGCATTGATGGAATCCTTTCACCTTTCTAAAAGCCAGGCAAAGGAAATCATCAGTGCTTGCCAGAGTGCCAGTTTGTGCAACCTCCTGTATCTACAGGAGTGGTCAATCCGAGAGGTTTGAAAAAGCCTTCAGCTGTGGCAAACTGATGTCACAAAATATGCATCCTTTGGGAGGCTCGAAAACATTTATGTTTCAGTTGACACATTTTTAGGGGCAATTTTTGCATCATGACATACAGGACAAACCACAGAACATGCCTGCAGACATTTTTACAAGCATTTGCATCACTCGGGGTGCCACAAGAAATAAAAACAGGTAATGGTCCAATTTACACAGGCAAGGTGCTTGACAAATTTCTGAAAAAATGGAGAGTCAAACATATTTTCGGTATTCCTCATTCTCCCTCAGGTCAAGCAAGCATTGAAAGAACACATCACACCCTGAAATCCACTTGGATAAACAGAAAAAGGGGGAGGCAGGCGCAACATCTTATATGCGATTGAACAAATGTGTTGAATTTTTTAAAATGTTTTTTTCTCAGAGCTCACTCCACCAATTGTCAGACATTTTATAAACAGCACACAAGCAAAACTAAGGCAGAATCCTTTAGTTTTGGTCAGAAACCCAGAGTCAGGACAAATCGAATGCCCATTTACATTAATAACTTGGGGCAAGGGTTTTGCTTGTGTTTCTACAGGACAAGGACTGAAGTGGGTGCCAGCAAGGCACATGAAACCTTATCAGGTGCAGACACCAGTGGACATGGACCCGAGAAGCAGAGAGGCAAGCATGCCGACGGAGGCAGACAACGACGCTACAGACATCATGTCGTACAACGATTGATCACCCAGAGACTTGGGTTTTTTTCTGGGAAATCAAGTGTTGTTTGGTATTGCTGCATTACGGGATTTCTCATAGAGGGTGGGGACATGGACATGGGGTTCAGACAGATAGTGTTTGTGTGCTTCATTCTTTCACCTGTTGCCTTGGGCAATAGGACAGACTTTCCCATGAGACAACCAAGGGAAAATGTGTGGGAGACTTTGGCAAAAGCAGCGAGTCTGGACAGCATTTGCCTGACCCATTCAAAACCAGAGAAACCATTTTCAACATACTTGGTAGGCGTGCCAGTGGAGGAATGGTCAATCCCAAAGGACATCCCTCCAAAGGTTCTTAAATCTTTTTCGGATCCTGTGGAAGGATGGCATGTTTGGACACAGTTCCTTCCTGTGGCTCACTTTGGACCTCTGGATTTGGACATCTTGGGTCAACAAAAATGAAATTCTGTATCAAATTCAATCCATTGGGAGTGACAGAGACAGCCACATGATAGATGTCACTCCAAACCAGCTCTTTTATAGAAATGCATCATCCTGGTGTAATTACACCAAAATGATGAGCAAACCATCCCTTCAAAAATCCAACCATTCTACTAAAAGGGATGTTTTTTAATTTGCAGGGACAGAATTTGGCCTGCTATCCCTGCAAAAATCAGTGGTGGTCCATGCAGCATTGAAAGATCTTTTGTTAACATGCAGCATGACTTTGATAAGAGAGCAAGGAGGAAAAAATCTAATGAATGAAGTGATCCAGATTGTGACAATGATAATGTTAACACCAAGAAAAAAGGCTCGGAAAAACTGAATGGTTCTGCTTTCACAGCAGGCGGCATCAAAAAGAGCCTTGGTGCAGTTGGATCAAAAGAGGTTGTGGGCAGAGTAAGGATGCCCATGCTGTTTCCTTTGCATCGAATGATTTGTTAGCTAGCAATGAGAAATGAGAACAAAGCAGCAATTGAACATCTATTGTGAACACATGGACACAAGAGTGATAAATTTGAAGAGGTATCATAAGAGAAAACACACCTGGAGAAAAATTAAATCTCAGATGGATGGTGTGTTCAATTTGTTTTACCTTTCACAGTTATAGAAACTGATTTTGAAAACAGTTGTATATAATTATAGGGTGTTGTAATTCTTCTGATGCTTGTGCTGTGCTTGCTTCAGTGCATGAGGCAGACAATGGACAAAGTTGTCAAAGAAGTGTTCTTGGTTCAAAAAGGAGAGGGAGATGTGGAAATCCAGGGCTTCCCTCTGGCTGCCCTGGAGGGCCTGGGACCCTGGCAGGGGGTCAGGAACACCCCTGTACAGAGCCACGAGAGACACTGTCTCTGATCTCTGTCCAGGGAAAAGAGTTTTCAATCTTATAGGATGAATTACAAGCTCTGAGTGTTTGATACGAGTAATGATTAAGTATGGCATGGGTGCAAAAGTAAAATTTTAGGATTCTAGATTAGGGGTTCAAAGGGGACAAGATGGAAAAAATTGGGTGTGTCTTGTCCTGTGGTTCCCCCCCTCACACAGCCCCCGAATAATCAGGCTAGCTCAGAGATCAGAGGCTGTGACAGGAGGAATATCAGGAGATGGCAAAGATTTCCAAAAGAGGCTCTTACCCCGAGATAAGTTGGTTCAGCTCTCTTTATTCTGTAATGTCCTTGGGGGAGAGCGGGGCAAAAGAGAATGAACAGGAAATGTCAGGGGCCAATATAGACTTTGGACAGGGTGGTCTTTCCTGGCTCTCCGCCAACCCCGTTGGGGCAGAAAGGAAGGTCCAGGGTCATCTTGATCAGAGTCACAGGGTCCCAGGGAAGGGGAAACAGAATGCCCATGAGCTCACTGTAACACCTCCCCCTTATTTGTTAACAAGGTTACAGGAATTCACTGGGCTCAATTCAACCCTGAGTATGGGTTTCCCACACCCTACAGTTGGTGGCGTAGTCAGGTCTCCTCAGGTTAGCCAACTCTATGTGGTTGACTTCTGAGGTAGAAGGTATGAGACCCTTGATAGCCTTGAAAATCAAGTGACACAGGATCCCGAATGCCAAGGTTACAAGGAACAAAATAACAAGGAGTAACAAAATTGATCTAACAACAGATGTCCACCACCCCGTGAATCCCCAGCACTTGAACACTGTTTGCAGCATTCACAGGATGACAACTTGCATGGAGTTCATCACAGGGTTGAGTGGAAGGTAGGTTTTCTCTAAAAGGGAAAAACAAACATTTTAAGAACATCTTAAATTTTCTGTTTCTGCCGGAAGGAATTCACGCTTAGGAACATTCTTCTTCTTCCATCCGGCGGTGTCTTCTCTTTGAAGCATCAGCTACTTGCTTCCTGTCCCCTTTTGTCTGACCTGGATTCTTGGGGACAAAAGGTTTCACCCACTTCTGGGGAATCCACCGAGGGCCTGAGGGAGTAGCTACACACGCATAGCCACGACTCCAGGTTACAAGTTCATAGGGACCCTTGGTTTCCCAAGTCTCTGGATCCCTAATCAAGACCAGGGGATGCTGAGACAATTTGGACTGGTTGCCACTGTTAAAGTGACGTACAACAGGTGGACTCATGTTTTCAAATGAACAGTTCAGAAAATTGATGGTAAACATGGCTTTACAGAGCCTCTCTTGTGGAGTCATCCATGGAGATGAGCTGTTTTGTTTTTTCAATACCTGTTTGAGCGTCTGGTGTGCATGCTCGACTACAGCTTGACCTGTGGGGGAGTGGGCAATGCCAGTCTTATGTTCCATGTGGTAGATAGGGACAGGCGGAGCGGAAGACCAACACGGGATGTGACGGAAAGATAGACCCATCCCCCTCTCTCTCTCTCTCTCTTCCCCACTTATCTATTAACTCCAGAAGCCTCAGAGGAATGCAGCCACACTGGCCCTAGTAAATTTCCACTACCCACTAACCCTTGAGACCCCCAACCCCCCTCTGACGTAGCAAAGACCCCTAAAAGCTATTTAAACCCACAAGATAGGATAATAAAAGCTTTTCAACCGTCTGCCATATTGGTGTCTGCATCTGTTGATTAGCCCGAGCAGCTTGGGCGGGACCAGGCTGCCGTGCTGCCATCTGAACCAGGTCCCTGGTTGTCTTTTATAAAGGCAACAGTTCCACTCCCCACTGTTGGAGAAATTCCAGAAATTCCTTGGATATATACGCTGGGCCCTTATCCGTTTTGATCATTTTTTGAACCCCCAATACTGAAAATGCTTACACTAGGTGTTGTTTGACATGTGCAGCCTTTTGTCCTGTATGAGCAGAGGCATACACTGCACCTGAGAATGTGTCGATGCTTACATGAACGCATTCAAGGCGACCAAAACTCTGAATGTGTGTGATGTCTGTCTGCCATACCTCACAGCTGCTAAAGCCTCTGGGGTTTACCCCCATGCCTAACAATGGCACGGCCTGGAGCTGGAAATTAGGACAGTTGGTCACAATGGCTCGAGCCTGACTCCGTGTTAGCTGGAACTGTCGAATCAAACCTGGCACATTCTGATGGTAGTGCTGATGACTCAGCTTTGCCTGTCGGAAAACATCAGGGAGACATGCCTTTTTGACTGATGCAGCAAGGGAGTCTGCTTTGCGATTCCCCTCTGCAATCTCACCTGGCAAATCAGTGTGTGACCTCACATGCATCACAAAGAATGGATGCTCCTGGTGAGAGATTAAATAAATCAGTCTTGGTGGCAACCTGAAGAGATGTTCATTTTCTATTTCTTTGAGCACAGCCTGCTCCGCCCTGGACACTACTGCCACACAGGCACAATCTGTCACCAAGTTGAATGGCTCAGAAAACTTTTCAAAAGCTCTCACCACTGCAGCCAGTTCAGCCACCTGGGGGGATCCCTCCACAAGCTCAACATCAGCTTCCCAATGCTGAGTCTGTGGGTTTCTCCAAGTCATCACGGATTTGTGAGAAGCCCCAGAGGCATCAGTGAACACTGTGAGAGCCCTGAGTGCCCTCCGGCTCCTTTTCTCTTGAGGAATAAGGTGGAATTCCTCACTGAAAAACTTGTGAGGTGGGGCATTGACTGATATTTGTCCCCTGTATCTGTCCAGGGATAGCTGGAGACTGGCACTGTTCTGGAGCAAGTGCTCAAACATCCCTTTGGTCAATTTCTCAGGAGAGTTCCTTCCCTCCTCAGAAAGCCTGACTGGAAGGTGGATACATGCAAAGTCTCACCCTGCTAATTCGCACAGCCTCACCCTGGCCTTCTGAATCAGCTTTGCTATCAGCTCTTGTGGCCTAGTGATGGTTTTGGATCTTTGGAGAGGTACGAAAACCCATTCTATGATTAAGAGTGGATCCTTCTGCCCCTTGATCCATTGGAAAATCAACCCAGGCAGGTGTGGCAGATTTCCGAGAACAATGAACTGGAAAGTCACATTTGGGTCACACAAATGTGCCTGCCTTTCTGACAAGGCCTTCTGTACCTTTTCGATTGCTGTCTTTGCCTCCGGGGTCAGTTCCCTGGGGGAGGCCAGCTCCCTCTCCACCTTCAATAAATTGAAGAGAGGTTCTACGTCCTCATTTGTGAGGCCTAGCCAGGGTCTTACCCAATTTAAAGACCCACATAGCGAGTGGACGTCTGCTAGTGTTCTGGGGTTGCAATTGATCTCCAATTTCTGTGGGGCAATAGTCCTTGCAGAGATTTCCAGGCCCAGGTATCTCCAAGGTGGCATCCTTTGAACTTTGTTTTTCTGCAATTGAAATCCAACAGAGGTTAAAACTTCAACCACTAGGTCAAGCGTGTATTGGAGTATAGAGTCATTGGGAGCACACACAAGCACATCATCCATGTAGTGCAGGATGATGGCATCCTTTCTCTCTGCACGTACTGGAGACAGTGGTGCTGCTACATACTGTTGGCATATGAAAGGGCTGGATTTTAAACCTTGGGGCAAAACTTTCCAGTGATAGCGTTTCATTGGGGCTTCCCGATTGATGGTGAGAACTGAGAATGCAAACCTCGGGGCATCTTCAGGGTGCAATGGAATCTGGAAGAAACAGTCCTTTATATCTAATACAGCTAATTTCCAATTCTGGGGAAGCATAGCTGGACTAGGCATTCCCGGTTGGAGAGGTCCCATGTCCTCTACAATTTTGTTTATTTCTCTGAGATCGTGGAGCAATCTCCACTTTTCCTTCCCAGGTTTCTTTATTACAAAGACTGGGAAATTCCAAGGGCTGTCTGTTTCTTGCACGTGTCCTTTAGCTAACTGCTCCTTCACAAGTTTCTCAAGTGCCTCGAGTTTCTCAGTACTCAAAGGCCACTGTGCTACCCACTTTGGGGTGTTATCCAACCACTTTAACTTGTGGGCAGGGCGCTCCACAGTGGCTACTTCCAAAAATCCTGGGGTGTCTTAGGAATGATTAACTGGACTCCCCACTGGGACATGGTGTCTCTCACCCACAGAGGAGCCTTATAGTCTTCCACAAATGGGCGAACACTTGCCAATTTCCCATCAGGTCCCTCAATTTGCACTACATTTTTTTGAATTTTTGCCAATGTGGTTCCTTCTATACCCTGAAGTTTGCCTGCCACAGGTTGCAATTCCCAGTGCGGTGGCCACATGGTATCACCGTGATGTCTGCACCTGTGTCCAGAACCCCTTCCACCTGAAGGTGCTCTGATCCATGTGCTAGGTTGCATGCCATGGAGGGCCTATCCTCTCCTACTACCTCTTCCCAGTAGATTTCTGGTGATTTTCCTTTTACTCTTATTTCTACTGGGATGGGAATGGCTTGTGCCAGAATTTGCCCCTTTTCTAGATAGAATGGAGGGTGTAGACAGCGTGCCAACAGCATAAGACTGGATATTTTTCCCTTAGTGGTCATGGGAACTATTTCAATCTCTGGAGGTGATACTCACTGTCCAGTTCCATATCGTATGCCTGCAGGTCTTGTGAGCTGTTTGGCAGGTCCACTAGAATAATTTTCCAATCAGTGGATCTGAAACGAAATCCTTTGGGAGTCACTAGGCGAGGTCGGCCTAGGGGCTGCCAAACCTTGTTACTCATACATTTTAGTTTTTTTTTTTTCTCTCCCCCCCCCCACCATGATTCCCACCCTCCCCCTTATTTGTTAAGAGAGAGGCATTGTCCTGTGTTGGTCCCGCTATATTTATATCTTTGCGCGCAGTTGTTTTGGCAGCAGGCACGCGCTGTACACTCAGTTTTTTTGTTTGATGATCTGTCTCTGTGTCCTAGTTTAGGGCAAATTTGGGGAAAACCCTCTGGAAGGAGCCCCCAGAAAACAAACCCCCACGGCCCCTCTCCACCCACGTGGTTCGGGAAAAAATTTTCTCTGAGAGAAGTGGAAAAGAACCTGTTTATTCAATGAACAAAGCACTCCCCCAGCACAAAAAAAAATTAACAACACCAGATGACCACAAAACTCTTTCACCACTCTGAAGAGATGAACAAATCCAGAAAGTCTTTCCTGGGAGTGGTCACCCAGGTCTGGACACTGGGGATTGCTCTGGGCACTGGGGCTGGCTGCTGCAGATCACAAAATGCAGGCTTCCGGTGTTTCTTGGTGTCTCCCAGATCCCAGTCCGGAGCAGGTTGGATGGTATTCAGGAAGAGGAAAGGAAAATAAACAGTCCAGGGAAAGAATTGGACTGCTTAGCTATACCAACTAGGAAGCAAAGGCAAAAGCAGAAGCAAGCAAAGCAAGCAAGCCAAGCAAGCAAGCAAGCAAGACAGCCAGTACTGGCCTTTTCTAGACAGCAGACCATGGTGGGAGGTGAACCGGATGATAACAAGGCAAAACAAACCTTCACTTTCTGAGTCAGTTCTGAAAGCACAGAACATAATATCAAACATAAACAGAACACACGACTGGAGATACAAACACCATAACGTCACTGTAGGACACTCTGGTTCTGGTTTTGAGGACAGTTTTTGGCTAAGTGTCCTGGTTTCTTGCAACGCAGGCAGATGATGTGCTGCAGCTGTTGTGATGACATTGGTTGCCTTCTTGGACTTGGTGCAGCAGTGGCACCAGGCTGTAGTTCTGCAGATGTTGTATGACTGTCAGGGGTATCGAGCAGCTCTGCTCTCCTGGCGCAGGCATCAATCATCTGAGAAAGACTAGATTCTGGGTCGGGAGGAAGACTGAGAATAATACTACGACAGGTCTCATTTGCATTCCTCTGAGCCATTTCTTTAATCAGTTCTGTTTGTACCCTGGGGTATTGCACCTGTCTTTCCACTTGGGTTCTCAAATGGTCCACAAACTAAAAACTCTCAGAAGGAAACTCTTTAATGTTTATATAGCTGCCCTTAGCCTCAGTTCCTGGTAACTTGTCGAGAGTTTAGCCGAAGAATGGTTGCGCAGCAAGGGACACGAAAGGGTTAAGTTGATGAGAGTGTGAGAATACGTGACTTGTAGCATGAAAACTATGCCCTTGAGAAACAGATGTCTCCTAACAACCTTGAGCATACAGGTGTCTCGTTAACAACCAAGGTGTAAAATTGCTTAGTATGCAGAAAGATAATCAAGTATAAAGAAGCAGTAACTGCAAGGCTTATCGCAAAGAGATATATGTGTTAATAGAAAGGTAACCAATCCTGAGCTTCGCTTTTGCAATATGTATGAACTAATTAGTGCTTGTATAAAGAAAATGTAATCTACTCCAATAAACTGAGACTTGTTGATCATGACAGCATGAGACTTGTCTCCCGTGACTTTCACCAACATCTGGCGCCCGAACGGACGGGACCCCCCCCACCTGGATCTGTGAGACGTTGCGTTGGGGTTTGGTCCCGCAGCTAGACGGACGGCGATTAAGCTCCACTACCTGGAGCCGCGCCCTGAGTGACCACAACCGTGAGCTCAGCCGATACGTGCTGCCGAAGCCTAGAGAGGCTGCAACAGCTCTGACGTGAGTAATGGATAGGCAAGCAGCATATAACCTTTTCACCTCGTTTCTCAGACGGAAGCAATTTAAAGGGCTTGATTTAGATAGGGATCTCCAGGCTTCCGTGTGGCTTTGCCATGGTTTGACGCTGGCACAATGCCAGCGCCCCATGAAAATACAACCTATCAATCGAATGCTGTGAAATGTGATCAGGAATGGAGCAAAGCAGGCCAAACTTAATAACAAAGGAAAAACTTTATTACACTACTACTACTACTACTACTATAAAAGGAAAAGAAAGGAAAGAAAAAAACACACAAACTTCAAAATGAAAACCTTCCAAAACATTCCTCCTCCCACCACCCAACTCCACCAAACCACAGTGAGACCCATTTGGATCCTTAATCAAGTTTTCACCCTTCAATGTAATCAATACTGAGTCCATCGGGGAAGAGAGGAGTCCCCCTTGCACCATAGACCCCCAGGAAACACAGCTGCCACCTCTTGTGTTTCCATGTCACACGTGGCACTGCCCAGACACACCGGCCAGTGTGACATTCTCCTCTCCATGTCACAGTGCTCTCACCACCGGGCATGGACAGAGACTGCTTATAGGGCTCCTTTAAGGATGCTTTGCCGAGGACCACCAGGAACAACAGTCCAGTATCGCATTTCGGGACTAGAGTCCCCCCCATTTTCCCCTGGGGCCGAGGGTCCAAGGACAGAGATCGCCTTCTCTTCTTCTCTGAAGATGGAGGGCATCCTCACACCCTCCTCAGCTCTCTCTCTGTCCATTCCAAAACTGGTAGTTGCTGAAGAAGGTCTCTTGGCTCACCAGTGCATCCCCCTAAAATGCAGTCCCTCTTGAAAGAAAGAGTGGTTCAGTCTATGGTAAACAAGCAGAGTCCAGCCAAAAGCCACTCTATCATCTCCCCCCAACCTTCTTCTCTGAACATCTGAGGTTTCAGGCTGTCTCTCTTTTCTTCAAATTGAGGAGGAGTAATATTTCATAAAGCCTTCATTTCACAGGAAAGGGTTAAAATTCCCGGACTCCCCGGACGGCTGCAATCTCAGCCCAGGACTCCTTCTTCCCTCTCCCCGGCTGGGCATCTTCCCCCCCCTTCTCCTTCTCCTCTGCCGGCAAACTCCTAGGTGTCTGCAGGCTCTCTATCTCTTTTCCCTCTAGCTTAGGGGAGGGGGAACAAAAACATCCCAGATGTTCTCCACCCTTCAGTCTGCAGGAGCTGGCCCAGCCGGTTCCTATCCTTCACCCCCTGGCCTACCTCTGCAGGCCGCATGGCTCCCCTCCCCCACCCAGCCCGGGCTGGGCAGGGGAGGTCCGTACCTTGCAATGACCGGAACCAAAGAAGGACGAGTCCTCCTGGCAATTCCGCTTTTAACCCCTCTGTGTTCTCAGAGGCATGTCCACCTTCAATTGGTCACCTCAAGTGTCAGTATCTAAACCTGACCCCTGACTGGATGGACCTCTTCCTTCAAAAAAAAAATTCTCTTCCTGTGTCAAACCATGACAGGCTTCTCTTTCATATTCTCTCAAAGAGAGCTGAAAAGGTTAAAGAAGCCGATTTCGAACAGTTGGTTCTGTGGGCAAGAAACAAAGGCAAGCTGCAAAAGCCTTCGCTGATTTTTAGTAAAATCGAATGGCAAGAGCTGGGGCAGCTGCTTTGGGACGCAGTGATAGAGGGCGTAAAAGACAAGAAAATAGTGCTGAAGCTTGGAGGCATTTGGAAAAAAGTTTTACATACCCTGCAAAGCATAGCTGCAGAGAAAAAAGCAGCGGAAGCCGCGGTTCCGGCATTTGAGCAATCCACATCAGAACAGACAGAAGTCCAAAAGCCGTCTCGGGTTAAAAAATTCTTTAATGTTTGTAATATGCGGCCAGTGCGAGGGCAGAAGGCTCCAGTCAGTCCCCCTGTCACGGATTTTGTCGCTCGTTTGGAAGCAGGCGCGGGGCTGGCCAACATGGGACCGAAAAAAAGCGTGGGTGCGGCAGGGGCAAAAGTGTGCCTGCAGACAGCGGATGTTAACAGCTTGGCGGTCCCGCGGAGTGAGGCGAACTTGGAAGTGGCCCCGTCGGGTCCCTCGGGAGGCGGGGAGACACCTGAGGAGGCAGGCGGAGTTGGTGATGAAACAAGGCTAAGTCAGGAGGAGGAACTCAGGGGTGGAGATCAAGGCAGAGACCAGTGCGAAGACGGGAGAGAAGCGGTGCTGGCCCCTCGCCCCCCTGCAGCAACGGCGGCGGCGGCGAGCAACCCAGCGCGGCTTGGGGAGGCTGGGCGCCACAAGGCTAGTGGAATGGCAGAAGCAGCCACCCAAACAACAGCAGAGCAGAGCCCTGAAACAGCCAGTTCCCACTCCCCCACGGTAGCGCTGCGCTGCCCACTTCCACCAAGCTCAGACTCTGACGACTCAGAGACAGACACTCCTGATGTCAATTGTAGCAGGAACAAGCGATCACAAAACAAGATACAAAGGCAAGAAAAAGTTACAGAAAGCCCTTCCTCGTCCCTTGTGGAACGGGTTGGCAGAACTAAGGCAACGGGCTGTGGCAGAGAGCAGCAGGGTGCGGCGGTGAGCACCAGCCAGCCGCCCGGGCGGACCGCAGAAGCGGCAGCGCGAAGTGGCAGCACGGAGCGGCAGGCGCGGGGCCAGGCAGAGAGGGGCCGGCCGGCACCGAGCCTGAGGCGGCCCCGGGGCGGAGCGGACTTCGGCCGAGAGACAGAAGGCTCCTTGTTGCTGAGCAACAGCACGAGGAGGGAGATGGGCGTTCCCGGGGGCTCGGCCGCGCTGGAGTCGGAGCAGGCGGGGCGCAGGCGCACCAGGGGCGTCTCCTCTCCAATACCCACAGTGACGCAGCAAGGACGGGAGCGAGACGGCGCCGCCCCCTCATCTCCCCGCAGCACCCAGCAATGGCGGCGGTGACGGCTGCACAGCCTGGTTGCCACGGCAGCAACAACGCCGAGAGCAGCAGTGCCACCGATGGCGAGATGGCAAAACTACAGCAAAAATTTCAACAGCATTTTTCCAATTCCTTGCAAAAGTCAGAAGACGTAATGAAAAAGTATAGCAATACTGAGTGTTTTCCAAGATACCAAGAAAGATGGACATTATGCAAATCAATGTTATTTCAAATACGATATGGATGAAAATCACTATATAAAGATAGAAACGTTAATAATAATTTAATTGCCAAAAATGTTTCTGAAAACAAAGATTTGAGGAATTTCAGTCAAATGGAATGTTGGCATTGAGTTCGCAATTTCTGTTTTTGAGTTTTTATAGATAATAAAATAAATGATAATTGTCAAGTTTTTGTAGGTAATGATAAGTAGTAATTGTTGCTAATGTTATATGAATGCTTCGAAAAGATTGTCTTAAACTATTTTAAACATTTCTTGTTGATAGACTGATCATATAATGTAAGTTGTCTGATTTTTGTAATAAGAATTATTATTAAGATGTTAAGGTATTGAGGTGTTGTTTTAATATTTACAGTCAGTTTTCATATGTTTTATTGTCTTTTTATGTGATTAATTGCAAGATGTGTTTTTTCAGGATCCTGTGTTTTGATTTTTTAACTACTCATGTGATTTCTTTGTCTAATCTTCTATGCAGCTGCAATTCATCTTCTTTTAAAAATTTATTGTCCAAGTTTTGGTTCAAGATTTCAAACTTTAAATTTTCAGATCTCTAAAGAAACGGTTTGTTGTATTTAGAGAACTTTTGTCTTTAAAGAAATTTTAGACAGATTCAATTATTTGATGGTTTGATAAATTTTTAATATTAAGGTTTTCTACTTATAACAGTTATTTCTAAGACTTTCATTTTATAATGTGCTAATACATATCCTCCAATTAGGGTTCGAGCTCTGGCCAAGCTCTGGCTCTACGTGGATGGTGTGATTGACCCAGGTGTTTTCTGCATCAAAAAAGTATTCAAGTCCTTTTGGCTTGACAATTTGATCCTATAGGGCAGCTGAGCCTCAAAGGGAGTTTTGGAGAGACATGAGCCGGACATGTTTTATCCAAATCTCTGTTGTTTTAAGGTTTGTCAGCTGCTGCAGACTCTGGGATGACAATTTGATAGTGTAGCACTTAGTAACTGTGATTTTATATGTAATATTATTGTGTATTATCTGATTGATTTTTATTTATTGTTAGTTTCTTTACTATATGCATTGTTTTGTTTTTGATGTTTTTTCATGTTTATAACAAAGATGTTGATATCTCCATTTCTTCATGCAAGGTTTAGGGAACAGAATTGAGAGAAGACCCTCCAGTCCCTGTGGGGGGTGTTGGGTTTGTTTGTGTTTTAACAGGTGCAGAATCTAGATGGATTTCAGTGAAGAATGTGGAACTTATCAATTGCAAGAAGGCACTGATCTCTCCACAAGTGAATCAGAAGATGCACAGCAAAAGTGGATTGTGCAAAGATTTGTGTTTCACCCACAGAAGATCACGGGCTTTGAGTTTTTTTTTAATATAAGTGTGTTTTTAATGATGTTATAGAATTTTTTGCTAAGTTTTAGTAAGTTTTAGTAATGCCTGTGATTTTTCTGTTCATCTTGCCATTGTCTTTCAATGGCAAAAGAAAAAGAGGGAGTCCCAACGTAGATCAACAGCAATCCTGCTTGAGTGAGTGTTTTTACCCATCCAACCAAGAAGTCGTGTGATAGGCAAGACAGATGCTCTTGCTGCATTTGATACGAAAAGGCAGAGACAGAATTTTAAAAAATAGATGAAAAAGATACCAACCTGCAGTGATAACAACGTCAATGACAGCAGTTTGCCTAGAACAGCCCGTGATTAATCCAGTTCTAATGAAAATTAATTTTGTAGAGTACAGAGAAAAAAGTTAGAATATCATAAGTGTGAAGTTAAATTTATCAGAAGTTAGTTTATTAGAAGTTATAGTTTATGTTTAGAATTAAGTTTGTTTCTTTCATGTTAAACAGGGTGTCGTGGTTTGACACGGAAATAGAATTTTTCCGTAAGGAAGAGGTCAATTTGGACATTGACCAATTGAAGGTAGACACGCCTCTGAGAACACAGAGGGGTTAAAAGCAGAATTCTCAGGGGAACTCGCTCTCTTGGGTTCCGGTCAGCGGTCAGTGCAGGACTCTCCCTTGCCCGGCCACGAACTGGGTGGGGGAGGGGAGAAGCCATGTGGCCTTCGGAGGTAGGACCAAGGGTGGAGCGGCTGGAACCGGGCTGGGCCCCCTGCAGATGGAAGGGTGGAGAAAATCTGGGATGTCTCAGTTCCCCCCAGAGTCTCTCTCTCTCCCAAGAGAGAAAAAGAGACGGCGGTGGTTTTATCAGCAGTTCACCACGGGGAAGGAGAAGAGCGGGGGGGCCGCAAGGTGCCCAGCCGGGCTGTGGGAGCAGGAGCCTGGGCAGCAAGCCATCTCTGGGAGTCGGGACTTTTAACCCTTCCTGAGAAATGAAAGCTTTGTGAAATTTTTCTCCTCCTTGGTTTGAAAAGAGAGGAAGAGAGACAGCCTGGGACCTGGGATGTTGGAAGGAGAAATTCTAGGTGGGAGGAGATGATGGAGTGGCTGTTTGGCTGGACTTTTTCTTGTTAGCCACAGACTGAACTGATCTTCTCCTCCAAGAGAGACTGTATTTTAGAAGGATGCCGGTGAGCCAAAGAGACCTGCTTCAGCTGGAAAAAGACAGAAGTGGAGCGAACAGAGAAAAGTTAAGGAGGTTTGTGGTGGTGCCCCCTGTCTTCACAGAGGAAGAAGAAGAGAAGATCTCTGTTCCTGAGACCTTCGGCCCCAGGGGAAAATGGGGGGGACTGTTGGTCTCAAAAATGAAAAACTGAACTGTTGTTTTTTTCCCTCTTGGCAGGGCATCCTTGAAAGGACAAATCCTAAAAGCAGTCTGTCCATCCATGCATTGGTGGTGAGAGCACTGTGCATGGAAAGGAGAGGGTCACCATTGGCAAACTTTTTCTCCGGGCGGTGCCATGTGGTGACATGGAAGCACAGGATGTTGCAGCTGTGTTTCTTAGGAGGTCTGTGGCACAGGAGAGACTCCTCTCTCCCTGCAGATGGACTGGGTGTTGATTATCTGGAGGGTGGAAACCTGATTAGAGTCCAGATTGTGTCTCACTGTGGTTTGTTAGAGTTAGGTCATAGGAAAAGGAATGCTTTAACAAGTTTTCATTTTGAATTGTATGTGTTTCTTTTTTTTTTTTTTTTCCTCTTTTTTAGTAGCATAGTGGTATTAGTTTAAAAAAGTTTTTTTCTTGTTATTAAGCTTGGGCCTGCTTTGCTCTGTTCTCGATTGCATTTCACAGCATTCAGTTGAGAAATTGCATTTTTATGGGGGCACTGGCATTGTGCCAGTGTCAAACCATGACACAGGGCATTCAAAAACCTAAGAAATATGTGGTGGGCCTCAATGTTTTTATTAAGCAGTATTTTGGTTGTTGAAGTATCTGGAATCCTTGACATTGACAAAAAGAGAAAATATGCGGATCACTTAGGCCAAACAATTTAGGCAAGATTCATTCTGCCTGTTGCTAGCCACACCGTCTAACTCCTTTCATACTTGTTTAATTAGAGTCTCGTTGGGTCCCATTGCAGAGTTCAAAACATAGAACCGAGCTCAAATGAATTCAAATAGCACAAAGACATGAGTGCGAAAAATTTGAAGGCATGTGCTGTATGAATTTGAAAAATAGTTCCGAATCTATTCATAAGAAAATTCAGCGTTTGCAACAACATGTTCAGGTGTTACAGAGGGATGATACATTTTTTAGATTATCATTTGAATCATGAGAAATTACGGAGTGGCTTAAACACCTTTTGCAGCTTATGATAATAGGATTGTTAGTTATAGTAATTTTAATGCTTGTATTGCCGTGTGTATTTCAGTGCTTGCAAAGGACTTTAATGTCAATTATAGAACAAAAATGGAACACATCCTTGCTTGCTTATAGAGAAAACAGGGGAAGTGTCGAGAGTTTAGCTGAAGAATGGCTGCGCAGCAAGGGACACGAAAGGGTTAAGTTGATGAGAGTGTGAGAATACGTGACTTGTAGCATGAAAACTATGCCCTTGAGAAACAGATGTCTCCTAACAACCTTGAGCATACAGGTGTCTCGTTAACAACCAAGGTGTAAAATTGCTTAGTATGCAGAAAGATAATCAAGTATAAAGAAGCAGTAACTGCAAGGCTTATCGCAAAGAGATATATGTGTTAATAGAAAGGTAACCAATCCTGAGCTTCGCTTTTGCAATATGTATGAACTAATTAGTGCTTGTATAAAGAAAATGTAATCTACTCCAATAAACTGAGACTTGTTGATCATGACAGCATGAGACTTGTCTCCCGCGACTTTCACCGACAGTAACTGATACAATGTATTTTCTGCAGCATTACAGATTTTTTCTAGAACCGATCTAGATAACAGTCTGGTTTGTTTTTCTGGGCATTGTATGTCTCCTGTACCGCATAAATTATGCATTGTAATAGTATTGCCATCACTGTCAATGGCTTCACTGGGTGTATGTTGTATTTCTTGTAAAACTGCTGTCAAAGCTAACTTCTACTTATTTTCCCATATCTCATATTCAGAAGGTGTTAGTAAACATTTAAATAAATCAGTGATATCTTTAGGTACCATTTCATTTGAATTAAACGTTGCTCCTATCATCCCTTTAAAAATCTCACTGGAACCCCCAAATTCTCTCTGAATTTTACAGATCTCTGTTTTGTCTCTATATGGTAGTGGGTGATATGTTCTGTTACCGTTTCTTCTTCCTAAATGAACAACTGGTGCTACAGATGGTATAGATTCATCTCTAATGCAGGTAGAGGCAGGGTTATGTCCCCCCACCACCCCCTGGGTCCCAGGTAGAGGCAGCTGGCAGGAGAGGCGAGTGGGTGGGGGCAGGAGAGGGCTGTGTGAGGGAGGGGCAGGGGCAGGGGCTCGGAGCATATGGTCGCCGTCATTATACTGCCGCGTGGGTTTCAGAGGCACTGCAGCACTCTCTGAAAAGAACTCCGGACTATATTTCTCAGAAGAACCAGGTGTTAGAAGAGGATACAGGGTGGGTGAAGGGGTATCAGGGCTGGGATATTGAGGAGGTGGGTAGGTGGGGGAAAAGGGATTATTTGGACTGTGATTGTGTTTGTATGCTTTTTTCTGCTTCCAAAATTTTTTTCGGGCTTGTAAAAATATCAGAATAAATCGAGAAGCTTTATGTTCACCATTTTCGACTTTTAAAGTTAATATCTGTCCAATTTGGTCCCAAAAAGAAAGTGAATTCAGTTCTTGCACAGTAAAGTTAGGTATTTCTGCTATTAGCCAGCATACAAAACGCAGGAGGAGCGTATTTGAGAACGATACGT
Source organism: Taeniopygia guttata (assembly GCF_048771995.1). NCBI lineage: Eukaryota > Metazoa > Chordata > Aves > Passeriformes > Estrildidae > Taeniopygia > Taeniopygia guttata. The sequence goes on from NC_133064.1 coordinate 16,546,822, forward strand.
TGTTTAAAATATTGCTAAGGTGTTTTAGTGTGCTCTTTTGTTCCACCGATACTTTTGCACCCATTATTTTAATCGTATTGCTGGTCTATTCTCCACCAGGCTTTGTAACACAGCATGAATTGTTTGAATTCCCGCCATATCACGGGATCCAAGCATGGGGGGGGGGGGTGGGGGGAAGGGCGCTTGTCCCACCGCTTGCTGGAGTGACTAGTGCCCTAACTCTGGGGATAGGGGGTTCTCCCGCCGGTGTGACAGAGCTGCTGTTGGCTCCCTCCCAGCACTTCTCCTCCAGGGAATGCGGGTACTCTCAGCCCACCGGTTCCAAGCTGGCTTGCACAGGGTTCCTGGCTCACCCTCACACAAGCAGCTCCCCGCAATCACTATGGTAGCCCCTCCCAGCCAGGCGCGAACCCGGGATGACGCGAACGAAGGACTTACCAAGCCTATGAACTGCGGGGTTCGTCTGTGAACTCATCTGGGGTCCGTCTCCAGCCGGCTCGCCTGGGGTACTCAGGCAAGGTCCCCAACTTTTCCCTGTCACTCAAAGCCTTTAAAGGCAGCTAGAGTAATAGGGCAGTTGACTGTCCCAAAAGCTATCGAGATCCACTGAAATAGGGACTCCATCTCCAGCGTGGGCTTACAGGCAGCACACGTTGGAGGCCAACTGTGGTTCCCCCCCTCACACAGCCCCCCGAATAATCAGGCTAGCTCAGAGATCAGAGGCTGTGACAGGAGGAATATCAGGAGATGGCAAAGATTTCCAAAAGAGGCTCTTACCTCGAGATAAGTTGGTTCAGCTCTCTTTATTCTGTGATGTCCTTGGGGGAGAGCGGGGCAAAAGAGAACGAACAGGAAATGTCAGGGGCCTATACAGACTTTGGACAGGGTGGTCTTTCCTGGCTCTCTGCCAACCCCGTTGGGGCAGAAAGGAAGGTCCAGGGTCATCTTGATCAGAGTCACAGGGTCCTGGGGAAGGGGAAACAGAATGCCCATGATCTCACTGTAACATTGTCCTTTTTCTCCTTCTTCATGCCCTCCATGTTTCACTGTGGTGTTGGCATTTTTCTATTGGTTTAGGCTGGGGACACACTGTTCAACGTAGATGATAGATATTGGCACATTATTATAAATATAGCACACGTAGTTTCTGGTATATAATGTTTGTAACATCCCACTGAGGGACAGAGCCCCGCACGCTGCCCTGCAGGACAGACCTGTGGCAGGGCAGCAGAAAATGTTATAGATAAGCAAGAATAAACGACCTTGAAAACCAGCACAGATGAATTATGACTTCTTCTTTGGCAACGGGGCAGAAAGAAAGAGACTTTTTACAATCTTGGAATCATCAATACCACAGATTCCAACACCCAGTCCCCTAAGAGGTCCAGGATGATTTGCTCCGTTTCTAGAGGTATCCTGTTTTCATATTTTAGGTTATTCCCCACCCAGTAGGTTTTTTCCCCCCATTACACACATTCCAATTTTATTCAGATTATAACACACTGGGTTAGCTTGGAAATATGCAACAAAGACAGACTCCTGCTTTCCCCCAATCCATACAGTACGGTTACATTTGTTACAAGCCGGAATTGAGATTTCCCCTGTGCTCCTTCGATGTAATTTATGAGCTGACTGCCCATTTTCAAGGTATGTTTTTGATTTCCCTTTGAATTTGTACACCCCCTGTTGAGTGTTTGTTTTAAGGCAAGGTTTATTAGGCTTACCCTCACTGCAGTTCCATGAGGTAAGGGGTAATTTCTCTGGGTATTTGCCACTGAGTTGCCCCTTCCCAGGTTTAGGGAGGTTATTGAGGCACGTGTCTAGGCTCAGTCTTGCCAGGATTACTCCCACTGCTAGGATTTCTCTGCCATTCCCAGCGCCTGCTGGGGTGCATCCAGCGGCGGGGTAGTCCATCTTCTTGGCGGCAGGAATCTTTGTCCGTGGTTTCATACCAAGGCCAAGCTGCATACCTTTGTTTAAAAATGCCTCACTGGTGTAGTTCAACAGGGTCTGCACTGCAGGGTACGTTGTTCAACCTACCACACTCAACAGTAATAATTTTAGCTTTTGTTTGTAATTTCCCCCTTAATCCATTCTGATATAAGCGAAACCAGATTATTGAATCCAATTGAAACAATCTCAGCCTTGTAGCTAATACCAGAAAATGGCTAGTCAGGTCTTGTTCCTGTTTAAAGCACCTTGCCCACTTGGTCTTATCCCTCCCCAACAATGAGCAACCCAAACTTTATGACAGTATTCGCAAGGGAAATGTACAAAAGGATAACAGTTACACTCTGGCACAGAGCATTTGATCTAGATAGTCATTTACTTGGCCGGTGCAGGGTTATCTTCAAATCTCTGGAGGGGAGAGATGATTTCCCACTCCAGTGCCTGGTCCTGGAGATCGACTTTCTTCACCCTTGATGCATGTGTCCACCCCTTTTCTGCAGTTCATATAGCCGTATCTATAGTAAAAAGGAAAAAATAGGGTCCCTCCTTATGATGCGTGAATGTTGCCTCCTTCCATGCTTTTATGAGTACCCTGTCCCAGGCTGTATTTTTCATATTGCTGTGTCTTATATATCAAGAAGCCGGTGGGGGGGGGGGGGGGCTGTGCTGCATGATCACCCCCTGCTTTTGCAATTCCTTGAGATTCTTATTTAATGCTATCAGGTATGGTTGTATCTATCCATTCTTTAATCCTGGATGCCCTACAGGCATACCATGGGTATAAGGCATCCCATGTAACATTTCAAAAAGTGAAAATTTCGTTTTGGAATGAGGCATAGTTCTTATGTTTAATAAGGCAAACGGGATGCATTTTATTCATGACATTTTTGTTTCTATCATCCATTTGGCTAATTGGGCTTCTAATGTTAGATTCATTCTTTTGACTTGCCTGGAACTCTGAGGGTGCCACAGGGTGTGATAGCCCCACTGAATACCTAAGATATCTGCCAATTGTTTGATAATTTTTGAAGTAAAATGTGTTCCTTAGTCGGAATTAATGCAGCTTGCTAACCCGTATCTAGGTATGATTTCTTCTAATAAGAATCTTGATACTGTTTGGGCTGTAGCCCTGGAGCTTGGGAAAGCCTCCATCCAGTGGGTTAGTTTATCTACTATTGTTAGCGTTCAGGAACACACATAATCATGGGATATGATTATATGCAGGTGCTTTTATCGAGAGCTCTGGGAATCAGGGGTACAGACCCAAATCTGACTCCGACATGGCTTTCGAGCTGAATGTATTTTATATTCTATCGTTATATAACTTACATATTAATTATTAAACTTATATTGTTCTATTGTATACATTGACATGAGTTTCTCGTGATCTTTCTTAGGTCTCTGACCACAGTTTCTCATGATTATTCTTATGATTAAACAGTAATTATATTTAATTACTAAACAATCATCACATCTAACAATTATATCATTTATCATGTACTAGCTACACAGGTGCAGTTCTAGCAAGCACAAGTTCTTCATGTGCTTAGGGTATTTATTTTTCCAGGGCCTACTAAGCTTATTTTTCCTGTTAACCCTAAATCCCCATGATTTTAAAACCCTTTTCCTATCACTATGATTAATAAAAATTTGTTTCTCCTGATCTTAGGTAGATCAGTGAAATCTACTTTAGATTCTTTCAAAAGGTTGGTAAGATGCTGGGCAACTCCCCATTGTTAGTTTTTGGTACTTTGCCCTGTTTCTTTTCTTGCAAATTATGCACCCCTGTACCTCTTGTTTAGCCAATTCGTATATACTTTGCAGCCAAAGAATCTCAGGAATTGATCTGCTAGGGCTTGGGCCCCCCCAGTGTGTTTGTTGATGCAATCTCCTTAGAATTTTCTTAGTATATTCCTTTGACAATAATTCCCCCCCCCCAATAAATTGTATTCTGTTTCTTCTACTAATAAAATATTCCCAACACAGATTTTACTATCAGATTCTATTTCTACATCTTTTAGGACAGGGACCTGAAAGGGTTCCCCTTTTTCCCCAATCACAGTCATAAAAATCCTTACCTATGATACATTCAGGAGGCAGTCGTTGGACTGTGGTTCCTGAATTAACTAAAAAGATTTTCAGTAAAAGCATTCAGGAGCACTTACCTGTTTTGATTTTTTTTTTTTTTTTTTTTTTTTCTGTAGGTCCTTGGCTTCCCTGGGGGCTTTTGAGGTGGTGCCTATTTTCCCGTTGTTTGGGCTTGCTCCTGTTTGTTTGCTTATCTAATTGCTGCTACCAACACCCTGGCTTGTGGGGTTTTTTAAAAGCCCTAACATCCCCCGTATTGATGGGAACGTTTACAAACCTGATGACTCCGGGGACGGTTGGGACTTCCCTTAAAGGGTATAGATTAGGTCTGTCCCTTTCATCATCGCTATCCTCCATGTTTTCTTTCCTCGTCTTACACTGAGTTTTACTGGCGGGAGGAGATGTTTTTTCCTCAGTGAGAAGCGTGTGTGTGTCCCCGTGTTGGGGGGGGGGGGGGGGGTTGAGAAGGTCTCGGCGTGTCCGTAGCCAATATTTGTGCATTAAGTGGCGATGCAGACTGATCCGGAGGTGCTGTTGGTGGGGGTGCCGAGACCTGTGCTTGTGATGGACAAACTTGGTATGGGGGTGGCAGCTTTCCCCGTACTTACCTTGCAGCCAGTGGTCTTAATAGGGAACAGCCGTGTGCTGGCATATTCCCATAGCCTGGCATAATCCAGCTCCTCATTGTCTCACTCCCCTTTGGCACCGCCCCTCCCCATTTTAGATGTGAAATGCACAGCACAACCTTATACTGACCAAAAACAAAACAAATTCGCTACCGATTTCCAAAAACTGCGGTTGAGAAGCGAAAGCACTTAGATTTCAGCCCTGCAGAGCAGTAGCAGCAGCTTGTGCTGCTTTTAAAACTGCCGCCTGCAGGAACGGGTTTCCCCACGCCACGTGGCCAAGCGGCGACCAGCGCTGCCCACGCGTGGCAGGAAAGCCCGAGCCGTTCTCCCCCCGCTGCCTGCGCCCCCCCCCCCCCCCCGCCGCTATCGGAAGCCGCTGCCCACCGCGCTAACGGGGTAGGTAGAAGCCCCCTCCCCCTCCCACTTGTGCCGCAGGAAAAACCAAAGCCGCTCCGCACCGCTGCGAAGGGGAGGGGCAGGCAGAGCCCCCGCTCCCTCCGAGCTGGCACTGCCGCCCCTGCCGCTGCCGCACGGGTTCTAAACACATCAGAGCCACGCTACCTGTGGCTGCACCCGACTGCACTGGGCTGCGCAGCCTTTTGAATATTCACCCCCAAGGGGCTTTCCCTCGGAATCCCAGGGAATTAATCATTTTCCCCCTTTCTTGTTTTTGAATGCTTACCTTTTCTTGCCTTCAGGTGTTTACACTTTCCCGGTTTAGAATTTTCTCTCTGAGGTCCCCTCCGCACCTTACTGCTCCCTTGTCCCATATTTAAAAGTTTTCCTTACCGTATTTCCAAGTAAGTGTCTGCAAGCCATTCCAAGAAGTCAGTTACCCGCGTGCAAAATGTATATTTCAGTCCTGTCCCAGACTGAGTCTTACCAAGTGTTTAAACTGGTCTGTCCCCGACCAAGCCTTGCCAACCTAGTAACTGCACAGTGAACTGGACCATGGGTTTTCAGCTGGAAGAACAGTGAGCTCTGTCTTACCTGTTTTCCTGGACTCCCCGAGTCCAGAGTCGGTGAGGTTTACCAGTTTCTCGAGTCCACGAGAACATACCTTCCCTCCCCTGACCTGTCCATGGGTGGATCCCTGTAACTCCCCGAGTTTCAGGTCGTATGTGTGTTGTGAGTATACCTGAGTTCTTTCACTTCCCCTGTAGCTGACCACCTCCCTCGCGGGCTAATGGAACTGCGGTTTTTTGGGGTCCCCACTCTCACCCCGTGACTATGTCACGTTTCACACACACACCCACTCACGCCTCACTCAACCACACGATACTTTCGGCTCCTTTTCCCATGTGGATTCTTCATGCACGTCGATTTTATGAGTGAAAAATTGCTGCTGCAGCCTCGGAGATTCGGCTCCGAATTCTGAGAGCTCAGGGCCCATTTATACCCTTTCCTTAATGTGGCTTTTTGGCTGTTTGATTTTATTAACTGGTGGGATACGATTGGTGTTGAATATACAAAGTCACACCTAGTAACCTTAATAAAGTTGCAAATACAAAAATTGGAATGATTCTTAAACAGATCAGCAAAAATCCCCACCCACTATGATACATTCATTTTGTCTGGGTAAGTTTCAGTTTCAGTTCACCATCACCCTGTGTTATTCTCCAAGTGGCTTATGGAGCTTTCTTAACATGGCTGTGGTGGATTCAAGCATTTTGTCCTTTAATCTTGATTGCAGTGAAGGTAGTAACGAGCACTTGGTACAGTCCCTCCCATTGTGGTTCCAGGGCCTTCTCTGTAAGAGACTTAACATATACATAGTTTCCAGGTTGTACATCATGTACTGGTGCATCGAGCCCTGAACCCCGAGTTCCAGCCACATATTTTTCAATTGCTCTAAGTTGTTTATTTACAGCGATCATATAGGAGGTTAGTGACATGTCTTGGGTAGACATTCCCTTCTGCACCCCATATGGTCTCCCATAAAGCAATTCAAAGGGACTGAGCTTTTCTTTAGTCCTGGGTTTGGTTCAAATCTGCAGTAGTGCTAATGGGAGGGATTGAGGCCATGGCAAATTAGCCTCTTGTCCAAATCATATAATTTGTTGTTTGATCAAATTATTCATTTTCTCTACCTGACCACTTGATTGTGGGTTATACTGGGTGTGAAGTTCCCAGTCTATGCCCAAGTATTAGCTAACCTGTTGCACCAATTTTGCGATAAAATGTGGTCCTCTATCTGAGGAGATTGTGGCTGGGACTCCAACGTGTGGTATGATTTCCTGTACCAATACCTTAATTACCTCCCGAGCTTTAGAAGTCCTGGTGGGGAATGCTTCTGGACATCCTGAAAAGGTATCTGTTAGCACCAGTAAAAACTTATACCCCCCTTTTCTTGGCAATTCCGTGAAATCGATCTGCCATTGCTGCCCAGGCCCATGACCCTTCCCAATCTGGCCAAGTTTTGGTTTGGGAATATTCTTGGGGTTGGTCTGGAGGCAAAGGTCACATTGTTGAGTCACTTGGGTGATAGTGGCTCGTAAATGTCTAGCTATGATCCTTTAATTTAGATATTTATATAGGGCATCAATACCCCAATGTGTTTTCTGGTGTTCCTCCCTTATTAGGGACCATAATAAATAGAAGGGTATAACTAATTTACCTTCTATGGTGGCCCATCCCTCTTGGTTATAGTCTCCTTTTTGCTCACAGATCAATTTTTTGTCTAATTTGTGGTATTTTGACTTACCTTCAAGGGAAATTTGCTCGTCTGGAATCAGGGCTGCCTCAGTTATTACCTCAAATTTTGCTGCTTCTTTTGCTTCCCTATCCGCCAGCTCGTTCTCTTCCAATTCTGAGTTTATCTTCTGATGTGCTTTAATGTGCATGTTTGCTACTTTCACTGGCAACTGGACTCCTTCTAAAAGTCGCAGTATTTCTGATGTATGTTTAATGTTTTCCCCTTGAGACTTCAGCAGTCTTCTCTCTTTCCAAATGTCTCCATGAGCATGCACTACTCTGAATGCGTACTTTGAGTCTGTATATATGTTAATTTCTTTCCCTTTTGCCAATTCTAAGGCCTGAGTTAGAGCAACTATCTCAGCCTTTTGTGCAGAGGTATTCATCGGAAGGGGTCCAGATTCTATTGCCTCCTTGCAGGTAGTAATTGTGTACCTGGTGTGTCATTTTCCACTGATGATATAACTGCTTCCATCAGTAAACCAGATTTCTGCATTCTCAAGAGGGCTGTCCTTCAAGTCAGGGCGGCTGGAATAAGTGGCCTTGATGGAAGAAAAGTTATTCGGCAGAAGCAATTGCAGTCAGAGAAGAGTGGAATAAGACCGTGAGAGGAACAGCCCTGCAGACACCAATGGCAGTGAGGAAGGAGGGGCAATAGCTGCTACAGGATTCCCCTGTGCCCCTGCAGCCAATGGAGGGCACGGGGGTGCAGAGAGCCACTGCAGTCCCTGGAGGAGCCCTTGCTGGAGCAGGGGGATGCCCAAAGGAGGCTGTGACCCTATGGGAAACCCCATGGAGAGAAGACCCCACACTGGAGCAGGTTTCCTGGTAGGACATGTGACCCTGTGAGGGACCTGTTGCATTGCTCTTGGGCAATGGTTGTTCCCTCCCCAGGACCCCTGTAACTGGGACCTGATAGTATGATCCCCTCCTTCCTGCCCCAACGAGGTTGGTGGAGGGCCAAAGAGCCCTCCCTGTCCTGAGCCTAGATAAGGCTCTGTCCCTTCCTGGTTCTCTCTCTTTTCCCCTTCATTTCATGGAATAAACAGCTTGGACAACCACATCGGGGAATTGGAGCCTCTTTTGGAATCTTTGCCCAACTCCTGATCCGCCTTCCCTCAAGGCCCCTGTATAGCTGGGCTAGCCTGGTGATTTGGGGGGCTGCGAGGGTTAGGTGTATCAGGGACCCAGGGCCTGTTCCTGAGGGACTGCACCCCGTGGGAAGTACTCACACTGGAGCAGTTCATGAAGCAAACATTGCCCATAGGAAGGACTCATTTTGGAGGCAAAAGTTCATGGAAGACTATCTCCAGTGGGAGTGACCCCACACTGGAGCAGGGAAAAGACTCCTCTCCATGAGGAGGAAACAGTGGCAGAACAAAGTGAAATGAACAGACAGTAATCCCTTATCCCAACTCATGAGCCTTTTGCTGTATCTTGTCTCCACTGTCCAGTTGAGGAGGGAACTGACTGGGTGGTTTTGGGGGTGTCTGGCCTCCAGCCAGGGTTGAACCACCAAAGCTTCTATTACCTTTTGCCTTGTACCCTACTCTACTTTCTCTGTATTCTCCACTCAAATACATTTTCCCAAGCCTGCTACATCTTATACAGGTTCAGTCTAGTCATTCCATGCCCCAGTGATTTACAACAACTCTCTTCCTATCTGCTCCAGAACCTGGGAGGCTCCAGACACAACAGTGTTCTCACACAGTTCCAGCCTCCTAGTTTCAGAGGATCTACCCCTGCACTCTGTTCACATACCTTTGTCACACCCCCCATTTCTCCCAAGAACCTTCCCTTCCATGTTTCATATCTCATATATGAGCTTCAAACAGCTTCCAGACAAAAGACAGTATTGAGCAAATAATTGTGCTGGGAACAGCAGTATGCTCTTTTTACTATAAATGTCTGTACTTGAATATGATTGTCAAAGATCAGATTTTTTAAGTGGCAGGACTAGTGAATGCAAAGACCTCTGCCAGAAGCATCTCAAAGAAGAATGGTCAACTATGCCCCTCAAAGAACTGTCCATTTTCTTTCTAAAGGGGTTTCAGGGAAATGCAGCTCCACTATATTGAAGTTGAACCCTTTGCTAGGTGCACTTCTACTTGCAGAGGAAGGTGAGAAAAAGCCAGCACTGGTTCCTTATTTAGATGTTTCAGGGAAAAGAGATTGACAGTGGTTCAGTCCTGTTCCTACAAATCCTTTTTCCGCCTGTACTGGAATGAAACAACTAATTTACAGGAAGATTTCTTAACTGTGTGTGAGGCTTTTGGAGAAAAATGCATTTGCTCTTCTTAAAGCTATGTATCTTTACTATTTCTAGGTAGTTATCTGGGAATGGCAACCTGCAATGAGAAAAAGAAATTTGATATTCTGCCCTGCAAAAATTTCCTGGACAAATGTTTGTTCTTTGTATTTAGACATACCATCAAAGATTTCAACAGCCCATACAGCTATAGTTTACAAGCTGTAACTTGCAGTAAGTGCACAAAGCATTTAATACATCAGTGAGAAAAATTACATAACTGGGTCAGAAATCAGAGAAGGTAGTGAAAGCATTTTCCTTTTTCAGAGGGTTCTTTTCAATAATGCTCTACCTGAAGCCCCTGCTGTGCAAGATGGTACAAGAGCAAACTGCCAGAAATGCAGCTTAAAGCCTCCCTGAAGTTTGTACATTCAATTATCTACAGCCCAAGTCTGTAGAGAGATTAGCAGTGGGACACTGCATTCATTTACCAGCCTGTAAAACAGGTAAGGCAGCACCTGGGAAAGGGAAGGAAGCAAAAGTCTCATAGAGAACATCATCACCTTGCTTTGTTATTTTAGCATACTCTTTGAACAGCTATTCTGAGTTCTGGGAAAAAAGAAAAAGGCAGGGAGGAGTTTCCTTGGAAACCAACACTCTCTCCTAACACCCTATAACAATCAGGCCTAATTGCAAGGTATTTTTGCTTTCTGGAAAATTTGTATTTTCCCTCCAAGCATTTTTCCAATAATTTAAGCAGCCTTCTACTTAGTGCTAAACTGTGTAAGAAAACACACAAAAAATTAAAACAAAGACAAGTTTATATGAATGTGTACAGCAAAACAATAGATTCAGAAATTCTTCAGAATTCTTACCAAGAAATTATGATAGAAATGGAAAGTGAAAAAACTTAAGGTAAAACAATGCAGGTAAACATGTAAGCACCTAAAATTATTTATACTCTTCCCCAAAGAGACCATCTTACTTTCTAAGACTGCCTGGCTTACAACTTTGAATTGAAGGCTCATTATAAAAAGCAACAGCAGAATTTCTCCCCTTGAGACTCCACATCTCTGAAACAGTACCAATTTCAGAAATCCCTTTCCACTTTTCATCATTCTCCCTCCCAGTATTCACATATTTTAACTGTATTTTTGGAAGCAGGCAAATGGAGTGCATTGAGTATGTCTCCTGTGTAACCCTGCCTTCCAACTTCATGACACGTGGTAGGTCTGAAGAGATCTCACCAGAGTATAATTAAAAGAACCTATGCATGCATGAGCAGGGTATTCTGGAAGGGAGGACCTCTAGACAGGGCCTGGACTAATAATGTTCAGGAGGTACATAAGCAAGTAATACAGGCAAAAGAAAGTTAAAACAATTCATGCTCCAATTATAGTGTCCAAAAAAATGAATTAAATTATAAGCAGAGAGGCCTAAATCTCCAATTAGCTACAAATGGGAAGCTGGAAATTTCCCAGGTTTGAATATAGCAGAGGAAAACTCCTAATACCACACAAAGAGCCCTCAACTGTACCATGGGGAAATGGTTCTATTTGCTCGCAATGTATTTCCTATATTTTGCTCCTTGCTCTGTTTCCAGGAGCATTTTCACAAGAAAAACATGACCTTTGATCATTCTGCTACTTTTTCTCCACTGGAAGTCAAATTCCTCCACCTAGAAGATCACAGTCACTACCAGAGAGATGCCACCTGTGCCTCTTACTTGCACAAACACATGAAAGTACCAGGGTGCAAGGATCCAGCTGTCATGCAAGGGGCCATTGTAATAAAAAAAAAAAAAAAAAAGGAGAGCAGAAGTACAGAGCACAAGGGGAGTAGAAAAGCACAGTTTTTTGAAAAGTATGGTTTTCAAAAAATGCCATGAGGTGGCATTTGTGCAACAATCTGCCCAGCTTTTGGCTTTAAGACAAAGTTGGATGTCTCTACTCATACATAATGTGGGTGAGATACAATCTGTCTCTCTGTATCATGAATCTCTTCCCCCTCTGACTAATGTGAATGACACCAGTGGAAATCAGCCATCCAAAGTTGCTGCCAAAATTATGAGAGCTTCACTGCAGTCAGTTATTGAGAGATGGATAAATTATTTGGTTAGAAACTAATTACACACAGCCTGAGGGGCCTTGTGGTTTTTATTCTGCACAACAATAAAGAAAAATGGGGCTTGGCTGCACTGAGATCAGGAACCAGACTGCTGGGGAAACCATGGAGCCCAACCCATCCTCACTGAGGAAAAACACTTGTAGAGGTCTGAGAGAGGTCCACCTCAGCACCTCATCAGCCAGCAAACACAGCTACTATGGAATAAAATCCTGACCCCATAAAAGCTGCACAAAGTCTAGAATCCAAACTAAAGTATCACATATCCTTTATGCCAGGCAAGACTAGGAATACATAAGCAGATAAATAAGCAAGCAAATAAGCACTTGAAGAGGGTCTGACAGAGACACAGAACCAATACATGTTTATCTTTCATGTTTACACAGATGTAGCCGAGCCACTGGAAAAGTTCACTAAGAGCCATTCTTATTTAATTAATATACTGGTATGTTGCAAGATTATTTTCTTCTTTTTTTTTCTTTTGCTTTCAACATCCTATGTTATCTTAAAATTCAGTAATATATTAGTACTGGAAAACTGTAAAACTCTTCTCCAAGTACAATGCTGGCATGGGTTGCTAAACACATGCTCCTGCATTTCCTGTTCATTCCTTATGGCTTACCACTGCAGATCCCGTTATCAGAGTTCAAGGAATAGTGAGCTGGGCAGCCACAGACAAACCCTCCCACGGGGACTGCCAGGCACAGGTGAGAGCAGTGCCCATTGCTGGAGGCACACTCGTTCCAGCCCGCCTGCCAGGAGGAGTGGAAGACCAGGATGTCCGTAACGTAGTCCAGGTGGCCCTGGATGATGGTTCGGTTCTGGCCACTGGTTTTGTTGGCTCGTTCAATGCTGCGCCAGCTCCAGTCTGTCCAATAAATGTAATCCTCGTACTGGGTCAGGCCAAAGGGGTGAGGTAAATCATCAGCTATGATCTCACGGTCAAGGCCTGTGTCCAAAAAGAAGGGAGAGAAAAAGTGGAGTGACATGGGCACAAGCAGTATACTGTTGGACATGTCCCCTGCCCAGAAAGGTTACCACGCAATTACTTTAAAGTTACTCTTTCATAATTACAATAGTAAATTACAATGTACAGTAGTCAAAAGGAATCTCAGAGCCTATCACAGAAATGTGCTAATCCTGCTTGCCATTCACAGAAAAAAAAAGTAGTTTACTGAAGAAAAAAATTTCAATTTCTAAAATTATCAGGGTTCTCAGAAATATTCTGTCCTTTCCTTCTTTCCCAAAACTGACAGCATGCCTCTCAATCTAATGCAGGATCCTGACACTGTATTTTCAGTTGAGCATCTCCTGCACCACTTTTCCCACTGCTTATAAAAAGAAAATTGTTATGAGCTTAATGAAATGCTACATTGCATTATGAGAAAAATTAAATGTACAAGGCTAAAATAACTTGTCTCTGGAATGTCACAACATTCTAGAGCAGCCAGAAAGTCAGGAAAGGGAACAACTAATTGTGTATACCATGGAAATATTAAGAGATCTTAAGAAGCAGGACATGGCAGGGGGAAATTATTTCAACTCTGTTTTATCGACCACTTCATTACCATGTTACCTCCTGCTGTGTAGTCACATAAAATGAACAGATTATGAAGCACGAAGTCATTCCCTCTTTGCACACAGAAGTCAAGGATGCACAGCCCCACAGGCATCTGTGCTGTCACCAGCCACAGGCACAGGGAAAAAGAAGCTCTAATGATGTTTCCAGTCCCACATTTCAGAGTGTTGGAATCTGTGGTATTGATGATTCCGAGATTGTAGAAAGTCTCTGTCTTTCTGCCCCGCTGCCAAAGAAGAAGTCATAATTCATCTGTGCTGGTTTTCAAGGTCGTTTATTCTTGCTTATCTATAACATGTTCTGCTGCCCTGCCACAGGTCTGTCCTGCAGGGCAGCGTGCGGGGCTCTGCCCCTCAGTGGGATGTTACAAACATTATATACCAGAAACTATGTGTACTATATTTACAATAATGTGCCAATATCTATCACCTCCGTTGAACAGTGTGTTCCCAGCCTAAACCAATAGAAAAATGCCAACACTACAGTGAAACATGGAGGGCATGAAGGAGAAAAAGGACAAGACACACCCAATTTCCTCCATCTTGTCCCCTCTGAACCCCTAATCTAGAATCCTAAAATTTTACTTTTGCACCCATTCCACACTTAATTATTACTTATATCGAACACTGAGAGCTTGTAATTCATCCTGTAAGATTGAAAACTCTTTTCCCTGGACAGAGATCAGAGACATCGTCTCTCGGGGCTCTGTACAGGGGGGTTCCTGACCCCCTGCCAAGGTCCCAGGCCTTCCAGGGCAGCCAGAGGGAAGCTCTGGATTCCCACATCAGAGGGAAACATGGAACAGGCCTCCACAGCACACCAAGATATATGAGAAGTGGAAGAAAAGCTTTTCTATCACACATAATTCCCATATTGCATTTTCCTGTTTTGATCATTTTCTAGCTTTGTTCCACTACTGCAAGCATACTGTTTAAAGCAGACTAATTCCTTTAGCATTAAATACTGGCTAATTATTACTGCTTAAATATTGGCTATTGTTAATGATAATCTGAATAATTTAGCATACAACAAGGCAGTTCACTCCTGTGAATGCTGAAAAGTTAAAACAAGGTACTGTGCAAATCTGAGAGGGCCTAGGTCCTCAACACAGTACTCTGGAACAGTGAAAGAATAAAATATTCCACCTCCATTTAGCTGCAATTACCAGTTTATAAAATCACAGACCCCAGCACAAGAGAACTCTCCTGCTGATAAACACTAGCCAGGAAAAGGTCCTTTGAAATAACTACCCCCGCAGCCCCCCAGAGTTACTAGACTAGCCCAGATCTGAGAGGGCTTTGCTGGAAATATTTCAGGGGCAAGGCAAAAGATTACAAAAGAGGCTCTAACCCCCGATGTAGTCCAAGAATTTTATTCTCGAAGGTTTGCAGGGGAGAAAGAGGGAAAGAGAGCGAACAAGGAAGAACAGAGCCTTATCTAGACTCCTGCTCAGGAAAAGATACTTGGCTCTCAGCCAATTAGTTCAAGAAAGGAAGGGAAGGTTAAACTAACATGGTTACAGCTACAGGGGTCTCTGGGGTGGGGGAGGGGGGGAACTATTTCCCAGAGCAATACAACAGTCCTTAACATGCAGAATACAGGGGGACGAAATGCCTGAGGATATTAAGAAAGATATAAAACCAAATTGTAATAAATTACATGTTGAATAAGATGTTGTTATCTTCTTGTTGACTTTCTTTCTACCTTTCTTATGTATTTTCTAGTGCTCTTGAGAATAGCAAAGCAAGACCCTCCAAAACACTGCAAGATGACATATTTGTCCTACATATAACTGGAAATATGTATACCTTGTGTAATTTTAACTTTCTGAGCAGCCCAATCACTTACAAGAAAATTGAGGCCTTGCTAACCACAGTGTTACATGAACATGAATTATAGAAGCAAATATTAAAGGCATGTGAGGTTGGGAAATTTTTTGTCATATGATGTGTATCTTTGCATTATTTAAGCCACAATTTGCCATGAGGGAGCTGCAAAAAGCAACATTGCCCTCAGGATGCTGCCCAGGGCTCTGGGGCTCACCTAACATGTTGGAGGACTCTATCAGGTTGGTGTCCAGGTCGGTCCAGTACAAGCGCCTCTTGGCATAGTCAATGGTCAGGCCGTTAACACGTCCCACATTTGGGACCAATGTGCTCCTCTCACTGCCATCCATAGCAGCTCTGTCAATCTTTGGCTTGCTGCCCCACTCAGTCCAGTACATGAACCTGATTAAAAGAACATAAGAAAGAAAAATAATTGCATTCGATCCAAGAGAACTCAAGAGGAAAACCAAAAAAAGAATCCTTAGAAAGCATAAGACAAGAAGAGCTGTAAATTCAAGCATTTATTAAGACTCAATGTGTTAAATTAGGTTGGGTTTTTCTTTCCAAAGTAGAGGCAAGAAAGTGAGTCAGGTTTCCTCAAAATGCTTCAAACATTATTTTTTTGCCACTTGGACCTGGATTTTCACCAGCAAGTTCTGCGTGACAGCACTTTGCTAGTAACTAATCCATGTATGTAATTTAAGAGACAGAGTCTGGCAGTCAGGCACCTTTATTTACACCTGATTATTTAGCAGGGTGTGTTTCCAGAGCACTTCTGTTTCTGGTCAGTTGTCTCTCAAATGAAGGAACACAAAAAGGTAGATCTGGAGGGTACTTTTGTTAATAGGTGCCACCACTCATGTCCACACAACTAAGTCAACCAGCCACGAGTGTCTTACATCTCAACCAAGACACACAAAACTGTATGGCATTTCCACTGGAGCAAAAATACAATTATTACATACTCACATGCCAGCTCATGCCTCATGTGGAAGGACAGACTCGCACATGTTTACATTTTATTTAGGCACTGCACAGTAGAGTAGGATGTCTATGAAGCGACACGCGGAATAAATAAATAGACTCCATAACTTTGGGTAGTTATGAAGTGGGTATGTATTGCCAGTGCTCGGCACAAGTGAGATAGCTCTCGAAGACTTGTGCACTGAGCCTTAGTTTGACCCAAACATTTATTCACAAAGGTGTTCTGTCACAGTGATCTCATGGGCATTCTGCCCCCCCCCCCCTTCCCCGGGACCCTGTGACTCTGATCAAGATAACCCCTGGACCCCTCCTTCCTGCCCCAACGGGGTTGGTGGAGAGCCAGGAAAGCCCACCCTGTCCAAAACCTATACAGACCCCCTGACATTTCCTGTTCTCTCTCTTTTGCCCCGCTCTCCACATGGACATCACAGAATAAAGAGAGCTGTACCAGCCTTCTCCTGGGGTGAGTCTCTTTTGAATATCTTTCCCCTCTCCTGATATTCCTCCCCTCAAAGCCCCTTATCTCTGAGCTAGTCTGATTCTTTGGGGGCTGCGTGAGGGGGGGAAACTACAGTGTTCCATATGCAATACATTACACAACTTTTCTATGCATATTCAACCCCTGGTCCCATCTGTCCTAGCCTCTCATGCTAAATAGGTCCACGCCCTTCTAGGCATGCGTGGTTTGCCGTGGTGGTCCTGCAGGGGTCCCTGGTGGTCTCTTGGGGCTGAAGATCGTGGTCTTCCTCATGGTTGAACTTTTGAACTATTCCTCTCTGCGCATGTGCTTTCGGTCTTTTGGTGCTTACCTAAGTACCGTCTGTCAGTCTCAGTAGGCTTAGGGGCAGAGAAGCATCTTTATCTGGGTTCTTTGTATTTTCAGTCCTTTTTGGTATTGTTCTTTGTGCAAGAAGCTTCAGAAATTTGCATTTTCTTATGCTCTTTTGTACCCTGGTAGAGGTTTCTTAAGTAAAAGGTTAAAATTCAACACATAACTCTACAAGCTAGAATATAAATGCTTAATTCATTTTGAACTCCAAAAATCTGTTTCATATATTTGTATATTATATATTTGATGGCTAGTTAGTCACTTCCAAAATATGAAGCTGATGCCATTCCAAAATAAAAGTGAGAGGCATCTATCCAATATTTACACCTTTGGGGTTTTAATAACTCTAGTAACAAACCCCTGGGAAGTCTTTCAGTTCCAATCAACTGAACAATAGGAAAGGTTGCTTCAGAAACTGATGATCAGTGGGGAAAAATTAATTAGACACGAGGAATACTTGGAAATTTCTCTTAAAAATTTTGCAAGCACTTTGTGTATAAATTTTGCAAGTTGGGCACAGCACAGAGCCAAGTGTTAGAATTGCCCCCCATGGCATCAATGCCTTGAAAACTTCCATTTAAAGTTCAACTATACTGTATGTATATTTATGTAACTGTACATACATATATAAGTATGCACCTAAGAAGCAAGGGACCTTATAAATAATAGGGAATGCTGGACAGGACAAACACAGATCAAGCCAATATGGCTATTCATGCGTTCTCCTCTTATTGTTTATAAGATGGCAGTTTATATACACTTCAATATAGTTTACAATTGTGAACACACTCTCATTGGCAAGCAAACATTGTTTGTCTTTGTCTCTAAGGTGGTTAAAGTTTCACACTGCAGACCTATACTAATTCACACCCAGAAAGCTCATTACAATGTCCTAGGTTGACTGTATGATGCCTTTATCCCCAATTGTCTGCCCTGTTTATGTTGAATAATAAGTTCTACACCTTTAAGACTTGTTCCAGGAGTGAAAGGGAGAGGGGAAGAAGCGCGGAGTTTGTTTTCAAGAACTGCACTCCCTCCTCCACATTCCTGCTCCTGGACTGTGTAGTCTGTGGACGGACAGACAGCAAGACAGAGCTCTCCTTTCCTTTTTCTAGTTAGTTTTAGCTAGCTGAGGCAAAGAAGTTCCCTGGACTGTGGTTTTTTCCCTTTCTTTGGACCTGCTCTGGACTGAACACCAGAAGAGCAACAGCAGCTCGCACCTGTGGCCCAGCGGGCTGGTCCTGAGCTGCGGCATTTCCAGCACCAGAGGGACTGATCAGAGACTGAGTGAGCCGAGCTGCAGCCTGAGGGGATTTTTCTGAGTTTGTCTCTCTTGGAGTGGCAAGAAGTTTTATTGTTTAATATTGTTTTGTGGGACTCAGATTCAGTCAAAGAAAGAAACTGAGAGTTTCCAGCCAGGCAGACGCCTGGGAAAGAGCTGGAAAGAATGTAAATAATTCTTTATCTCTCTTGTTATTCACATTGTTTATAGTTAAGTTCTATGACTGTGTGTCAAGCACTTTGCACCAATGCGTGGTTTGTTTTCACTTCAGAACCAATGGATTTGGTCCTTGCGAAGCTCTGTATAAAAGACCAGTGTATTTTGAATAAATCGAAGTTTTACTCTCAGCAGCCTTCTGAGTCAAGTCTATTCATTCCCATCCTGCCCTGACAGCGACATTAAGTTTGCTTGCTTAATAAACAGTTTTTTTCCACTTTTCTCCAAAGAGGTATCTTTCCCAAACTGGTTGGGGGTAGGGGCCAATTGAATCTGCTTTCCTAAAGGAACCCTTTTGGGGTTCTTTCCCCAAATTTGCCCTGAACCAGGACAACACTGTGTTCACCTGTTGCAGCATTTTTGAGAGAAAGAGGACATGAATTGTGAAATTTGAGCTACTCCAGTCTAGGCCTCAGATTGAGGCCTGGTGAGGCCTTCAAGCCTCTGACGCAGTTAGAAATTCAGAGCTTGTGGCGCAGATAGAAAATAGTCTTAAGGTGTTGTGGGGACCACTGGGTTGCTTGGGTGTGAATTAATATAGGTTTTATGGTGTAAGGTGTAGGCCGTTTTAAGGAAAAGGTAAACAATATTGGTTTGCCAATCAGAGTGTCTTTGTTTTTGTAAACTATGTAGAAGCTTATATAAACTACCACCTTATCTTGAATAAAGGCAGAACGCTTGATTAACCACATTGGTTTGAACCTGCGTTTGTCTTGTCCAGCTTTCCGTTTTTCTGAGATTCCCTGGCTTCATTCACCTTAACATAATTTCTACCTGCGCCACAAACTAATTTCTTACTGCGTCAGAGGCTTCAAAGGCCTCGCCAAGGCCCATATCTGAGGCCTACGCTGGGGGTAGCTAAACCTTCACTCCAAATATAAATCATGTCCTCTCTCTCTCAGAAATCCGTCTACAATTCCCTCTTTTTCTTTTTGAGCTACCCAGATTGACTTAATGGCGCGGTTAGTCATTTTCTGCATGTACTGTAGTAAACAAAGTATAAAAACTAGAATGATTATAATAATAAGAAAAAGTACAATACCAAAATGAATTAAATCTTTGACCCAGCCAGCAAAACCCAAAGAATTGAGCCAATTACCAAATGGAGTGTCTACAACAACAAGTTTCTTCATGTTGTTCTTCAGTTGCATTAACTGTAAATTGATCGAGAGTGGTCAGATAAATTCATGCAACACATGCCTTCAAATTCTTCACACCCATGTCCTTGTCCTAAAAGAAGGAAGTCAATGGCAGCTCTGTTTTGCAGAACCACATGACAGATGCTATCTACATCCGTGGCAAGCTCACTTAACATTTTAGATGTAATATTAATTTGCTTTCCTGTCTAGTAGGCCAGGGTTTTCAACTGTGTGAGAGCTTGCGCTCTAGGAACTCCTGGGGAGAAAATTGAGGCTAGTATTACAGATGTGCGCCCCCATAATGATACTTGATCTTTACAATTGGTGTCTAGATGGAGAACACTCCATTTGGCTCGTTGAGGCTTCTGGGGCAATCCAAGAACCTGATGAATGGTGGGAGCAAACAGCGTTAATTTACCAACGTAACATGGGCCTCCCATGGCTTTTTGAGGCTCGACCAGGCTTGATTCCCACAAATGAGGAAAATTCCTGGTGGCAGTTTTCTTGGGGCACTTTTTGATGGTATCACGGATTGTGTCCAATTGTTACAATATTCTGAATAATTATAATACAATGGAGATCTGGGAGACAACCAAGTGTTGTCATCTTTTGGCTGTCTTTTTGGGTTGGTTTTGTAGCATGAGGTCCAAATATCAAACAGTAAATTCCTGGGACAGAACCCAAAAGATCAAATTCTTGAGGTTTGACATTAATAAATATAAGATTTTGCACAACTGCAACAGCTTGTGCTCCCAGAACACTTTTTGGATTTATACTGGCCAGAGTCCAAGATTTGAACTCTGCCATGGAACTCAGTGGAACTCCAATTAAACAAGTAAGAAAAGGATTGGATAGTGTGGTTAACGACAGGCAGAGTGAATCTTGCCCTTTTTGTTTGGCCCAAGTGATCAACATGTTTTGTCTCTTGTCAATGTCAAGCATTCCAAATACTTTAGTTACTAAAACACTACTTAATGGAAACACTCTGACCCTCCACATATTTATCATGTTCTTGATTGCCCTGTTTAACATGAAAGGAACAAACTTAACTCTAAATACAAACTATAACTTATTATAGACTTAATGTTATGCTTATGATCATCTAACTTATTTTCCTGTACTCTACAAAGTTAATTTTCATCAGAAGTAGATTTGTCACGAGATGTTCCAGGTAAATTGTTGTCGTCAACGTTGTTATTACTGTTGGCTGATGTCTGTGGACACGCATGTGTAAATCTGTTCAGCACCCAAACTGGACCAGTACCTGTTGAGACACACATATAACCTCTACCATTAAACAACACAGGACTTGGCCCTTGCCATTCACCCGTTCGCATGTCCTTGTGATAAACATAAAGTCCTGGAATCGCTTGTGGTCTTCCCTCTTTCTTTTGCCATTGAAAAACAGTGACAACGGCAAATGTTCAATGTGACAAGCACTCCAACCATGTTGTAATTTTTCTGAAACTCAAATCAGAGCTCCTTGTGTTATGGTTGTACAGGGTTTTTGGTTTGTTTTTTGGGTTTTTTTTGTTTTGTTTTGGGTTTTTTGGTTTTTGGGTTTTTTTTTTGTTTTTTTTTAAATTTTTTTAAGGTTGTTTATGTTTTCTTATCTCTATATTCTTTCTCTGAACTGCCGTGGTCCACCTAGTACAGAAGCCATAGCAATCCGGGCTTGAGCCTGGGCGGCTCCCACATTATATGCTCAAAACTACGTGTACCATGTTTACATTTCCCATACCAATACCCAAGATCCATGTTGGACAGTGTGTCCCTATCCTAAACCAATAGAAAAGTGTCACTATCACAGCAAGACATGGAGGACAAGAAGGACAAGAAGAAGGTTAGGACATGCCTAAATCCCTCCATCTTGTCCCCTGAACCCCTTATCTTAAAAGCCCAAAATTCTATTTTTCCACCCTGTGTTAGTTCAAATATCACACTACTAAAACCCTTGTGGTTTGTAATTCCTCATCCAGAGTCGACAGCTTTCCACAGGCTAAAATTGAAGCCACAGATGCTTTTTGACTTCTTGCCAGGGTCTCCGAGACCCCTGCCAGGGTCTCGAGACAGCCAGGGCAGCTGGAGGGATGTCCTGGACTCCGACATCTCCCTCTCCTCTTTGCACTAAAAACACCTCTTTGGCAGCCCTGTTCATGGCTCGCTGAATGCATTGAAAAAGGCATGGCAAAATGAACAGAAGAATTACAAGCCCTACTAAAATCATCCAAAACCAAGTAACTGAATTCTATAACATCACTAATTCCCACATCCATGAAAAAACCCAAAGTCCACGATTTTCTGGTGGTGAAACACAAATTTTGGTACAGTCCACATCTTCTGTGCATCTTCTTCTCTGCTTGTGGAGAAATCAACACTTTCTTGCAGTTGATAAAGTTCCACATTCTTCATTGAAATCCATCTAGACTCTGCACCTGTTAAAACACAAACAAACCCAACATCCCTACCGGGACTGGAGGGTTCTCTCTCAATTCCGTTCTCTAAAATTGCATGAAGAAATGGAGATAACAACATCTTTGTTATAAACATGAGGAAACATCAAGGACAAAACAAAGCATGTAGTAAAGAAACTAACAACAAATAAAAATCAACTAGACAATACACAATCAATATCACATGTAAAATCACACAATTATCAAACACTACAACACTGAATTGTTGTCCCAGAGTCTGTGACAGCTGACGAACCTTAAAACAACAGAGATTTGGAGAAAACATGTCCAGATCCATGCCCTTCCAAAACTCTCTTTCAGGCTCAGCTGTCCTATATGGTCAAATTGCCAAGCCAAAAGGACTTGAATACTTTTTGATGCAGAAAACATCTGGGTTAATCACTCCATTCAAGTAGAGCTAAAGCTTGGCCATAGCCTGAACTCTAATTGGAGGATATCACTTAACACATTATAAAACAAAAGTCTTAGAAATAACAGTTATGAGTAAGAAACCCTATGATTAAAGACTTATCAAACCATCAAATAATTAAATCTTTCCAAAATTTCCCTCAAGATAGAGATTCTTCAAACACAACCAACCTTTTCTTCAGAAATCTAAAAATTTGAAATCTGAAATTTTAAACCAGAATCTGGAAAATGAAAGTGTGAAGGAAGTTGTCATGGTTTGACACGGGAAGAGAATTTTTTTTTGGAAGGAAGAGGTCAATCCAGTCAGGGGTCAGGTTTGGATACTGACACTTAAGGTGACCAATTGAAGGTGGACACGCCTCTGAGAACACAGAGGGGTTAAAAGCGGAATTGCCAGGAGGACTCGTCCTTCTTTGGTTCCGGTCATCGCAAGGTACAGACCTCCCCCCCCCAGCCCGGGCTGGGTGGGGGAGGGGAGCCATGCGGCCTGCAGAGGTAGGCCAGGGGGTGAAGGATAGGAACCAAGCTGGGCCAGCTCCTGCAGACTGAAGGGTGGAGAACATCTGAGATGTCTTTGTTCCCCCTCCCCTAAGCTAGAGGGAAAAGAGATAGAGAGCCTGCAGACACCTGGGAGTTTGCCGGCAGAGGAGAAGGAGAAGGAGGGGGGAAGATGCCCAGCATGGGAGACTGGAGACAGAGTCCTGGGCTGAGATTTCAGCCGTCCGGGGAGTCCGGGAATTTTAACCCTTTCCTGTGAAATGGAGGCTTTCTGAAATATTACTTCTCCTCAATTTGAAGGAAAGAGAGACAGCCTGGGACCTCAGATGTTCAGAGAAGAAGGTTGGGGGGAGATGATGGAGTGGCTTTTGGCTGGACTCTGCTTGTTTACCATAGACTGAACCACTCCTTCTTTCAAGAGGGACTGCATTTTAGGGGGATGCACTGGTGAGCCAAGAGACCTTCTTCAGCAACTACCAGTTCAGGAATGGACAGAGAGAGCTGAGGAGGGTGTGAGGATGCCCTCCATCTTCAGAGAAGAAGAGAAGGCGATCTCTGTCCTTGGACCCTCGGCCCCAGGGGAAAATAGGGGGGACTCTAGTCCCAAAATGCGACACTGGACTGTTGTTCCTGGTGGTACTTGGCAGAGCATCCTTAAAGGGGTCCTATAAGCATCCTCTGTCCATGCCCGGTGGTGAGAGCACTGTGACATGGAGAGGA
The DNA here is from genome assembly GCF_048771995.1 of Taeniopygia guttata. Classification (NCBI taxonomy): domain Eukaryota; kingdom Metazoa; phylum Chordata; class Aves; order Passeriformes; family Estrildidae; genus Taeniopygia; species Taeniopygia guttata. Next base: position 16,570,510 of record NC_133064.1, read on the forward strand.
GAATGTCACACTGGCCGGTGTGTCTGGGCAGTGCCACGTGTGACATGGAAACACAAGAGGTGGCAGCTGTGTTTCCTGGGGGTCTATGGTGCAAGGGGGACTCCTCTCTTCCCCGATGGACTCAGTATTGATTACATTGAAGGGTGAAAACTTGATTAAGGATCCAAATGGGTCTCACTGTGGTTTGGTGGAGTTGGGTGGTGGGAGGAGGAATGTTTTGGAAGGTTTTCATTTTGAAGTTTGTGTGTTTTTTTCTTTCCTTTCTTTTCCTTTTATAGTAGTAGTAGTAGTAGTAGTGTAATAAAGTTTTTCCTTTGTTATTAAGTTTGGCCTGCTTTGCTCCATTCCTGATCACATTTCACAGCATTCGATTGATAGGTTGTATTTTCATGGGGCGCTGGCATTGTGCCAGCGTATAACCATGACAGAAGTGCAGCTGCATAAAAGATTCGATAAAGAAAACATGTGAGTAGATAAAAAAATCAAAAACAGGATCCTGAAGAGACACATCTTGTAAACAATCACACAAAGAGATAGTAACACACATGAAAACTGACTGTAAATACTATAACAATACCTTAATACCTTAATAATAATTCTTATCACAAAAATCAGAGAACTCACATTATATGATCGACTTATCAACAAGAAATGTTTGAAATAATTTAAGACAATCTTTTTAAAGCATTCTTATAACATTAACAACAATCACTATTTATCTCAACATTGCCTATAAAAACTTAACAATCACTATTTATCTTATTGTCTATAAAACTTAACAATAATCACTATTTATGTTATTATCTATAAAAACCAAAAACAAAGATTACAAACTCAATACCAACAATCCATCTGACTGACATTTCTCAAATGTTCTGTTTTGCAGAGACATTTTTGATAGTTAAATCATTACTAATACTTTTATCTTTATACAGTGATTTCCATCCCTATCATATTTGGAATAACATTGATTTGCATAGTGTTCCGCTTTTTGCATCTTGGACAATGCTGCACCTTCTGTTATGTTTTCTGTCAACTGTAAGAAATCAGAAAAATACTGTTGCAATTTTTGCTGTAATGTTGCAATTCCGCCACCGGTGGCACTGCTGCCCTCGGCGTTGTCGCTGCCGTGGCAACCAGGACTGAGTGGTGCCTTGCAGATCGTCTCTGCCCAAACCATTCCCCATCTTTGCTGCGTCACCATGGGGATGTGAGAAGAAACGCCCCTGCTGCGGCCGCGCCCTGCCTGCCCCGGCTCCAGCGAGGCCGTGCCCCCGGGAATGCCCCCCTCTCCCCTTGCATTGTTGCTTGGCAACAAGGAGCCTTCCTTCTCTTGGCTGACACCCGCGCTGCTCCGGGGCCACCCCAGGCTCACCCCGCTCCTTTTCCCTCCCGAGGCTAGCCCCCCCGGGCTCTACGGCACCGCCTGCACTAGGCACAAGTGTCTCCCGCTTCACTAGGGTCTCTGCAGCCATCCTTGCTCCAGTTTCCGTGTTTGACGTAATCAGTGCGCGCTCGCCGCATCCTACCACCGCCGTTGCTGCTGTGCCCGCGTGTCCCGGTTCGCTCGGCCCGGCGTCGCTTGGCCCTGTGCCGCCTGGCTCTGCGCCCGCCGCCACCACGTTCTGCCTGGGCAGCCGGCCGGTGCTCACTGCCACAGCCCACTCTGCCGCAGTCTCCGCCGCTTTTTTCTCGGCGGACATACTTTGCAAGGTACGTAAAACTTTTTTCCAAGCCGAGTCCCACAGCAGCTGCCCCAGTTCTTTCCACTCAGTCTCGCTAAGGATGAGTGAGGGCTTCTGTAATTTTCCCTTATCTCTGGCCCACAGATCCAATTGCTCTAAATCAGACTCTATTTTTTCCCCTTTCTTGGAGAGAATATGCAAAAGGAGTCTCAGAGCTGCTTGCCAGTCTCAGTCCATGTTTACTTCCACTCTCTTTGCATGCAGCTTACCTTCCAACTAGTGCGAGGTGCCCTTAGCTTCCACTCGACACAACAGTGACACTTGCTCCAGCCCCCCCGCTCCGTCTCGTTCACCTCCACCGCACAGGCAGCATGTGAATCGCGGAGTCTTCTGTGTTGTGCTTCTGTGTTTCCCATCACAAGCAAGCAATTTGGAAACCTTCCCCCCATCGTGGCCAGCACGATTTGGAGTGTGGAGTCTTCAATGCTCTGGTACCCTGATCCCTGTCGTGATAGAAGCGATTTGGGATCGTGATCCCCGTTGCAGTAGAAGCGATTTGGGATCTGTATCTCCCGTCGCGTGTTTCCTTCACGCGATTTGGAGACCGTTCCCCATCGCCACGGAGACGATTTGGGAACTCATCAGCATCTTCCGAGGTCCCTTGTTCGGGCGCCAAAGGAAGCAAGAGACCTTATAAATAATAGGGAATGGTGGACAGGACAAACGCAAATCAAGCCAATATGGTTATTCATGCATTCTCCTCTTATTGTTTATAAGATGGCAGTTTATATACACTTCATTATAGTTTACAATTGTGAACACACTCTCAATGGCAAGCAAACATTGTTTGTATTTGTCTTAAGGTGGTTAAAGTTTCACACTGTAGACCTATACTAATTCACACACAGAAAGCTCATTACACTGTGTTCACCTTAACATAATTTCTAACTGCGCCACAAACTAATTTCTTACTGCATTAGAGGCTTCAAAGGCCTCGCCGAGGCCCATATCTGAGGCCTAGGTTGGGGGTAGCTCAACCTTCACTCCAAATATAAATCGTGTCCTCTCTCTCTCAGAAATCCGGCTACACAGCTATACTATTGCTGTAAGGAAAAACGGGCGTTCTGACCCAAGTAATTTTTTTTATGATCTGTGGTGAAGAGACAAAGCACTGAATGATGATAATCCTTGGGAAAAACCTACTTCCAGTGTAAAACCAGAATCGTTCATAGCAGCCTTTTTTTTACAAACGAGTAACTGGATCTAAGAATCTGATGTTGAATTCTCATCCAGGCAACCCCTGGCACATCAGGGCTGAATCCAATCTAGGATCACACTGGAGATGACCATTGCCACCACCTTGTTGAAATAAAGCAGAAGGAATGTGTTATGTGTAATACAGATAATTTGTGCCTGTAGAATGATATGTATGAAATGTTTCATATTACTGAAATTATTGGCATAATGCATATGAGCCAGGGCTAGGGGATTGCTCCAGAGATGTCGAAAGTACAGTTTATAAGACTTCATTTGCAAGTTAATACACGTAGCCCGTCCGGAGATGGGTCATTTCTCAAGGTAATCCAGGAACTCCTGAGCGATGATCATCCCAACAATCTACCCAAGACTGAGATCGCTGGAACCACCAAAAAGATACATCTCAATGCTGGTTCCCATAACTCCATCAAGGATGTACATCGCTTCCCGGATGGCGATTTGTTCAACTCAGTACAGAGAAAAGAGACTCTATGAATATGTGGGACTTTGAATGGAAAGAAAAGGCTGATCACTGAAATCCCGACCTCGGGCAAAATAAACTGTATAAAAATTGCTCGCACAGGACGGGTCGATGTGAAAACATAGGGGACCCTATGCTGTAGTGGTCATACCTGTGTCTCACCCAGTGCCAGTCTCAGGCTCGGCACTGTCCTTTCTTTTATGGCTGGCTCAGATAGAATTTGATTGCTAAATAAAATTTATTTTTATTTTTTAATTTGGCTGGATTGATTTTTACCTATAACAGAATGTGTTTCAAGTTCTCTGCATTGCTGTAGCTCTCACAGTGTGACTGGGAACTGTAATAATATCATAACCCTTGTAAATGAAGTTCCTTCATTTGAAAAAAAATGCAATATTGGTATAACCTCAAAAAGTTTTTGCAGTAATTAGTTATTGTCAAGTGAGTGTTTCAGGGTAGAAGAGCTATTTCATAAGCTGAACAGTTAGCTTGACTTGCCCCATTCCTTCCTCCCTCTCCCTGTTTATTGCCCTACTTTTGCTATTACACTTCAATCCAACTGAGAAGTATCTTCTCAGAACATCTTTCATTTGGGGCATAGGTGAATATAATTGTTTCCCCTCCTTCTCTGTCCCTCTTCCTTTGTCTGTACAAAATAAAAGGTTTCCTTATCTAAAGAAATAAATACCTTCCTTATGCTCAGACTATAAACTTCACTCTCCCATCCTCAAATTAAATAATTTAATACCTTTATTGGACCCTAAATTGTGATAGAAAGAATCCTAATTTCTAAAATGATAAATATATTCCTTTCAAAGCTATAGTCCTTTTCTAAATAATGAATTCCATAAACCTAAAACTACTTTGGTTCTGTGGTTAATTATAAAACTAAATATAAATCCCTTTCTAATGAGCTGCTCTCTGATTTTTGTTTTGTTTTAGTATTTTTAATGATTATTCAGGACATTAAGAGTGTATTTCTCTAAATTACCAGGTTGTATTCCCCAGCTCAGTTCTCTCAGGGTTTACAGGCAGTGCTTAACTACCATGCCCTAGAGGAAGCATTACAATGTTGTTTTTCACTGTTCATAAACACAGAATTAAATCAGCAAATTACCCCTCAGCAGGGTCGAGTGCCAGTGCCCGGGGACTGTCGCGATCTTTCCACACAAGCACCTGGCGGTGCTGCCCATCCAGCTTGGACACCTCAATCCGGTTTGTGCCAGTGTCAGCCCAGTACAAGTTCTTCCCCAGCCAGTCCACAGCCATGCCCTCAGGACAATCCAAGCCAAACTCCACAAACATGTTCCAGCGTGCTGCCATTCGTAAATGCTCTGCTGATGTTCTGCAGGGATACAAAGATACACAGCCAAATTAGAAAACTTACCAGCCTGTCACCAGGCTGCTTGTTTTCTTTGTTGAATTTTAAACACTTTCAGATTTTAGACATCTCATAGGAAAGAGGATCTTACAATATGCTACTTATTTGCAAAGCAAACAATGCTGCTATTCAGAAGTAATGATTTACTGCGCTCTGTGAATGTATTCTGTGTCAACTACATTAGCATTTCACTGGGGAAATAAATGGGATAACTAGTCTGGTTGAATGAAGCATCTACATGACCAAGTGACCTTAATAACTCAGTGCCAGCTTCGAAGGGGAAATATTTTGGCTCTCCCAGGACTATACAAAAGCATCAATGGTATAGCACGGAACACTATTTAAAGCAGCCACATGAAAAAAAAGTGCAGGACAGAACAGCAAATGGAAGAAAACAACCAAACAACTGATGAGCTCAGTAGCTTCAGTACTGATGACTAAATTTAATTTCACTAAGCACAATCTCTTATTGGACTTTTATTCAAAATACTTTTTTAAACTCTGCCATCAGGATCAGCCTGTGATAGCAGATACAGCCAGAATTCCATTTTAATAATATATTAGAGTTTAGGCATTCCCTGATAAGCCTGAAAATGTTAGAATAGTACAGAATTCTTTTGGCAAACATGGGCTACCTTTCCATGTCCTCAATATTCCTATCTGCACACATGCCTCATACTCACAACCAATCAGAAGTTAACAAATCCCTGATTTTGGTTTACTTCCTAGTTTGAACACAACCTGCTAATTATGCCAGTTTGTGACAGCACACATCAGGGCAGTTTATATATCAGTCTTCATGTGTATCACTTACGCAGCTCAAAAGAATATCATGCTTAGGGAGTTGAGCCAAGTCACCACTTGCAGACTCATTTAAACTCTGTGTTTTCAACTACTATGATTCTCCAATTGCAAAAGTCCATAAGTTATTGTTGGCATATGTCTCAAGTCAGTTGCAGAAAATGTAATAAAAAAAACCTCTTTTACATATCCCTTGAATTTTGTAAACCCCATTAATCAACCTACTCTTAAAGATCTCAAGGAGCATGTAGCAGTTTAATAGCTAACATGGACTAAATCTCTACCTTCAGTGAAATGTCAGTCCAGTAAATGTGATTGTCTGTCACATCAAAATCCAGAGCAGAAGTTTCCTTGACCCCAGTGAGTGGAATAGCAATGTTGTTATTGTTGGTTTCTAGGGAGATGCGCCTGATGTCTGCTCTCCTGGAAAAGATCAGGAAAGCTTCTGGCACAATACAGGTCTTCATGTCTCTGATGAGCTCCAGGCCGATGGGGCAAGTGCAGCGAAGGCCTTGTGGTCGGTACAGACACAGGTGGCTGCAGCCACCGTTGTCTTCTGCACAGGGGTTTGTACCTAAGCAGGCAATGAGAGGAAAAGCAACCATTGCAAACTGAGTGCAGGTGAAAGGTGAAGCTAGTCCTCACATGCATCAGCCACACTATGAGTCCTCCAAGCTAACATGCAGTTTTTCTCCTTGTATTCTCTGATCAAATTTTTTTTCATTCATTTCCTGTAATCCTTTAGACAGACCTTACTCTCCTTGGCTGGAAAGTCAGTGATTGTTTTCCTTATGTCAAGAAACAAACCCAGCACTAGGGAAAGGGATTTGGGCTTTAACAGCTACTGTTGATCCCAATTCACAGCACAAGCACTGAATGCACGGTAAGTATATGTTCTGCTGCCTTTTTCAGTACACTGGTCCAGTTACATACCCCCTTGCATTCCTGCAGGTAGAAAACTTGCAGAACTATTTTCACATCCATTCAATGGTCTCTCCAGGATGCATGCAAAGCAGCTCTTTGCAATACTCACATACCTGCACATGCTGGAAATTGAACTAAGAGAGGCTTGGCACTAAGGAGTTCAATTGGCCAAACAGTTGGGAAAAGGGCTGCATTCAAAACACACGCACCTTGGGGCATCAGCCACGCAAAGATACATATCAACTACATTTCACTCGTTTCCTGCAGTACAATCCAGACATGACAGCAAGAAGCTGCAAGCCTTATCCACATAGCAGGATACTCAAGTACTGTGATGAGTTCTGTGATGCTACAATTTTTCTGCTACCAATGCTTGGATAGCTTAGGATAGTCAATTAAAAGCTAGATGCTGATTTTTTACACCACGAACACTACAGGGCAGGAAGTACTTCTAGGTATTTTTAAAGATAATTTCCGAATATTAATGTAAAAACTACTGAACAGACTAAAACTGGCTCATTCTTAGCTTTTGCATACTGGAAGAACATGTTCAGCTTGATATTCTTCCAAGCTACAGAACTTGGAAGCTCCTCACAGAAGACCTAACCCATTCTATCAAGCTGCAGCCTGCAGTCATCATGCCATAGGACCGAATTCTGCCCATTTCTAAAACTCTGCAGTACAGTACTGCTAACATTTTCTATCACATTCTCCCTTGGCTGATTAGCAGACCACTCACCGATGATTTGGTGGACGTTGGTGGCTTTCAGGCCCATCAGATCATGTAGGTGGTTGATGATGATCTCTCTCTCTCTGCCGTGCACTTGTGCTCAATGCTGCAGCTTTGCCAGTCTGCCCAGTAAATGTAGTCTCTCAACAGAGTGAATCCAAATATATGAGGCAGCTTGTCCTCCACCAGGACTCTCCTACCAGTTCCATCAGAATTCATGACCCACAAATATAGACAAACTTTTCAGATATATAGAATAAACTTGCCACTATTTGGCAGATTACCAAACTAGCTGCTCCATGCTCAGACTTCAAATTAAAAAATAATCTCCTATGCATTATAATGCTATCAATGTTACACAGTGCCCTAATACAAAAGAAGAGACTCTTTATTAACAGGTATTTACTCTAAAAGATTTATTTAGAAGGTTAGTCTCATAACCAGATCATAATGTGGAATTATGACACAACATTCGTTACCTTTGCTTTAGGAACTATTATTATGGAATAATAGTTACTCCTGTTATGACTCTCTCATTTCTGACATGAGTTTTGGTTTAGTTTTAAAGAGGAATCACTGTGTTTTACAAAAATGAAGACAAATTTATAATGGCCAAAGATTTCTGGCTCAGCATCTTCTAGTCCACAGTCCCTCCCAAGTGAGCTTTGCCCATATTACAGAGAGCATTAAGAGGAGACCCCACACAAACACTGGGAGGCAAACAGTGAAGAAGATCTACAGAGTATATTTATATTCCCCTGTCTGAATAAGGAATCAGTTTTACATTCTTCAAAATTAAGTACAGTAATTTTATTTTTTTTTTTACTACAAGGAACAGCTGTAGTCTGTAAATAATACATGCCTTTGATCAAGACACTTGAATTTACTGTGTCATTTTTATCTACTGCTAAAAAAGAGTAATACCTAACTTCCTTAGTGATGCACTGAAAGGATTAATTAAACATATGTATGCATGTTCAAGTGATTGAGTACCTTATGAATGCCAAATATTATTATAAAATGTACCATACTGACAGGAATGGAGTCCCGTGTTTTAAGACAAGCTTAAAAATGGTTCAGTGCTGCAATTTTTCAGAAAAAAAAAAAAACAACTTCTGAAATATTTCTACTTGTTTCAAGGCCATAGCTTAAGTTTACAGTATATATACCACTCTTCCAAAACCAGGAAAAAACCTCCAACCAACCTTAATATAAAAACTTTCAGAAACAATGTGATTAATAAAGTCCAAGGTAGCATACTAATATCTGAAACATTAAAGCATCCTTCCCACCACCCAAGCATGTTCTAAGTAAATTACTGGAAAAGTGGTGGTTTATTAAACCACTGTTTTAAAATCTCTCTCACTTATGGAATTGAGATAACCACAAACAAATCTATATGTCTTCCCATCCTTCCCATGGCTCAAACCCAAAGACTTATGCAATGACAACCTTCAGGATCAACTGGTTTAGCACTTCAGACTAGACTGATGATAGCTGGTGGCCAGAATATCTTCCCAGATCACAAGAAATGCAAGTTTGGAGCAACTCCTACCCAGGCACATATGAGAAGAAAGGAATAGAGAAATGGAACTGAAACACACACCTTTCCCAGGACACAGTATAATAAAATATTTATAAATTCCCTTTAAAAAGTGGAAGAAATGATATAACCTTCACAATAATTCAGTTTCTTCTTAAAACTATACCTTGTCAAGCTTCCCAAAATTTTGACACTTACTCTCAGTATATTAAAATAGGAACTGAATCTTTTTGTGCACATTTTCCTAAAGGGATGCTGCATATTTGCTGGATTGTAGGAATAAGCTCTGTATTTAATTTTGAAGAAAGGTCATAATTACTTAATGGAATTAGCTTACCAAAACCCTTCAGTCCAGCAGAATATACAGCATGCTTCTACAAATGCACTAATGCATGTGTATCTCAAAAATAGATTACTTGTCTGTGGTGACTTGTTTCCCCCCTCCCCCTTAAACTACAGAGATAAGCCATTTGTTTGGAACTAATTAATACATGGCAATTAGTGCTTGCTGAGCAGACCAAGAAGATACACAGAATGGAAGGATGTTGAAAAGTGAACCAACTAAAACCACATAGTAATAAGCAATAAAACATCATCATCACAAAGTAGCATTTTCTAAAATTACATTTTTTGCCTTGGATTTATAAAAGAAATAAAATGATCTATTTAAGAAAATATAACTACTGCCAAAAAAAAAAAATTAGTTGGAAGGTGTGTGGTGCGAAATGAATTTTTTTCGTCAAACTTTAAGAGCTGTTAAAATAAGCTTCCCCCTATACTGAAAAGAGTCAGGCAAAGAGAAAGGACTTAAGGATTAAGTGTCTGCTTTTACTTTTTGGTTTGACACATAAAGGCTATTTTGAAAGATAGCTTTACACCTCCTAGACAAAACATGCCCCTTTCTGAAAGTATTTACATATACCTGCCACTCTACTCCCACTGCACATCTGTACTGTGTTGCCTAATATAAACATTTGCCCACTACCACCACATACACACACACACACACACACACACACACACACACACACACGGTAGCAGCCAGCTACCACCACATATATATATATTTCCATGGCACCATGTTGTCTGCACTGACTTTGGCTGCATATTATGTGATTTCAATAGAATTACATACATTGGCTACAGAATCAGTCTGGTGTAAGGCAGAAGGGAAGTGGCAAGGGATGTAGGGGTGATATGTACAAGAAGAAAAAAGCAAAAAGGAACAATCACTTAACAACTACTTTCAAGGGATTTCAGCATCATCTTTTCACATACTGAAACTCAGACAACAACCAAGTCCCAGGCTATAATCCTTTCTGGATTCTTTACCCTTCCCCAGCTCCACATGTATCAGCTCCTCACAGTGAAGCCCCACAGAATCCCTCACACAATAAAACCACCTTCAGCTGCTATGAGGCAGTGTCTCCAGAGGTTTATGCTGCTTTTAACCACAATGTGGTGTGAGTTTCACATTCTGAGGCCAGTCTGAATACTGCAAATCACACTGAGAATATAGGCTACAACAGGAAGCAGATGTGGTGTAACCACAAACACCACCTTTACTGAAAGAGCGAGTAGTTCCATGAAAACAAAAATTTAAAAGTGCAAAAATTAAATGGCCTCAGACAAAATGCCAGATATCCTGCTTGGAGAACAAGGGGTTTGTTTATCCTAAAATAATAATGAATGCAAACTTACAGCCTCATGAACATACAGCTTATTCAAAGTAAGTGAATTACTACTGAAAATGTAGTCACATTTTAAAATGCTGTACTTAGTGAATGGCAGGAACAATAAAATAACAACTTTGAAGCACTACTTCTAATTTAAAGTTACAGACTGGAATGCACAAGGACATATTCTAAGGGTCTTTCTTGTTATTAGATACCTTGCATTCAATTCACTTCTAAGTACCAGCAATCACTGGGATAAATAGGCTAATGCAGTAAATTAACCTTTTTGATAATCTGAGATTTGATTGTATGGTAGTTTAACTTGTCAGTTGACTGCTTTAGGTCTAGAGTTTCATCATTAAATCTATCTCATTTACGAAAGTCATGTTCAGCTCTGTGTAGGGCTTCTGCTGGGACCTTGGCAGAACTGCAGACTAGCAGTCCCCTCAGGTCCAGTGCACCAAGGCCAGGGGCAGCAGAGACTGAGCAGATGTGCACTGGTTTATGTGCACAGTGCTGAGGAGATGCCCATCACAGAAAGTATCTGTCCCTATTGGGCTATGCTGAGATCAATACCAAACTAAGAGCCCAGTCCTACAAGGTGTCAAGACTGAGATGAAGGTGACAGAGTGCAGACCATTATCTTTCATCTTAACTCATAAGCACAGTTGAATGTTCAGTATAGAACGACAGAATCATAGACCAGCCCAGGTTGGAAGAACCCCTGTGTTCTGGTTTGAAAGCAATGCTCCAAGTCAGAAATACAATTTATTGGGAAAGGGGAAAAGAAACAAAATACATGCAATAATATAAAAGGAAAACCACTGACAAAGTCAGAATATAATTTGACACCCTTTTGGCTAGTGTGTTGGTAGCAGTCTAAATTGGAGTGGCTGCAGTCCTCCTGGAGTGGCAGATGTGGTCCTGTTAGAGCAGTGGTCCTGTAGAAAAGGTGTAGTCAGTCCAGTCAAAAACTCCAGCTGTGTCCTCTTAGGAACCTTCAAAAAAGCTGACTGCTCTGTCTCAAACCCCAGAATATATCTAGGTGGGGATGATTAGCTCCTCCCCCCTGGGCAGAGCATCTCACAATGGGCTGATGTAATTCTGAGTCATGTGGTGGGTCCTTGATTACCCATTAAACAGAAATGGTTCCTGGAGGGAGTTAGAGATCTCTGAGTCATATGGCAAGACATTGATGGGCCCATTAACAGGAGATAAAGAAACAAGCCCAGAAGACAACTGCTACACAGATGGCAATATAAAACATGTTGCTTCTCAATCTGGGACACCCTGAAAGATCCTATGATCTTTTTTTTGTGGGAAAGAAGCCTAGATAAGATTATCCAGCATCCTCTCCAATTACATCTTGAAAACTACTAGTAAGGGGAGGGACTCGACTACATGCCTTAGTAAAGTATTTCTTTCTTATATTAAAAGGAAACCTCCCTTAAGGCACCTTGTACCAGTTGCCCCTGTCCTCTCCAGTGTGGTATCATCCATGTACATGGACAGCCTCCCTCCTCCTTCCCGAGTACTGGAAAAATGTGACCCTTCTCTTCCCCGTGGAGAAGAGAAGCAAACCCCTTCTGTCTTTCCTCACAGGGTGGGGTCTCATTATTCCTGTAGGTGATGTCCACTCTCCCTGCATCTCTGTTGAATTTTGGAACCAGAGCTAGACACAGCTGTGTATGGCCTGAGTGGGATGATCAATGTCTCCATGGATGCAGCCCAGGGTCCTGATTGCCTTCATTGTACAGTAGCACACTGACATAATTTGCCCTCAGTAAACCTGCATTGGATTGTCCCAACCACCTGCTTCCTTTGGCTTTCGGGTTTCTAGGAGAACTCTTTCCAGGGACTGGAATAAGACTAATGGGCCTGTCGCTTCCCAGGTCCTCTTTTGGATATACTTGTAAATGATCAGGGAGCAGGTTAAGTATCATGGCATGCTAAGCTCTTTCTCTGGCAGACAGGAGAACAGGAAGTCAATAATCAATGAAAATTTATAAACAACACCTGGTAACACTATGTTCAAAAAATATATTACTCTTATGAGCATGGAATGCTCTTTGATGGACTGTAAGTCCCTAGCTACACTACAAGATGTTGTCAAAACATTATTTCTTTCACAGACACACATCTGAATTTCAGCATCAGCTTACTCATCCTCAGAAAGGTCGGAAGACTTCACTTAATATACAGTGAAACGCAGATGAAAAATCAAACCCCCACAATTCCAATAAAGATTTGTAGGGAAGGGTATGTTTATTCACAGCACTGTGGATGCATGTGGGGACTCATTGTCCTTCAATGGACATGCGCATCCCTGAGAACTCCTGATCCTTTTTTATTACCCTTACTAATTTCCATATGCATAGAATTTCACAATAGGTTCATGCATATTCATTCTGCTGATTTCGCATTACACTTACAGCTAGTTACATTTGTACTCAGTTTTTGTCAGAAAGTACAGAAAGAACTCCTGGGTCACTCTGCCCTGTCTGTTTCAAGGTCTGAGGAGTCATTCTTATCTCTTATCTTTTTAGTGTGGAAATTTGCATTCTTTCTCCTTAGCTGGGGCAACTTTGCTAGTGCTGCAGTTACCAGACTAAACATCATATTTCACTTATGCTAGCAAGCTCAAAGCGGCACATTTCACCTAAATCCAAATGGATTTCTACCCTGTTAAATTTTCACCCTGTCTCATTCCCCCCTTTCCCTAAGATGATAAGTAAATTCTTTTACTTAATGCAAATCTTTACGTTAGTAAGTGTTCATTAATGCTTTACTATGTACATTTGACCTACTAGGCACAATTAGAATAGTACAAGGAGTTCTCAAGCATACACAATCTTTGCCAGTATATACAAGCACAGTTTTCTGATCAGTGAGTGGATGAATCTCGAAGTGGCAGATAAACAGTGGCACTGCGTGCAGTAAGTACTAAGGCAGTGGCCACATTAGAAGCAGGATCATAGGTCACAGATGCTTTTCACCCCCTCCCGTATGATCAAAGCTGCTGTTGCCTGCATCCAAAACTGTGCTTGTATAAAACTGAAAGCTAAAGAAATGTTATCTTGAACCATACCAAGCACTTCTACTATTAACTTCTGATTTTGGACCCTGGCCCTTAAGGGATAACTGTAGGGGTTGTTTTAAGTTTGCCAGTCCACCTGCTGCAGTGGCCAGCTCTCTCATAGGTCCAGCATACTGATTAGAACCTGGGACCAAGGCCATTCAGAATTGTTTTGGATAGAGTTATTCCAGGATTTCAATTACAATTATACACAAAGCTATTCTATAAATAAAATTACAAACTACCCCCCCCCCCCCAATACACTCATTTTGCCCAAATAAGTTTTAGTCTCAGTTCATTGTCTCTTGGTGTCAGTTTCCAAGGGGCTTCTGGGGCCTGCTTCATTTGAGCATGGTGGATCCAGGCATTCTGCTTCTTAATCTTGATTGCGGTGAGGGTGGTGAGAAGCATCTGGAATGGTGTTTTCCCACTGTGGTTCCAAAGGCTTTTCTGTAAGACTTAACGTATACTTAATTCTCAGGCTGTATGTTATGTAAGCTCCTTGCTCTGAGTACCAGCTACATGTAATATTGCAACTGGAACTCCAAAATCAGTATTATTTACTCTGGTCACTTTGACAGTTCTGGTGGGAAATGCTTCTGGCTACAATGAAAATGTATTTGTCAATACTCATAAATAATTACACCCCCCTTTCCATGGGGGTTTTGAAAAGCCAATTTACCATTGCTGTCCAGATCCATGACCCCTCCCAACCTGACCAAGGGGTATTCTTTGGGTTAGTTTGGAGGCAAGGATCACACTGTCAGTTCACCTGGCATATAAGCTCCTGGCAATGATCCTTTAAATCAGATATGTGTTATAAAAAGACTTTGGAAGCTACCACTTAGTTTCAATGTACTTTGTGACACTGGCAGCCTTGGTCATTCTGGGAAAGAAGCCACACTATAAAAGCTTTCAAGTAGTTAGGCCCTAGAGTGTTTTCTGGTGCTCCTCCCTTACTAGTGACCACACATATGGGAAGGGATTTCTAGCTCCCTTTCAATGGTAGCTCACCCTTCTTGGTTATATGTCCCTTTTGATTAGCATTATTATTTTCTGGCTTACCTTTAAAGGAAATCTGTCCATAATTACCTCACCCTTTACTGCTTTCTTTGCCTTTCCATCCACCAGCTCATTTCTTTTTCCCAATTCTGAGCTCACTCTCTGGTGTGCTTTAATATGCATACTTCCAGCAGCCGGATTATCTCTTGTGCATGTCTGATGTTCTTTCCTCGTGAGGTCAGCAGTCCACTCTCTCTTTCTAGACAGCTCCATGTGCGTGCACAACTCTGAATGCATATCTAGTGTCTGTTTGACATTTCCAAGGCACGAGGCAATGCAGTGATCTCGGCCTTCTGCACAGAGGTGCCTGTTGGTAAGGGTCCAGATTCTATTACCTCTCTGCAGGTAGTGACTGCATATCCAGCATGTCGCTTTCCACTGGTAACATAGCTGCTCCCATCAGTGAACCAGGTCTCTGCATCATCTAAAGGAGTGTCCTTTAAGTCTGGGCAGCTGGAGTAAGTAGATTCAGTAGTCTCCAGGCAATTGTGGTGTACTGCTTCTCCTTGATTTCTACTGAGAAAAAAAGCTTGATTGACAATGTTAGTTACAATTCTCTCTATATCATCTTGTTCTACCATGATGGCCTGGTACTTCAGGAACCTCTGTGGTGAGAGCCAGTGGCCGCCCTTTACTTCCAGTACTGCAGACACTGTGTGGGACACTAGTACAGTCAATTTCTGTCCCAAGGTAAATTTGTGTGCTTCTTGTATATTTAGTCTGGTTGCTTGGAAACAACTGCCCTCCAGTATGAATTCACTTCCTGAGCCACATGGGAGAATAGAAAGAATAGCTTACTTACATCTGGAAGTCCCAAAGCTGGAGCTGACATGAAGGCA
Source organism: Taeniopygia guttata (assembly GCF_048771995.1). Taxonomy (NCBI): domain Eukaryota; kingdom Metazoa; phylum Chordata; class Aves; order Passeriformes; family Estrildidae; genus Taeniopygia; species Taeniopygia guttata. The sequence goes on from NC_133064.1 coordinate 16,585,965, forward strand.
CTCTTTAGCTGGTGAAAGGCCCGTGTGGCTTTTGTCCACTGGAGATCTCTGTCTGACAGCTTGTAATTATAAACCCACAGCCAGCACCACCCTGCCATGCCTGTGCCTTTATTTTTTTAATACTCTATATCCTTGGAGTTCTAGGAAATTTGAAAGGCTTCTTCCTGTGGAGTTTCCCAAGGTTCTGGATCTTTGCAAGTTGTTCTCTAAACAGAGTGGGGGATTTTGAAGCCTTGAGGCACATGGACCATGTGAGCTAGGTTTTGTGCCCGCTTTTATGGCTTGTCTATTCAAATGCAAAACTTTTCTCACTGGCTTTGTGGATAGGGAGGCAAAAGAAAGCATCTTTCAGATCTAAACCAGTAAACCAGGTTAGTTCAGGTGTTAAACAAGTTAGTAAGGTATATGGATTTACTACCACAGGATATAAATCCTTTGTTATCTTATTGAGAGCCCTCAATCCTGTACTATCAATTATTGGACTGATTTCTTCCCTATCTTTTTCAGGGGGTACTGCTTAATTTTCACTGGTTGTGTTCCTTCCTTAAGCTTGATTACTATGAGGGGGGGCGTTCTTTAGCCTCCGTGGTACATCAGAGGCTCATACCCCCAAAAACACTTGTCCTAATAGCTCTTCATTAATTTGGTCCTTATTTTCAATGGCTGTTAATGTTAAACTTAACACCTCTATGTACCTTTTGAAATGAACAGGATCTATGCCTTTATTAATAGTCAGCTCTTAAAAAAGTCAGCTCGGCAGGGGGCTCAACAAGGAGCTCGTCCCCGCTGTTGTAGCTTCTCCGGTAGCCGAAGGGTGAGAAGGCGTGCAGAGTCTATCCCTGGAGTCTCCGTGGCATGCTGGTAGCTGGAGGTTGAAATGTACAGGGTCTATGCCTTTATTAATAGTCAGCTCTTTATTAAAAAGTCAACTCGGCAGGGGGCTCAACAAGGAGCTCACCCCCGCTGTTGTAGCTTCTCCGGTAGCTGAAGGGTGAGCACGCATGCAGAGTCTGTCCCTGGAGTCCCCATGGCACGCTGGTAGCTGGAGGTGAAGAGGTGTGCAGTCCGTATCTGAGGTCCCAGCAGACTGTCCTCTCTCCTTTCTTCCTGGCACACTGGTAGCCAAAGGGTGAGGGGATGTGCAGAGCCTGCTGCCGAAGACCAGCAGCAGCTATCCCTCTCCTTCGCTCCTGGTAACACCAGGAAGTGTGTCTGCTTTGCTCCTGCTTCCCACAGCCCAGTCCAGTCTGGTCCTCTGCAGGCTATGGTGACAGGTCAAACACAGACTAGGGGTGGGGTTCCCTTTTCCCCAACGAGCACACCCATCCAGCCCCCTCCACTGTGCCCATCTTTTCCATTTAGGGGTGTTTTTCATCCCCAAAACCCCCTCCCATGATTCCACTGGATTATTTTGCATGCCAGTCCTAGAATGGTAGTGAGGGTGGGGGGAGGTAGGTGATTCCCAGGAGCAATTAGCTAATTAACATTTCAATGTCAGTACTTAGCCCAAGCCAAGTGTCCCAGCTGTGGTAGATAAGGGACAGGCGAACGGAAGATCACGGGATGTGACGGAAAGAGAGAGACCCTTCCCCCTCTCCCTGCCCCACGCTATCCATTAACCCCAGGAGCATGTGACCACACCTGCTTTGGTAACTTTCCACTCCCGACTAACCCTGGAGACCCCTCAACCCCCCTCTGACGTAGCAAAGACCCCCAAGACTATTTAAACCCACGAGATGAGATAATAAACGCTTTCGATCGTCCACCATACTGGTGTCAGCGTCTTTGTCGATAGCCCGAGCGGTCTGGAGAGGCCAGACCGCCGTGCTGCTCCTAGAACCAGGTCGCCCGTTGCCCTTTATAAAGGCAACACCCAGCCAGGCTGTTTTGTTCATAACAAATCCCTCCTCTATTTCTTTGATCGGGCTTAAGCCCACATCAACTTACAGTCTCTGGCTTTTGAGGGTTAGCTTCTTTGGGTAATTCTCTCAATTTTGTATATCAGCTTTTAGCAAGTCTTCTTTAAAGTTACCTTTAAGTCTTTTGGTTCCTTAATACCTGTCTATGCACAGGAGGAGGTGGGTTGGGTGACCCTCTAAAGGGCACTTATTCTTATTAAACAATTACAAAGTACTTAAACTTTGACAAGGGTACTTTAACTCAGAAGCGGTTATGTCATGGTTTGACACGGGAAGATAATTTTTTTTAAAAGTAAGAGGTCCATCCAGTCAGGGGTCAGGTTTAGATACTGACACTTGGGGTGACCAATTGAAGGTGGACACGCCTCTGAGAACACAGAGAGGTTAAAAGCGGAATTCCCAGGAGGACTCGTCCTTCTTTGGTTCCGGTCACCGCATGGTACGGACCTTCCCCCCCCAGCCCGGGCTGGGTGGGGGAGGGGAGCCATGCGGCCTGCAGAGGTAGGCCAAGAGGATGAAAAATCAGGAACCAAGCTGGGCCAGCTCCTGCGGATGGAAGGGTGGAGAACATCTGGGATGTTTTTGTTCCTCTCCCCCCTAAGCCAGAGGGAAAAGAGATAGAGAGCCAGCAGACACCTAGGAGTTTGCCGGTGGAGGAGAAGGAGAAGGGGGGGGGAAGATGCCCAGCGTGGGAGACTAGAGAAAGAGTCCTGGGCTGAGATTGCAGCCGTCCGGGGAGTCCGGGAATTTTAACCCTTTCCTGTGAAATGAAGGCTTTATGAAATATTACTCCTCCTGAATTTGAAGAAAAGAGAGACAGCCTGAAACCTCAGATGTTCAGAGAAGAAGGTTGGGGGGAGATGATAGAGTGGCTTTTGGCTGGACTCTGCTTGTTTACCATAGACTGAACCACTCTTTCTTTCAAGAGGGACTGCATTTTAGGGGGATGCATTGGTGAGCCAAGAGCATTTCTTCAGCAACTACTAGTTTTGGAGTGGACAGAGAGAGAGCTGAGGAGGGTGTGAGGATGCCCTCCATCTTCAGGGAAGAAGAGGGGACTCTAGTCCCAAATTGTGATACTGGACTGTTGTTCCTGGTGGTCCTTGGCAAAGCATCCTTAAAGGGGCCCTATAAGCAGTCTCTGTCCATGCCCGGTGGTGAGAGCACTGTGACATGGAGAGGAGAATGTCACACTGGCCGGTGTGTCTGGGCGGTGCCACGTGTGACATTGGAAACACAAGAGGTGGCAGCTGTGTTTCCTGGGGGTCTATGGTGCAAGGGGGACTCCTCTCTTCCCCGATGGACTCAGTATTGATTATATTGAAGGGTGAAAACTTGATTAAGGATCCAAATGGGTCTCGCTGGGGTTTGGTGGAGTTGGGTGGAGGGAGGAGAAGTGTTTTGGAAGGTTTTCATTTTGAATTTTGTGTGTTTTTTTTCTTTCCTTTCTTTTCCTTTTATAGTAGTAGTAGTAGTAGTAGTGTAATAAAGTTTTTCCTTTGTTATTAAGTTTGGCCTGCTTTGCTCTGTTCTTGATCACATTTCACAGCATTTGATTGGTAAGTTGTATTTTCATGGGGCGCTGGCATTGTGCCAGCGTCAAACCATGACTGGTTATTACCACCTTACCGTATATCAGCTTCTAGCAATACCGTTTATGCACAAGAGGAGGTGGGTGACCCTTTTGGGTCTGGTTTGGCATCTGGGGATGGTCCTGGTCCTTTTACTCTGGGGATATGGATCCAGCCTTTTTCTTGGGTTCACATCGCAGTGTGTGTGGTGAGTAACACCTGGAAAGGTCCTTCAAATTTGGGGGTGAGTGGAGTGGTGGTGTTCCAGGATTTTATTAACACCCAGTCCCCGGGACTGATGTTGTGGGCATTGGTATCCAGAGGGGAGGTTTGGGGAAGATACCCCTTCTTTCTGAGGCCTTCTAGGGATTTTCTTATGATTTTAAATATTTTTAATTTGCTTCCTCCCCTTTTAAATAATCTGCAGTACTGAAAGGGGTGGTTAGAAAAGGGAGTCTGAACATCATTTTATAAGGAGAAACCCCTATGTCATACCAAGGTCTTGTTCTTATGTGGAAGAGAGCAAGAGGTAAACACTTGAGCTAATTCATTTTTGTCTCTTTAATTAATTTGGTTATTACTTTTTTTAAGAGTTCTATTCATTCTTTCTACCTTTCCGAGCTTTGAGGATGCCATGTGGTGTGCAATCTCTACTTTATCTCCAGGGCTTTTGTTACTTGATGCAAAGTTTGAGCAACAAAATGTTGACCTCAGTCTGAGTCAAAGTTATTGACTAGCCCGTATCGAGGTATGATTTTTTCTAAGATTATTGTTACAACTTCTTGCAGTTTCCTTTTGGCTGAGAAAGCCTCCACCCAGTGAGTGAGATGATTTACCATCACTGGTAAATGCTTGTACCTCTGCACAGAAGGCATTTCAGTGAAATCTACTTGTATGTTCTGGAAAGATCTTAAAGCAAGTTTTCTTCCCCCGTGTGCTTGTTTTCTCATTACCTTTTGGTCAGTTTTCAGGCAAATCGCACACCTTCTTGTGACTGCTTTTGCCAGGTCATACGCTCCAATATATAAATTCTCCCGTAAAAAAAGTGGTTGCACAAACTTTGGATTCCCCAGTGGGTCAATTCATGACTTGAACTACTTTTTATCTCGTGGGATGATCCTTACCCTTCATAGGACTTGGAAGTCTCTTCTTAAGAGATTACTTTGGCCTTCCCTTTTATTCCTAAAACCTCACAGACTTTCTTCCCAATGTTGACTCTTACTGGTAACTTGTCCTGGACTTATCTGCCCCTCTGTTAACTACGAACTCAAAATCTTCATAGTGGGGACTTACTTTAAAGTTTACTAAGAGCTCTTGTTGATGGTTGATTGTATCTCTTTGCTTATTGAACCCCCAACACCCCTAGTCATCTCCCCTTGAAATCTCTTCTAAGGCTTTTTTGTTCTTTATGCATTGCTTCATTAAACTGAAACATATGACACATCTCACGACAGTAATAGCACCTCCTGTTGCTTTGTGAAGCTTCAGGTTTCTTAAAGTCATTAAAGTTCTTATTTGTTTCATATGATGGTGCTGGTTGATCTCTATTTCTTTGGTAACAGCCCTGGTCTATTCCAACTTGACTTAAATGGCAGTGCTGGTGACCTGCCTGCTCTTATACTTTCTCAAGCAACTGCAACCATAAGTCTAGCTTTAGTTTTGGCTTTTTCTTCTTCTTTCTTTAAATATAATCTTAGGGCTTCTAGGTGTTGGTTTAGCTGATTATATATCTACTGATCTTGGGTTTTATACTATGGCCATACTTCAGTACTCTTGTCTAGACCCTTTGTGGTTTCCCAAGAATCCCGTTGGTCTAACAATTGCCCTAAGGGCCTGTTAGGAGGGATTCTCTTTGCTTTCTCTTTTGAAGGATCCACTCCTTTGCTTTAACTTATTCCCATTTCCAGGCCTCAAAAGGAAAGAAAAAATCTACCTTAAATGGTGCTCCCCTCTAAAATGGAATATACAGATATGCAACTACAGTTTATCTGGCTCCTTCCCACAACTTAGTATTTTAAATCTCTTGACTGACCTTAATCTCTTCTAGTTAACCTCCCACTCTTGGCATTTATCTGTGTCACTTGCCTAGGATAACCACTAATCATACTCCCATATATTGTCTTTTGTTTTCCTGTTCTTTCTGGACTTCTTGATGGACTTTCTAGGCTTGGACCCTAGGTAGGTCTCGCCCCAGTTCTTTCCTTGGCCTTTTGCCCAACCTCCTTACTAGGCTTAGGAAGCTTGGTCTCCCTGCTGAGGTAAGGTCGAACGTCCTGCCGAGCCTTACACTCGAACTCCGGCCAAGTCCCCTCGCCTGACTCCCCTACTAGGCTTAGGAAGCTTGGTCTCCCTGCCGAGGTAAGGTTGAACGTCCTGCCGAGCCTTACACTCGAACTCCGGCCAAGTCCCCTCACCTGACTCCCCTACTAGGCTTAGGAAGCTTGGTCTCCCTGCCGAGGTAAGGTCGAACGTCCTGCCGAGCCTTACACTCAAACTCCGGCCAAGTCCCTTCGCCTGACTCTCCTACTAGGCTTAGCCTGCTTGCCTTTCTACTCGCTTCTTTACTTGCTTATTTACTCTGTCTTCCCCGACATGCCTCCTGTCAGCCAGAACATGTACCCTGCCTTCCAGGACCTGCCCCCTGCCTGCCAGGACATGCCCCCTGCCTACTAGGACATGCTCCCTTGCCTGTTAGGGCATGCCCTCTGCCTACTAGGACATGCCTCCTGCTTGCTAGGACATAACCCTGCCTGCCAGGATATGCCCTCTACCTGCTCTGCAAGGACATCCTGCCCTGCCTTCTAGGGACATCTCACATGCCCATTTATCCTGTCCTGCCTGCCACGGACATGCCCTCTTTCTCCCAGGACATGCCCCCTGCCTGCCAGGACACACACCCTTCTTGCCAAGACCTTGCCAAGACCTGTCCCCTGCCTGTTAGGACATGATCTGCCTACCAGAACATGTCCCCTTCCTGCCAGGACATGCCCTCTGTCTCCCAGGACATGCCCCTGCCTGCTAGGACATGCCCCTTGCCTGTTAGGGCATGCCCTACCTACCTGGACCTGCTCCCTGCCTGCCAGGACATGGCCCCTTATTGCCTGGACCTGTGCCCTGCCTGCCAGGACATGCCCCCTTCCTGCCCGGACACGCACCCTTCTTGCCAAGACCTTGCCAAGACCTGTCCCCTGCCTGTTAGGACGTGATCTGCCTGCCAGGACCCGCCCCCTTCTTGCCAGGACCGTTTGCCTGCCTGTTAGGACATGCCCTACCTGCCAGGACCTGCTCCCTGCCTGCCAGGACATGGCCCCTTATTGCCAAAACATGTACCCTGCCTGCCAGGACATTCCCCCTTCTTGCTAGGACCTATGCCCTATCTGCCAGGACATGCTCCCTGTCTGCCAGGACACGCCTGCTGCCTGCCAGGACCTGCCTCCTGCCTGTTAGAACATGCGCCTGGCTGCAAGGACATGCCCTCTGTCTGCCAGGACATGCCTGCTGCCTGCCAGGACATGCCCCCTGCCTGTCTGCCAGGACATGCCCTCTTCTTCCCAGGACATGCCCCTGCCTGCTAGGACATGCCCCCTGCCTGTTAGGGCATGCTCCCTCCCTGTCAGGACATGCCCTCTGCCTACTAGGACATGCTCCCTGCCTGCCAGGACATGCCCCCTGCCTACCAGAACATGTCCCCTTCCTGCCAGGACATGCCCCTTGCCTGTTAGGGCATGCCCTCTGCCTACTAGGACATAACCATGCCTGCCAGGACATGCCCTCTACCTGCCAGGACCTGGCCCCGTCCTTCCAGGACATGATCCTGCCTGTCAGGACCTGCCCCCTCCCTGCCAGGAGATGCCCTCTTCTTCCCAGGACCTATACCCTATCTGCCAGGACATGCCCCTGTATTCCAGGACATGCCCCCTTCCTGCCAGGGACATCCCACCTGCCCGCTGTGGACAACTCCCTTGCCCTGATTGCCAGGGACTTACTTTATCCCTAGAGAATCTCCACATGCCCAGAGGAGGGCCTTTACCTCTAAGGAGAGGCCTCAGTCTCTCTGTTCCACTCGCTTCCCCCCATTCCCGGCCGGCCCCTTCGCAGGAGTCCAGAAACGTGGTACTAGCGGGTCCCTTTCACTTCAGGGGTCCGAGCTGCTGGCCCCCGTCTCACTCATTCACTCACTCGCTCGCCTCCCAGTTTTTCTCACCAATCCTCCCAGTTTTTCTCACCAATCCGTCATCCCTCCGCGTTGCTCCTCCGCATGGCCCATCTCACGCTGATCCTAGGGTCCGGTAGCCAGAAAATCCCGAGGGTCCCTCGAAGCAGATGGTCGAGCTGTCCAGCTGTCCAGGGTTCCTCTTTGGGCGTGGCTATCCCGGACAAGCCCCCAAATTGAAATGTACAGGGTCTATGCCTTTATTAATAGTCAGCTCGGCAGGGGGCTCAACAAGGAGCTCACCCCCACTGTTGTAGCTTCTCCGGTAGCTGAAGGGTGAGCACGCATGCAGAGTCTGTCCCTGGAGTCCCCATGGCACGCTGGTAGCTGGAGGTGAAGAGGTGTGCAGTCCGTATCTGAGGTCCCAGCAGACTGTCCTCTCTCCTTTCTTCCTGGCACACTGATAGCCAAAGGGTGAGGGGATGTGCAGAGCCTGCTGCCGAAGACCAGCAGCAGCTATCCCTCTCCTTCGCTCCTGGTAACACCAGGAAGTGTGTCTGCTTTGCTCCTGCTTCCCACAGCCCAGTCCAGTCTGGTCCTCTGCAGGCTATGGTGACAGGTCAAACACAGACTAGGGGTGGGGTTCCCTTTTCCCCAACGAGCACACCCATCCAGCCCCCTCCACTGTGCCCATCTTTTCCATTTAGGGGTGTTTTTCATCCCCAAAACCCCCTCCCATGATTCCACTGGATTATTTTGCATGCCAGTCCTAGAATGGTAGTGAGGGTGGGGGGAGGTAGGTGATTTCCAGGAGCAATTAGCTAATTAACATTTCAATGTCAGTACTTAGCCCAAGCCAAGTGTCCCAGCCAGGCTGTTTTGTTCATAACACCTTTGATCATTTACCTCCAGAGTAACCTCCTCATTCTAGAATGTCTAGCGAGTTGGGCATATACAAAAACTTGTAAATACCCCATTGTTACTTTAAAGGTTTGCAAAAGTATGCCTTCTCAGACTGGCCACTTGTTCCCCACACTACAACATAATCATTCTCCCCAGGTACAAAAGCTTTATTTAAAACTGAATATATGGCCCCTGTATCAACCAAAATTCCACCCTTTTCCTTTCTCCTGATCCCACTGCCTCTTGCAGAGGGGTCTGTTACTCCCTAGTTCTGGATGAGATTGGACTGTCAGGAGGGGGATGGGTTTGAGTGGATATACCTTTGGTGCCTGAGTCCTCTTCCCTTTTGGGGAGATCCTCCTCATCCTCCGTTACCTTAGGAGGAGCCTTTTACAAATCGTGTATGTTTTTGTGTTTCAGGATGATAAGCTTTGTCTGATTTCATACATCGCTGCCTTATACTGCATGCTAAACAACACATTTGATTTGCCTTCTCTTTGCTCTGTTTTCTTTTTCAAGAGCTAACACTAGTGGGTCAGAGGGAACTCTGAAACCACAGTTACTCTGCCATTCTGGGTGATTTTTTAAGGTGAAAAACATATTAGCATACAAGACTTCACCTTATTTGCTTTCCCATCTTAAAACAGCATTGGTTGCAATAAGGTGTTAGAAATCCTTTAGTTTTCCGAGCTGCCCCTACTGGAGGCTTTCTTCCAGTGAGCCCCCCGCCAGAGGGGCTAGTTCGGGAACCTCTTTGCTCTCGTTAGTTCTCCCTCCTTATACTATTTTGTTTCCTCCCAAGCCTCACAGTCTTTTCTCAGTTTTTCTCACACACAAAACTCCAGGTGATGGGTATCAGATGAAATCCTCCACACATAAGCTTTAAGATCTCAGGTTCTGAATTGGCTTGATCAGGAACCTTCAATTTACACTTGGGGCATAGAACAGCAATACCAGTGCCTCTCACAAACTCTGCATTGCAATAGTACTCACCAAGGTGCCAGACTCTCAATGCACCAAAAACTCTCGGGAATTGCCTGCAGGCTATTCCGTTTATCACTTCAGCATTTCTCCTTTATTTAAAATCTCTTTTACAAAATCTCAGTCTTTTCCAGTTCTCTTCCTGCACAATCCAATTAAAGCATTGTTTCTACTGACCCTTATTTTACTGCCCTGCAAAAGGCTGTGCCTGGTACAGCAAAAACTCTGATATGCCCACAAACACAGAGCCCTGTCCTTATCTCAAATTCAGGAGAATCAGGGCTTAAGTTGCTGTGAGGGAGGAATTTCTGGAATTCCTTTAATTTGCTTTACCACAGTTAAACATAAATCACCATACTGCAGTTCTTCTGCATAAAATGCTACACTTGTTGCAAACAAAATCCAAAAATCTCCACAAACACAACCATACAATCCCAAGAATCAAATTACCACAATGCGGGGGAAGAACCACACCAACTCACTGGGAAAGGTGGTAGCTCTACACAAATCAACTCACTGGGAAAGGTGGTAGCTCTACACAAATCACCTTTAAACACAGTATATGTCCTCACCCATGTTTCTCCACTTGTTCTACTTCTCTGCGGGGCACTCCCTGCCCCCAGAGCTTATCCTAGCCGGCGCCTCGGGCCTCACTCGGCCGCTTCAGAAACAAGTAGAACTTCTCCCCCTCCTGTGCTGCTGGTACACTCACTTGTTCACTCCCCTTATACACCACGCACTCAAACGACTACAAACACATTAACCACACAATGTCCAGACACCACAAGCACACAAACTTCAGGTTCACTCGACTCAACCCCAGAGTCTCTAGCAGCCCCTCTATCGGAGCAGTGAACCTATCTCCAGTCCAGCCGCCCTATCGGCTGGGCTGCCTGCAGGTGCACGAACGAGGCTGGGCACTTAGACATCTCTTGAGTGGCTTACCAGCAGTCCTATCTCTCTCTTCCCCAGGGCCCTCTCAATACATACCGTTTATCCGCACACCTGCAGGTCGTTGTCTGCCTCCACAGGTGGCCAGGGAAGTTCCCCAGAGCGTTCCAAGGAGGTCCATTCTCTCCTCTGCCCCTGTGAAGACAGAAAACCTCCTGCCTGGCTCACCATAATGAAACGCAGATGAAAAATCAAAACCCCAGAATTCCAATAAAGATTTGTAGGGAACGGTATGTTTATTACAGCGCTGGACACATGTTGGGACTCATTGCCCTTCAATGGACATGCTCACCCCTGAGAACTTCTGATCCTTTTTTATTACCCTTACTAATTTCCATATACATAGAATTTCACAATAGGTTCATGCATATTCATTCTGCTGCTTTCGCATTACACTTACAGGTAGTTACACTTGTTTGCGTTCTTTTCTCCTTAGCTGGGGCAACTTTGCTAGTGCTGCAGTTACCAGACTAAACAGCATATTTCACTTATGCTAGCAAGCTCAAAGCGGCACATTTTACCTAAATCCAAATGGATTTCTACCCTGTTAAATTTTCACTCTGTCTCAATATGATTGCTCTAAATAAACAACTTAGAGCAATTGAAAATATGTGACTGGAACCCAGGGTACAAGGCTTGATGCACCAGTAGATGACTATATATATATATGTTGTCTTTTACAAAAAAGCTCCAGAAGCCACTTAAAGAATAACACCAAGTGATAGTGAACTGAAACTCAAACTTACCCAGATGTCGCTGTTGAGGCAGGACAGGAATGAGAAGACTGACCAGAAGGCTGCTGAGAGTAAAACTCCAGTTTATTCAAAATACACTGCTCTTTTATACAGAGCTTTGTGAGGACCAACTCCATTGGTCCTGAAGTGAAAACAACCCAATGCATTGGTGCAAAGTGCTTGACGCACAGCGATAGAACTTAACTATAAACAATGTGAAAAACAAGAGAGATAAAAAATTATTTACATTCTTCTCCAGCTCTTTCCCAGGCCTCTGCCTGGCTAGAAACTCTCAGTTTCTCTCTTTGACTGAATCTGAGTCCCACACCCAGACAAAATTAATGTATCATAATAAGTAAGAATTTTTGCTAATCTGTTAAAAATAATTCCAATCTTTGTATTTACAACTTTATTAAAGTTACTAAGTGTAACTTTGTATATTCAGCACTAGTCGTATCCCACTAGTTAATAAACACAAGTAATAACTAGTGATATGCACTGTTTAAATACAACTAAGATCATAAACACTTTATGCCACCCCATTATAACTTTATTGCTATAAGTTTAATAATGTCCATTTTAACGCTCATGTAGAATTAGAGGATGTTAAAATGCGTAAGCATTCTAACTTCACTCTCCAGAACTCATAGAATTATGCTAAAAGAGAACTGTCATGATAGTAAATCAAAATTTAAATCAAAGTCCTCGCAGTAAAAGAATTTACTATATTTTTAAGAAAAGGGGGGACTGAAATAGAGTTTTTTTTGGAGTTCACTTAAGTTAACATAATGAATTAAGCATTTATATTTTAGCTTGTAGAGTTATGTGCTGAATTTTAACCTTTTACTTAAGAAACCTCTGCCATAGTACAAAGGGCATAGGAAAATCCAAATTTCTGAAGCTTCTTGCACAAAGAACAATGCCTAAGGATGCAAAGAACCCAGATAAAGAAGCTTCCCTGTCTCCAAGCCTATCAAGACTGACAGATGTACACAGATAAGCACCGAAGGACCCGAAAGTGCACACACACAGAGGAAGAGTTCAAAAGTTCAGTCATGAGGAAGACCAAAATCTTCAGTCTCAGAAGACCCCGAGGGACCCTCATACGACCACCACAGCAAACCACGCATGCCCAGAAGGGCGTGGACCTATTTAGCATGAGAGGTGAGGACAGGCAGGGGCCAGGGGTTGAATATGCATAGAAAAGTTGTGCAATGTACTGCATATGGAACACCTTTCTGAATAAAAGTGTGGGTCAGACTGAAGCTCGGGACACAAGTTTTTGGAGCGATATCTCACTTCTGCTGGGCGCTGACAATACATGCCCACATCATAACTACCCCAGGTTGTGGAGTCTATGTATTTATTCCGCATATCGCTTCAATATTGGTTGCCAAATAACACTGCCACTGCATGCCATAACTTCATGGACAATGAGGTTGGACTGCTCCAGATGCACCAGTCATGAGCTCCTGATGTAATTTGCAACCAGCCTGTCGGAATCTGTGGGTATTGGTGATTCCGAGATTGTAGAAAGTCTCTGTCTTTCTGCCCCGTTGCCAAAAAAGAAGCCATAATTCGTCTGTGCTGTTTTCAAGGTTGTTTATTCTTGCTTATCTATAACATGTTCTGCTGCCCTGCCGCAGGTCTGTCCTGCAGAGCAGTGTGTGGGGTTCTGCCCCTCAGTGGGATGGTACAAACATTATATACCAGAAACTACGTGTACTATATTTACAATAATGTGCCAATATCTATCACCTCCATTGAACAGTGTGTTCCCAGCCTAAACCAATAGAAAAATGTCAACACTACAGTGAAACATGGAGGGCATGAAGAAGGAGGAAAAGGACAAGACACACCCAATTCCTCCATCTTGTCCCCTCTGAACCCCTAATCTAGAAATCTAAAATTTTACTTTTGCACCCGTGTCACACTTAATCATTACTCTTATCAAACACTCAAAGCTTGTAATTCATCCTGTAAGATTGAAAACTCCTCTCCATGGACAGAGATCACAGACAGTGTCTCTCGGGGCTCTGTCCAGGGGGGTTTCTGACCCCTGCCAGGGTCCCAGACCTGCCAGGGCAGCCAGAGGGAAGCCCTGGATTCCCACACCAGCCAACATCACAACAGTCCTCCTGCCCTGGAAGACACTTAGGACAGAGAGAACCCACAGCTATGGACTAAATTAACTCAACAGACATCTTGGGGGGATGGCCATTGACTACAAAAATGAGAGCTATACTTTGTGTGTTTGTCTGTGTGTATATATACATGTATATAGTTGGAAGGAGTAGGACCTGGGCATATAAAAGGACGCGGTATAAAATATGGGGTAAGACATGTCCTGGTTCTGGCCAGGACAGGATTAATTTTTGAAGTAGTCAGGAGGGAGCAATGCCAGGACCTGGAGGTTATTCTGTACCCCTTCAAGTCATTGCTGGGGGTGGGGGAAAGGGAGTCTCTTCCAGGGAGAAGGGGCTCCTTCAAACTGAGGAAACATGGCAGGGGAAGAGGGAGTCATCCAGTTTTTTCTATTGTCAGGGATATTCTGAATGAATAATTTCTTTCTCTCATTACTATTGTGCTGTTACTGTTAGTTTTCTTATCTCGTCACTGTTTTCAGTAAATTATTCTTATCTCAACCAGTGATCTTTGCTTTTTGTTCCTCCAATTCTTCTCTCCATCCTGTTGGGGGAAGTGAGAGGTGTGTGGTTTGGAGAGTCTTGGTGGGAGCACTAAACTGGGGAGCATCATTTCTTAATCATGACAGGTGTAGATAAACAAAAAAAAAATCTCCTTTAGACTGAACCTTTCTCTTGAATGGACACCTCCACTTCATCCTTTAGAGCCCTTCCATGCTTTACTAACTGCAGAAGCCACACTGAACATGTGTGCTGATCACTACCAGGGTCACTGATTTTCAACCCCTTTCTGCCCCTCTGAAGTGCAGTTAGCAGGCAGCAACATTGCATCTAAGGAAGAACATGATAGAATGGCCTCAACACAGAAGAAGAGAGGCTGGATGGGTTACTTCCAAAGGTCTACGCATCCCAGTATCCTTTCTCAGAGAATAATCAACACTTACACTCACAAAACTGCATAAGAAAGGAAATGCATACAGAAACTTTTCAAGAAGACTCCTTCCTTCTACAGAAATTTACAGTTCAGTGATTTATAGTTCAGAGGCAATTTTATTTGCCACTAAATTGCAGGGGAATTCCCTTCCACAAACCTACTCAGTCTTCTTCATAACATGTGTAAGCTTTTAACATCTACAATCATTTCCACAACTTACAACATCTACTTTTGTTTGTTCTGCACCCACCACCTAAAAATTAGTTACAAGGACCAACATCTGTCAAAAAAGGTGTCTGTGTGGGAAGTGTTGATCACCTTACACAAAATTTTATAGATCTGTGTCACATATGCCTAAATGAACACCTTCAGGAATCAAAAAATACAAACCCACATTCTCAAACAAAACTAAAATCCAAAAGCACCAAAGAAAAACTGTGGGAGAACTTCTCTGTTGCTTTAAAGGTTTTAGCCCAACTGTTTCAAGATTAACTGCAAGTTGATAAGAGTTAACAAATGTTAACTTTTTATAAAAAGCAGCAGCAGTAATATAACTCACACTTGGAGACTCATAGGAAAAAAAAAACTAGTAATTCTGAAATCTTAGAGTGATAAATCTTTTCTGATGCCCCGCATAGATGGTACATGACAACCTGGAACAAACTCATTTTGCTGGCTTACACTGATTTAAGAACAATGAAATGGAAATTGTCCCAAAAAACCTTTGTGCCAAATCAGATATCTTCTGTCCTGCCACAGACACTGTAATGTTGACATAAACATTCTATTATATGTTCTAGCCAGTTTGACAAAATTGCAGCAGTGAGTTCATGCCTGATCTAGATGAAAATTTCTGCCACAAACTGATCCAGCATTGAATAGAATCATTATTAATGAATATGGAATTTCAGTGTTCTGGCAAACATGAGGGTGAAGAATGCCTAACTTTCCTTTTGCGA
Organism: Taeniopygia guttata; assembly: GCF_048771995.1. Taxonomy (NCBI): domain Eukaryota; kingdom Metazoa; phylum Chordata; class Aves; order Passeriformes; family Estrildidae; genus Taeniopygia; species Taeniopygia guttata. The sequence goes on from NC_133064.1 coordinate 16,601,214, forward strand.
AACACATTCAAGGCTGTTATAGGTAAAAATTAATCTAGCCAAATTAAAAATTAAAAATAGTTTTTATTTAGGGATCAAATTCTATCTCAGCCAGCCACAAAGAAAAGGACAGTGCCAAGCCCGGGATCGGCACTGGGTGAGACACAGATCTGACCACTACAGCATAGGGTCCCCTATGTTTCACACTGACCATCCTGCTCAAGCGGTTTTTATAGCTTATTTTGCTCGAGGCAGGGATTTCAGTGATTGGCCTTTTCTTTTCATTCAAAGTCCCACATATTCATAGAGTCTCTTGTCTCTGCACTGAGCTGAACAAACCGCCATCCGGGAAGCGATGTACATCCCTGATTGAGTTACGAGAACTTGGCATTGAGATGTATCTTTTTGGTGGTTCCAGCAATCTCAGTCTTGGGTAGTTGTCAGGACGATCATCGCTTGGGAGTTCCTAGATCACCTTGGGAAATGACCCATCTCCAGAAGAGCTATGTGTATTAACTTGCAAATGAAGTTTTATCAGCGGTAGTTTCAACATATGTGAGACAACCCCCTAGCTCAGGCTCGTATGCTTTATGACAGTATTTCTTGGTAATATCAAACACTACATACAGATCACCCTATAGGCGTGAATTACCCATATTACACATAACAAGGCTAAGACAGTATCAGGGCTGAAGTGCTCAATAAATAAATATCTACACATCACTAAGACTATTTTTTCCCTCTTTTCTCAGAGCTGGTGTAATATTAGGTGAATTACAGACTATAAATCTTGTTTTCAGAACAAAGAAAACTCTGTTTCCTGAGGCTCTCTCAAGGACTGCTTCAAAGCAACTCACCTTGCAGGACTGGAGTTACTTTGGCTCTAAAGGAGAACTAACAGTTATGTGACCTTCCAGCACATGACTATGACTTCACCTTGACTTATTTGTAGTTATAAATGAGTAAAAACAACTTTCTAAGTGTCGTGGTTTGAAACAGAAAAAGAATCTTTTCAGAAGGAAGAGGTCAATTTGGATATTGACGAATTGAGGCTGGACATGCCTCTGAGAACATAGAAGGCTTAAAAGCAGAATTCCCAGGAGAACTCTCTCTCTTTGGTTCCGGTCAGGGTGCAGTGCAGGACTCTCCCCTGCCCGGCCAGGTGGCTGGGGTGGGGGGGGAGGGGAAGGCCCGTGGACTGACTGAGGTAGGCCAAAGGGTGGAGGGGGCTGGAACCCCCTGCAGATGGAAGGGTGGAAAAATATGGGATGTCTCCGTTCCCCCCCCAGAGCCTCTCACTCTCTAGAGAGAGAAAGAGACAGCGGCGGTTTGTCAGCAGTACACCGCAGGGAAGGGGGAGAGTGGGGCGGGGGCGGGGGGGGGGCACAAGGCCGCAAGGTGCCCAGCCTGTGGGAGCTGGAGATTATGGGCAGAGAGCCAGCCAGGGAGTCGGGACTTTTAACGGTTCCTTGAGAAATGAAAGCTTTGTGAAATTTTACTCCTCCTCAGTTTGAAAAAGAGGAAGAGAGACCAGACTGGAACCTGGGATGTTAGAAGGAGAAATTCTAGGTGGGAGGAGATGATGGAGTGACTTCTGGCTGGATTTTTTCTTGGTAGCCACAGACTGAACCGATTTTCTCCTCCAAGAGAGACTGTATTTTAGGAGGATGCCGGTGAGCCAAGAGATCTGCTTCAGCAGCTGAGAAAAGACAGGAGTGGAGGGAACAGCGAAAAGTTAGGGGGGTTTGTGGTGGTGCCCCCTGTCTTCAGAGAAGAAGAAGAGAAGAAGATCTCTGTTCCTGAGACCCTCAGCCCCAGGGGAGGAAGAAATGGGGGGGACTGCGGTCCCAAAAATGAAAAACTGAACTGTTGTTTTTTCCCTCTTGGCAGAGCATCCTTGAAAGAAAAATCCTAAGAGCAGTCTGTCCATCCATGCATTGGTGGTGAGAGCACTGTGCATGGAAAGGAGAGTGTTACACTGGCAGATTTTCTCTGGGCGGTGCCATGTGTGACATGGAAACACAGGATGTGGCAGCTGGGTTTCTTGGGGGCTCTGTGGCACAGGAGAGACTCCTCTCTCCCTGCAGATGGACTGAGTATTGATTATCTGGAGGGTGGGAACCTGACTGGGGTCCAGGTTGTGTCTCACTGTGGTTTGTTGGAGTTGGGTGGGGAGAGGAGGAATGTTTTGGAAGGTTTTCATTTTGGGTTTTGGTGTTTGCTTTTCTTTCTTTTTTTTTTTTTTTTCCTTTTATAGTAGTATAGTAGTAGTAGCTTAATAAAGTTTTTTTCACTTTTGTTATCAAGCTTGGCCTGCTTTGCTCTGTTCCCGATCGCATTTCACAGCATTCAATTGAGAGGTTGCATTTTCATGGGGGCGCTGGCATTGTGCCAGTGTCAAACCATGACACTAAGTCTAGAAAAGATATGATTGTGCCTGATACGATAAGTGCTAAAAGTTATTTGCAACAGTCAGGAATCAACAAGGAAAGACGTAATTCCTCAAAGGAAGGCAAATCTACCAGGATATAGCACAGGCAGACCTGTGCACCAGGTAGCAGTCAAGTTTTCCACTTCCAACAAAAGCTTTTGACAGCAAACTGATCAAATGCTAAACAATACCATTTTCTCAAAAACTGACAGATAATAAAGGTCAAATTTGTTTTGTAACTGTTACACAACAAAATAAATGCAAGACTTTCAATGTGGGAGAGAAGAAAAAGTGTCTTTTTTCTAATTAAAAGTTTTAACTGGACATGTCAGAAAAAAGGAAAATCTATGCTCTTGCTGTAACTAATTAAACAAGGGAGATGCAAAGTATAAAGGATTTCTGGAAATATAAATAATTATATGTGAAATAAGATTTATTTCTTTAAAATATGTTTTATTAGGGTCTAAACTGAGTAGTACAAAGACTGAAATATAATTTTTTTTTAACTACAGATATTAATCCCAGTAAAAAGCTTTATCCCCTGATTAATTAAGAATTTACTTATTTAACAAGTCCTTATCACTCCTTATCACACATTCTTACAAAGACAGCTCTACTACATGGATATAATTTGTATTTTACACAAAAAAAAAAAAAAAAAAAAAAAGAGGGAAGAATAGCAAGTAACCTGCCCAAAGGCTGAGAAGAACAGAGATATTTCTTAAAGCACAACTCAACCACCATCCTATCACCCTTTCTGGCTGTATCAAAATATGAACACCTAGAAAAGCGAAACTACATTCTATAACTTCATGGAATAAAAAATTCAGCTACAACTACAAACCTCTATTTTGCCTGTTTTGGCATCTCCCCAGTATATTTTGCTTTCTGCATAATCCAGTGCCAACCCATTTGGCAAGCCAAGTGAGGTGTTCTGTTGCTGTCGAGGCAGGACAGGAATGAAGAGACTCTGACCAGAAGGCTGCTGAGAGTAAAACTCCGATTTATTCAAAATACACTGCTCTTTTATACAGAGCTTCGCAAAGGTCAAATCCATTGGTTCTGAAGTGAAAACAACCCAATGCATTGGTGCAAAGTGCTCGACGCACAGTGATAGAACTTAACTATAAACAGTGTGGAAAACAAGAGAGATAAAGAATTATTTACATTATTTCCCAGCTCTTTCCCAGGCTTTTTGCCTGGCTAGAAACTCTCAGTTTCTTTCTTTGACTGAATCTGAGACCCACATTTCCCCCTTTTTGTTTAAAGAAGGAGGCGGTGTTTGTCAGAACACCTTGCAAAGAAGAGGACAAACACGACTCTGAGGTTCACTAGTTGATAATTTAAAACCCCCATTGGATGTTGGCTCAGAACAGTCAAAGAGATTTTGACTTACACTATAACTCTTTACAAACTTAACTATTAAATCTAAAACTCCATCACCAACACCAAAACATTGTTAATCTGCTTGTAACACAGGCAGTCTAACTCGTCACCAGTCCATGTCCAAAAGCAAAGCGAATCAAATGTTCATTTCCCCCTTGTGGAGGGGCCGGCTGACTGATGGTCAGTGTCTTGATCATCATCTGATGATTGTGATGGATGGTCAGCGCCATGGTCACCGCTCACAGGCTGTCTGTTGACCACATTCTGTTTCTGCTGTCCCAAGTCAGGGCGAACACACTTCGCAGGTATCCATCGTACCCTGGTACCTGTGGAGACACATGCATACCCGCGGCCCCAAGTAATGGGGTCGCACGGACCCTCCCACCTATTGGTGACAAGGTCTCGCACCCAGACCTTCGCTTGGGGCAGGTACGCCGCACCAGCTGAATGCAGTGAGAGAAAATGATTCAAAATAACAGGAATATCTGAATTCTTTGGCACAGTTAAATGGTTGATTGTATACAAAGCTTTCTTCAACCGACTGTGTAGAGTCTCTCCTGGCATTCCCCCTTTTTGTTTCTCCAGAACATGCTTTAAAGTGCCATGTGCGCTTTCAACAATGGCTTGAGCTGTTGGTGAATGCGCAGTGCCAAACTTGTGTGAGACTCCCCACAGGCGCAAAAACTGACGTACCTTCTCTGAGGCATAGGCAGGGCCACTGTCAGTCTTTACGCACGAAGGTATCCCCAAAACTGCAAAAGCCATCCTCCAATGAGTAATCGCGTTGCAACTCTTCTCCCCCGTGTGAACAGTTGCCCACATGGCGGAGGAGAAGGTGTCGACAGACACATGCACATACTTGAGTCGACTGAACTCAGCAATGTGTGTAACATCTGTTTGCCAGAGCTGCAAGGCCTTCAGGCCTCTGGAGTTCACCCCCACCGGTAAAGGTGCAGCAAACCCATGACAGTCAGCACAAGAGCTGACAATGTCATGAGCCTCAGTTGCTGTCAAATCAAACTGTTTTTGCAAAGTATGTGCACTTTGATGAAAAAAGTCATGCGATGCCTTGGCTTGTGCAGTTCTATCAGGCTGAGGTGCCACCCATGCAGGGTTAGCCAACCTATCAGCCCTGGTGTTACCTTCAGTTATAAAACCTGGTAAAGTGGTGTGACTCCGAATGTGCAGGGTGTAGTACGGTTGAACCCGGTCCTGAATTGCACACCACAATCCTCTCAGCAATTGAAACAAGATGGCACTGTTGACTTCCTTCAGCAGTGAGCAATCCAACCGCTTGGTTATGTCTGCAACATAAGCAGAGTCAGTGACCAAATTCAAAGGCACCTGAGAGAACCTCTGAAACGCCATAGCAACAGCTTTCAGCTCAACCAACTGGGCTGAGCCGGACACATGGCCTTCCAGCACTTGCCATCCAGACTCATCCTTCCAGGTCACAATGGCGTTTCCCGTTTTCCCTGAACCATCAGTGAAGACAGTGGGTCCCCGCACTGGCACTTGACTATTTTTCGGTCGCAAGGATAGATTGATTGTCTTTGCCAGTTGCAACAATTTGTGACTGGGCAGATGGTAAACAATTTGTCCCAAAAAATTTTGCAGCACACATTGCAAAGGAACATTGTTGATGAGACACCACTCAAAGGTGTCCTGTTCCATTGGAAGAACGATCCTCACAGGATCGGCTGTCATCAATTGCAAACACCAATAACGGCATTTGATTATCAGCTGAGCAACCAAATCAATCAGCAAAGACACTGTCTTTTTGAGTTGATGGGGTAAAAAGACCCACTCTAAGATGTGCAAAGGATCAGGCCATTTTTCATTCCACTGGCCAATGATACCCGTGGCATGACTGTCTGGATAGGTAATAAAAAAAGTGATATCAATGGAAGGGTCTACTCAGTAAACCTGACGAGTAGACAGAGCTTTTTGAACTTCCTCCATCACTTGCTGCGCTTCAGGAGTCAATTTCCGAGGCAAACTCAGGTCTGGGTCCCTCTTAAAAAGTTTGAACAGCGGGGACAGCTGCGCTGTGGTCAGCCCCAGATAGGGACGTAACCAATTGAGGACCCCAAGCAATCTCTGGGCATCATTCAGGGTTGCAATAGTCTCTGGAAATTGCACGTCCTGATGCTGAATGGTTCGCTCCAGAATCTTGACCCCCAAATACTTCCAAGGAGGTCGGCTCTGAACCTTTTCCGGAGCCACTTGCAGTCCATAAGAATGCAAGGCGGAGAACAACTGAGGCCGAACCCTCTGCAGTTCCTCTCGAGTGGGAGCCACCACCAGAATGTCATCCATGTAATGATAACAATACACGTCAGGGAACTGCTCACGGACTCCGGACCAGGCCTGGGCCACATACCATTGACAAATGGTCGGACTGTTCTTGCAGCCCTGTGGCAAAACTTTCCATTGATATCTCCGTACAGACTGATTATTGTTCACAGAAGGCACAGTAAAAGCAAATTTTGGTCTGTCATCAGGATGCAGAGGGATCGTAAAAAAACAATCCTTCAAATCAATGATCAAGATGTCCCAACCTGGGGGGAGCATGGTAGGCGAGGGCATACCAGGCTGCAATGCCCCCATGCTTTCCATGACTGCATTGACTTTTCGGAGGTCCTGTAACAACCTCCATTTCCCCGACTTTTTCTTGATCACAAAAACAGGTGTGTTCCAGGGACTGGTAGAAGACTCAATGTGTCCCTGGCAAAGATGATCCTGAACTAACTCATGAAGGGCGACTAATTTCTCAAATGGCAGGGGCCACTGGTTCTCCCAGACAGATCTGGTCACCAACCACCGTAAAGGCAGTGTAGGGTAATCTGTGCCCTTCAACACAGTGACCCCGGTCAAAAATCCATCCCGATGCGCACACCCCAGGCTGCCAGCACATCCCGCCCCCAAAGAGTGACCGGAGCTGCAGTAACATAGGGCCAAACCTTAAGCTGCCTGCCCTTCCGCATTTTTGATCAACACAGCCTGCCAGCTCACAAATGTCTGGGCTGCACCCCTCAAGCCTTCAATGGCCACTCCCACAGAGTCCAAAGGCCACTTAGGAGGCCACACAGAGGCAGAGACAACTGTCACGTCAGCCCCGGTGTCTGTCAAACCTTGCAGCTTCATCCGAGACAGGCTGACACCTGGCAAAACCACGGAGCACGTCATCTGTGGACGGTTGGCAGAAATGAGCGCAGACCAGAGGATTTGTGGCGGTCCCGTGGATCCGGAGCCACCATCTCCACGCATCTGTTGATCTGCCCTGGGAACACATGACTGGAAAGGCACAAGTTGAGCAATGCGGGTTCCTGCCGGAATAACGACAGGAGGGGAGGGTGTGGAAACCATAGCACAAATCTGGCCCATAAAATAAGAATCAATGACACCCGGGTGCACAAAGACCCCCAAAAGGCTAGTGTTAGACCGCCCCATCAACAATGCACCCAATCCATGACCTAAAGGCCCGAATGCATTCAGAGGGACCCTGTGCGCCTCAGTAGAATCTAAGATGACTGCTGCTGCGGTGTATACATCCACCCCGGCAGAGCCATGGGTACCTGTGTCAAGTTGACTGGGGAACCCTGCACTGGTGCTGTGCTCTGGGGGATCACTTGTGTCAGCACGCAATTCCCCTGTGCGCTCCTGCCCCCATTTCCCGAGCCTGTCAAACGCTTACCATTAGCATGGTAAGTAGACTTGCATTCCTTTGCAAAATGACCTGTCTTACCACACCTGGAGCACAGAAAATTAGAGTCTGACCCCTTCTTGACTTTTGTCCCCTGCACCTGCTTGTCCTTCTTCTTCCCCTTCTTGCGCCGACCAGTCCCTGAGGACGACAGGCCTGCCTGCAAAGATGCTGCCAGAACAGACATTTTATGGCCCACTGTACCAACCTTGGAACAAGCCTCGACCGTGTCTGTCAATGACGGATCGCCTGGCAATGCAGCTATAATTTTCCTACAATCCTCATTTGCGTTGTCCCTTGCCAAAATTTTGCACAAAAACTGCCTCAAAGTCTCATCATCAATCTGCTTCTCCAAAGCAGCTGCAAGCATCTCAGCAAATGGCAGGAACAACTCTTTGGCCCCCTGTGCTATCTTTACATATCGTGTCCTGGGAGCAGCTGTCTCCATGGTCTTGAGCAATGCCGCAAAGCCCACCTTCTGGGCCTGATCAAGTACGATGTGGTGCCAAGTAGCCTGAAAATCAGGATTGGCAAAGTTATTGAGTCCCATGAATGCATCCACCCTCACACAGCATCTAGGGTCTGTTCGAGGATAGTGTTGATTCTCAGCTCCAACCCTGTCGGCCATCCTCCTCCAGTTGCTCATCAAAAGACCCATCTTCACAGGCTGGAACAACACAGAGGCCAGATGTTTGATATCATAGGGAGCCAGCAGGTCAGTGTTTATCACTCTGAGGACCTGCATCAGTGGGGCAGAACCCAGCCCATATTTTGCCATCTTGTCCTGCAAATCCTGTACAACCTTCCAAGCTATAACTTTGTGCTTGTCCTGTTGTCCCGAATTTGGGACAGCCTTGTGCACAGGAAAGGCTTAAAGCTTACGTTGCACTAAAGCATCGTCACTCCCACCCCCTTTTGCTCCCCCTGGGGGGGACAGAGGAATCAACTGGCCGCCAGGCACGGTCTCAGCCTCCTTGAGAGGCGGGTTCAAAACCGCACCACCAGGCTTTCCCACCCGCTCTAACAAATCCCAATCACACGCTTCCAAAGCGCTTTGCCTGACCGCATCCCAAAAGCAACGGGGATTTATTGGTCGCACAGACACCTGACAGGGAGGCAGCATCCACAGATCTCTCTGGGACGCTCGCCGCCCTCGTCGGTGTCGGCGTTCCAACAGACAGTCAGACCCCCGTGACGGAATCGAGATCAAATCATCACTGTCACTACCTGCCTCCTGTGACAGGGGTGTGTGGGACAGTCCGCGATCCACAGGGGAGGGCGGGCTGACAGGAGACACCGAGGCTGGGGAAGCAGCTATTGACCGCGAAGCCAAAGAACTGGGCACGGCCCGCGAGCCAACAGCTCCCGAACCAGGAAAGCCAGCCTCCAGTGACAGGGCGGGGACCGGAACCATCACTGGCCGCTTGGTGGATCCTTCCATCGCAGATGGCAATACGAAAGAATCAGCAGGAGCTTGCAACACTGTGGATGTGACGTGACTTGAAGCTGCAGTCATCGGAGGCAGGAACGGCACCGGCTGCTGGGGCGCAGCAGGTATCACGGGCACTGAAGCACCAGCGGGCGGGGCAGGAGCCAGAGGTGCTGCTGTTGAGACAGCGGGGAGGGCAGGAGCCAGAGGCGCCACTGGAGCCGCCGAAGTGGCGGGCAAGGTGAAAGGCAGAACCGCTCCAGCTGTGGATGCAGCGGGCCGGGCGCTGGGCCCCATCGCTGAGAGCGCCGGCATCCCGGCAGGCGTGGCGTGGAAAGCAGGCACCGCCCCCAGCGCCGGCGTCAGTCCCGGGGCAGGGAGGGCCGAAAATGACACCGAAGTGCCCCCCATAACATGCTGTTGAACCATTGACGCTGGCACCGTGAAAGAAATCAAGTCAGTCCCAGCACATGTCGCGCAGCGGGACGATCCGGGAAGCAGCTACACTGGTCCCACCGGTAGAACCAGAGCCCCCACGGGAAGCGGAGGTTGTGCCAGCGAGTGGACGAAAGGTTGCATCCCTGCCCCCAGCGGCAGCTGAGGGCGAGGCCCATACATCTGCGCAGGCTCCATAGCTGATAATGATGGAGCCAGGGGGGCCACTGCCCCCGCAGCGCCTTGCGCCGCGGGCTGCACCACCCCTCTTGCCAGCTGCAGACTGGAGAGGGGCCCCAACAAGGGCTGAACCAGCTGAGCCGTCTGGTCAACCAACGGACGGGGTTCGGGCTATCGCGGCGAAGACGGGACAGCCCCCAACAGGCTGTGCAAAGGGGGGTGGGCTGAGCCCGAGGGCTGCTACGATGGCACTCCCATCGCAGCCTGAAAAGCAGGTGCTGGCACTGGCACCGTGCCCAAGGCAGACTACGCCTGTTCAGCCGGCCGGGGCACAGTCTGCTGTGCAATCTGCGGCTGATTGGCCAGCAAAAAATTCCCAGGCTGAGCATAGCCATGGGGTTGGGGAGTGCTGGGACCAGCAGGAGTCCCTGGCAACACAGGAGGCTTGCGGGGCGTCCCATCATGTCCCGACACCCCGCTCCGTTTCGGGGAGGGACTGGGCGTCGCCTGGCCCATCTACCTGTCCCCTCTCCCCGAGACACCACTAGATATAGAAGCGGCGGTGTCACTCCCGGAGAGAACCCCCTCGGAGTCCATGCTCCCTGGGGCTCCTTCCCCCATGGGCATATACACGCGCCCCCAGACCGAAAACAGTGCGGTCGCCTCCGCGTCCCCCTTGTGCATCTGCTTCATGAGGCACGGCCCCAAATCGTGCCAGAGCTTCTGATCAAAGGCCCGCCCAATGTCCGTGGAGAATCCATGATCCTGAGCCCAGATTAAGTGCCGTATCAGTTCCTCCTCAGAGACCTGAGCCCTCATCTGCGTGATAGAGGCTTGCCAGGCGGACAAGACCGTCCGATCAGCTGCAGACACCTGATTCCCCATTGCTATGAAATCTCCAATCAGCGAATGTCCACTTTTAGAGACAAGACAGTCCGCTCCTCCAGGGAGACCCCGTCCCGCACAGTCCTGGCTCTCAGATGCTGAACCACGGTCCAAATAGGACCAAGCCTTCTACAGAAGGTGTGGACTTCCAGCGTTACCTTTCTTAAGAAGGCAAAGGTGTCCGTTCACAGCCACAGGCTGGTGGCACTGTGCCGCGCCGCCGAGACCCCCCTACCTCCCCACAAGACGGTGAGGTTCAGGTCACCAGCCCAGGCCGTAGATTCACGAGGGGTCACCAGATGTCGCTGTCGAGGCAGGACAGGAATGAAGAGACTCTGACCAGAAGGCTGCTGAGAGTAAAACTCCGATTTATTCAAAATACACTGCTCTTTATACAGAGCTTCGCAAAGGTCAAATCCATTGGTTCTGAAGTGAAAACAACCCAATGCATTGGTGCAAAGTGCTTGACGCACAGTGATAGAACTTAACTATAAACAGTGTGGAAAACAAGAGAGATAAAGAATTATTTACATTCTTTCCCAGCTCTTTCCCAGGCTTTTTGCCTGGCTAGAAACTCTCAGTTTCTTTCTTTGACTGAATCTGAGACCCAGCACAATTCTGTCTGAGCCATCCAGTGCTGCCCTCTCAATCTTTGGGATTTCTCCCCAATCAGTCCAGTAAATGTACCTGCAAAGGAAACAAGACCTTATTAATCCAAACCTCCAATATTCTTATAGCTTCTTCTGGACTACTCTTCCCCAAAACCATACAGCATGCAGAAAGTTACATCCCTAAACAAAAAATACTTCCTTACCTAGATAAGAATGCCCAAACTATTCAGAAAGAATTGGCATGTAAACACACAAAATTCCTGCATCAGTCTGCTCAGCAAGGCAATATAACCAGTGCTATTAGCTAGAATAAACAATCTGATTCACACAGTCCACAAAAATATTTTTTAAAATAATAAAATATAGACACATAAGGTGACTACCCAGGTGGTCAAAGTAGAAGAGCAGTGCTTGTGCCTCAGAGCCTTAACTTTCAGAGAATCCCAGTATTTTCATTTGGAAAGCTCAGAAGTTTATCACTGCACCCCATTATCTGCATAGAAGCAGACATGCTTGACCAATATTTTAAAAAATGCTCACAAACAGCTCCTCACCCAACCATGGAATCCAGCACAATAGCTCTGGGTTCTTCCAGGTCTTCTGATATCAAGATTTTCCTCATGGTCCCATTAAGCCTGGTGACTTCGATGCGGTCTGTGCCAGTGTCCATGCAGTACAGGTTGCAGGCCACCCAGTCCACAGCGATGACATCAGGGTGCGCAATCTGAGCGGTGACCACGAACTGGCTGCCCGAGCCATCAAGGAAGGAGCATCTGATGGCCCTCACTTCATCATCCATCCAGTAAATGTATCCTTCACGAGGATCAAAGTCAATGGCAATGGCATGGCGGATGTCCTCCAGCAGCACCACGATGTCTGTGAAATCAGGGGTGTCCAAGGAAATGCACCTCAGGTCTGTCCAACGGGCCAGGAGCAGCAGTGCAGTGGCACAACTGCAGGAGCAGGAAAAACACAAACATCTTGGAAACACTGTGCAAGAGGCCTGGAAATAGAGAACCTGAGTCTGTTCTTTCCACACAACATGGTCTAGCTACCTTGATTTCACAGGACCTAACCAAACTTCTAGGTATCAGCAGAAAATTCCACTCCAAGGCTTCAAATGTGAAGCTGCTCACAATGTTCTTCTTCAGAACAAGTCAGATGTGTGGAATTGTGTTATTATATGTTCTATTATGTATAAGGTCATTCCATGTATCCCCTCTGGATCTGTAACGACCTCCCGGGTTCTCCCATTTCCCCCCGCGGTTTACCTCAGTCACTCTGTTTACGTCTCTCAGACCATCTGTCAGCCACGCGGCGGGGTCGGGAGACGACCTGGCACCCTTCCATCTGTCCATCTCCCATTGGACCCCTGCACCCCAATATCCCCAGTCCCCCCGTGGTGTTATCTCATTGGCCGCCCCGGGTTTCCCCTATCCAGTACTTATAGAACGGGTTGGGGATGCCCCAGGGCTTTTTCTCCCGCCTGGCCCCTGATCGCTGCTGCTGCCTGACCCGCGGGCTTTTTCTCCCGCCGGATCCCTGCGTGCTGCCGCAGCTCTCTCTCTCTCCCGGCCCCTGACTGCCGCAACCGCCGCCGCTGCCTCAGGCGATCGCGGCCGTCTCGGACTGCCCCGCGATCGCTGTCGCAGCCTCACCGCCGCTGCCGCCGCTTCCGCGGTCGCCGCGGCTCCCGCACGTGCCGGCAGCAGCGCCGCGGCTCCGCACACAGCCTCTCTTGGATCGCGGCCAACTTCGGAGCGCGCCACCCCGCCCCCGAATCGGCCAGGCGGCACGGACAAAATCGAACTTCGCACGCAGCAGCATTCTCGGTTTTGCCTTCCCAACCAAGCCGTAATAAACCGAGATATCGCCCGCGGGGGAAAAAGTCTCTCTCCTTTTATTCGCCTTGGGACTCGCCTCGCTCCCAAAGCCACGCAGCACCGGCAGATACCCGCGAGGATTCGCCGGAAAACACGGAAGTTGCCAGCGCTCCCCCCCCCCCTCACAGAGCTAGCTGGGACGAAAGGGGGGACAAGAGAGAGCGCTAAGGCACAGATGTGTTTACAGAGAAAATTCAGTGGTCCTTTCCTTTCCCAGAATGTATCATGTTGCACATATTCTCTATCCATATATGTCATGGTTTGACACTGGCACAATGCCAGCGCCCCCATGAAAATGCAACCTCTCAATTGAATGCTGTGAAATGCGATCGGGAACAGAGCAAAGCAGGCCAAGCTTGATAACAAAAGTGAAAAAAACTTTATTAAGCTACTACTACTATACTACTATAAAAGGAAAAAAAAAAAAAAAAAGAAAGAAAAGCAAACACCAAAACCCAAAATGAAAACCTTCCAAAGCATTCCTCCTCCCACCACCCAACTCCAGCAAACCACAGTGAGACACAATCTGGACCCCAAACAGGTTTCCACCCTCCAGATAATCAACACCCAGTCCATCTGCAGGGAGAGAGGAGCCTCTCCTGTGCCACAGACCCCCCAAGAAACACAGCTGCAACATCCTGTGCTTCCATGTCACCACATGGCACCGCCTGTAGAAAAAAGTTTGCCAATGGTGACCCTCTCCTTTCCATGCACAGTGCTCTCACCACCAATGCATGGATGGACAGACTGCTTTTTAGGATTTTTCCTTTCAAGGATGCCCTGCCAAGAGGGGAAAAAACAATAGATCAGTTTTTCATTTTTGAGACCAACAGTCCCCCCCCCATTTTCCCCTGGGGCCGAGGGTCCAAGAACAGAGATCTTCTTCTCTTCTTCCTCTGCGAAGACAGGGGGCACCACCACAAACCTCCTTAACTTTTCTCTGTTCGCTGCACTTCTGTCTTTTTCCAGCTGAAGCAGGTCTCTTTGGCTCACCGGCATCTTCCTAAAATACAGTCTCTCTTGGAGGAGAAGATCAGTTCAGTCTGGCTACCAAGAAAAAGTCCAGCCAAAACCCACTCCATCATCTCCTCCCACCTAGAATTTCTCCTTCCAACATCCCAGGGTCCAAGCTGTCTCTCTTCCTCTCCTTCAAACCGAGGAGGAGAAAAATTTCACAAAGCTTTCATTTTCTCAAGGAAGGGTTAAAAGTCCCGACTCCCAAAGATGGCTTGCTGCCCAGGCTCCAGCTCCCACAGCCTGGCTGGACACCTTGCGCCCCCCCCCCCCCCCCCCCGGCTCTTCTCCTTCTCCGCAGTGAACTGCTGGAAAAACCACCACTGTCTCTTTCTCTCTCTTGGGAGAGAGAGAGACTCTGGGGGGGAACGGAGACATCCCAGACTTCACCCTTCCATCTGCAAGGGGCCAGGCCCAGTTCCAGTCCCTCCACCCTTGGGCCTACCTCCGAAGGCCACATGGCTTTTCCCCTCCCCCACCCAGCTCATCGCCGGGCAGGGGAGAGCCTGCACTGCATGCTGACCGGAACCCAAGCGGGCGAGTTCTCCTGGGAATTCTACTTTTAACCCCTCTGTGTTCTCAGAGGCGTGTCTACCTTCAATTGGTCAATGTCCAAATTGACCTCTTTCTTCCGGAAAAATTCTTTTTCCGTGTCAATTCACGACAATTACCAAGAATATAACACAAGGTGGTAAAAGCTCTCTGGCAGAAGACCCGAGTCCTGCCTGGGTGCTCAGAAAGGACTCTTTGCTTCACATATTACTGATAGAGGACTATCTGGCCATGAAATAACTTTGCTTAAGGGACAGAGATTTACAAACGTTCACCTACGATATGGGGGAGCTAAAACCTCGCTACAAGCCCGCATCTCAGTATACTTCACTGTTTTGATTTGTATTATTAGGTATTAGAAAAATAGTTTTATTCTAAGGTGTCACCCCTTCCTGAAAAACTGTGGAGAAATCTTTTAAAATTGGAATGTATATGTGTTATTGTATTCATAGATCTTACGAGAAATATTAAAACTCCTCAAAGGTATGATTAAAAAAACCCTACAAAAATGAAGAAATTAGCACTGGGAGAAAGGCAAGGGAGGAAAATATTTTCTATAAACGAAGATTATTCAAAAATGCTAGGTTGTCATGGAAACGTCTCAGGGAGGTTCAGCCATCCTCACCTTTGGCTGCCAGCATCATCTGTCAATGCCAAAGCACTGCAAACACCACAAACACACACTCAAATTCATCCATCAAAATCTTTCCAGTGCAGCCCAGTGTTCTCCACAGCGCAGAATGAAATAATGCTCTCTCCTCAAAGAGGCTCATTTCCATGAAACAATTTGGTTTAGGAACCAATCTGATTTTAGTCTACTGTGTGGTAGATAGGGACAGGCGAACGGAAGATCTCGGGATGTGACGGAAAGAAAGACCCTGCCCCCTTCTCCCTGCTTCACGTTATCTATCACCCCCAGAGCATGTAACCACACCTAACCCAGTAGTTTTCCACTCCCGACTAACCTAGAGACCCTACCAACCCCCCCCACCAACGTAGCAAAGTCCCCCAAGACTATTTAAACCCATGAGATAAGATAATAAACGCTTTTGACCGTCCACCACATTGGTGTTAGCGTGTTGTCGTTAGCCCGAGTAGCCCGGACGAGGCCGGGCTGCCGTGCTGCTCCTTGCAACCAGGTCGCCGTTGCCTCTTCTGAAGGCAACATATCTGGTGCCGAAACCCGGGAAAAAGTCGTTCGGGTAGCAGGATTCACCTGGACAAGGGCAGCGGCCGGAGTGGTCAAACCGTATCTAGGTGAGGGAGACGTCCCAGGACCCGCGAACGTCATGGACGCCATCTCCAGGGTCGTAAGTGTGATTCAGAAGCAATGGGGTATCGAGTGTAAGCTCAAAGATTTTATCTTGCTATAGCAAGGCTGCTTGAGCTTGGGGCAATTGAACGCCCCGTGGATGTTCTGCATCCGGGAATATGGGAAAAATGCACAGCCACGCTGGCCGACGACACAAAGTCCTCAGGCAGTGGCAAAAGCCTTAAGGCGGGGGGCAAAGTAGAGAAAGCCCTGCGCAGAGCAATAGAAGAGCAGGAGGCATGGAGTGCGGCGCGTACATGTTTATTAGTTACACCCAAGCTAGGGGTAGGAGCGGGAACACAAACTGCCCCTGAGGACGATTCACCCGGGAGTGGGGATCCGGGGGGGCCCGGCGCATCACCTCCCTCCCCGGATCAGAGCCCAACCCCCGCCGTGGAAACCTCCCGGAAACCCGCGGCTTCCCCGTCTGTCCCGCAGCCGCCGGTCAGCGACCCGTTGCCGGAGGTGCAGCAGCGCGCGGAATGCTTTTGGCAGGGGCTGGCGAGGGAAGCCAGAGACGCAGAAACCGCGGTTCGGGAGGAGATCCTAAGCACGCCGCCACCCTACTCCTTTGAAAATGGCGCTGGCAGCCATAGAGAGGGGCGGGGCGTAGGCGGTCTCGGCGCGAAAAGCCGGGAGGCGCGCGGTTTCAGGAATGCGTGTGCTCGGGAGAAAGAGGAGGAGAGCGGCAGAGGGCACGGAGCCAATCGGCAGCCGTGCCTGACGCCGCTGCCATTTAAGGGAGAGACCTCCCCCTGCAGGAGGCAGGGCAAGCCTGCGGGGCGGAAGCGGTGCCACCCCCGCGGGGAGGAGCGAGCTCGGAGCCGGACAAAAAGGCACCGAGCCCTGGAAATGCGACGGCATTCGACTTCCGACTGGCAGTCCAGCAGCAGCTCCACCAGCTTGGAAGAGCTGACGGAAGCCGGCTGGGATTCTGAGACGGAGGAAACGGAGCCAACACGATTTAAGACAAAACTGAGTAAAGCTTTAAGCCGCACTGAAAAGCAACCACAATATGAACCAGCCCAGTTTACCAACTGGGGAGAAATAAAAATAGCCTGTGAATGCAGGTCCCGGCCCCAGGGAAACGGGAAAGGGAGGGGGCGTGCGGGCCGCACTCAGCCTCCTCCCGCCGCGAATACAAGGCGGCCCATCTATGCCAACCCCCAGTGGGGCGGGGAGCCCTTATACTTCATACCCCCGCCAGCAACACGATTGCAGAGTTTCGCAACACAGCCTGCGGTACCTTTGTACCCACTACCACCGCAAGCAGCGCCTGTGCCGCAGGGTCAGCAGGGGACACCCCAGAATGGGACCCCTGGGTTGCCCTGGCCATGAAAATAGGGAAGGAGCCCCCGAGGGTGTGGGGGACATGCCGCCTTTATGGCAGTCAGGACCCCCACGTAATAGGGCTCCAGCTTTGGGCAGACACAGGAGCAGACTGCCCGATGTTTCCCCAAGCACTGTGGCCCCGACACTGGCAATGCAAAGAAGTCCCCCCAGTGAACGGAGTGGGAGGGCCGTCCCAAGCTTGGAAAAGCACCCAATTAGTAGCTATAACGCTTCATACAAAAAAGGGACCAGAACAAACAGTAGCAATCCACCCCTACATTTTGCAAAATTCTCCACCCCTGATAGGAAGGGACATCCTTGCTATGTTAGGAGTCAGGATTACAAATTTATAATGAGGGCCACTGCCGTACACCCACTGCTGCCAATCAAACCTGACCTTCAGAACAAAATTAATGGAAAACTGTGAGCTTCGGTTTGCAGGACATACTCGTGGACCATCCCCGTGACGCGTACACCCCCGCTCCAGAGGGAGATGACGGACCACCAAGCCGCCAGACAAAACCCGAGAGTCCCACACCGGTGAGACCCAGACATGCACAGTGTCTTTGTGCGATTTTGCTGTTGGGGCTTGTGGCCGGGGGGCAAGGCGACCCAGGCCACTACCCTCATCAGCCATTTAGGTGGGTCATGCAACATCTTTCAAGTAACAAGGTGTTCAAAGAGGTCACCACAGCGAACACCCCATCCTTCGTGTTCCACATAGCCGATCTGTTTCCAGGACAACCAAAACTACGGCCCATAAACCCACGTATCGTACTCAT
Source organism: Taeniopygia guttata (assembly GCF_048771995.1). Taxonomy (NCBI): domain Eukaryota; kingdom Metazoa; phylum Chordata; class Aves; order Passeriformes; family Estrildidae; genus Taeniopygia; species Taeniopygia guttata. The sequence goes on from NC_133064.1 coordinate 16,619,131, forward strand.
GTACATATCCTACTGGTGCCCAGCGTCCAACCCAGGCAAAAGGTACTGCGACTACTAGGGGTGGGGACATTGCGGATATTGGGGCTGCGAAACCATTGTTACAGATGCCAGACCATGGGGAGATGGGTGGCAACCGCAGGAGCCCGACAAATTCCTACAGTTCACCTGGGCACCCTTTGGCTGTGGAGACCACAATGCACAGCCTAGATATCGGGGATGCGTAAGTTATAACATGACCGTTCTACAGCCAGATCACCCTAGTTGGGCCACGGGTAGAACGTGGACAGCGGTCCTCAGAAGACCGAGAAGGTGGGTAAATGTACGAATTATCAGGCTCCAACCACCAGCACCTCTACCAGTAGGACCCAATAAAGTTATCAAGAACGTGCTAAAAGCTAAAAACACAACCCACCCCAAAACCTTTCCCCCAAAAGTCACTGACACCCTGACTGGCCTTGCGGATGCCCTCCGGATAGGACGCACGGCTGAGTCAGATCCAAACCCAATCTTTCGTATGCTAGAAGCTACCTTTCTAACCCTAAACGAAACCAAACCGAACCTGACTAACTCCTGTTGGCTTTGCTATGATGTTAAACCCCCTTTATACGAAGGCATTGCTTTAGACACCCCCTTCAGTTACTCCACAGCCGGTGCCCCCCACCAGTGCAGATGGGATACTTCCCGCAGAGGAATCACCCTGAGTCAAATCGCAGGAAAGGGCAGATGTTTTGGCAATGCAACTTTAGCAAAGCAGAAAGGCAACTTCTGCACTAAAGTTGTCAAGCCCGACAGAAAAACCAATAAGTGGGTGGTCCCATCCGCATCTGGGATGTGGGTTTGCCAACGATCCGGAGTGAGTCCTTGTGTGTTCCTTGCCAAATTTAATGACTCTATTGGCTTCTGTGTCCAAGTTCTGATTGTTCCTAGGGTCCTGTACCACTCAGATGAAGAGATATACCACCTTCTCGAGGAACCTGACAGACTCCACAAAAGAGAAATAATCACAGGTATAACGCAATGCTGCTCGGCCTGGGAGCAGCTGGCACAGCCACGGGTGTCTCAGCCATCGCAACCCAGCAGCACGGACTCTCTCAGCTGCAAATGACCATCGACAACGACCTGCAGAGGATCGAAAAATCCATCTCCTATCTAGAGAAATCAGTCTCTTCGCTTTCAGAAGTAGTTTTACAAAATAGGCGAGGACTGGACCTCTTGTTCATGCAACAAGGAGGACTGTGTGCAGCCTTGAAAGAGGAATGCTGCTTTTATGCAGATCATACGGGAGTTGTTAAAGACTCCATGGCAGAACTCCGAGATAGACTGGCTCAGAGAAAGAAAGACAGGGAAACCCAACAGAGCTGGTTTGAATCCTAGTTCAATCAATCACCTTGGCTCACCACTTTAATTTCCGCCCTGGTAGGTCCACTGGCAATACTGCTTTTAGCTGTTACCATAGGACCATGCCTGCTGAACAAACTAGTCTCATTTGTTCAGGCCCATCTAGAACGGGTGAACATTCTGTTCGTAGGCCAGCAACAAATGCTGTAAAGCAAAAACTGCGAACACAGTCAGTCGCAAAAGCATTCGAGACTCGCCTTGCAAAAATTACTCAGGTTTACCAAACCACCCTTTCCTTACCAAGTTACAAGTTTGTACCTCACTCCAGTGCCTATATCTATGACTACCTCATTTTATTTATGATAAGGAGGGGGAGATGTGGTAGATAGGGACAGGCGAACGGAAGATCTCGGGATGTGACGGAAAGAAAGACCCTTCCCCCTTCTCCCTGCTTCACGTTATCTATCACCCCCAGAGCATGTAACCACACCTAACCCAGTAGTGTTCCACTCCCGACTAACTTAGAGACCCTACCAACCCCCTCCCTGACGTAGCAAAGTCCCCCAAGACTATTTAAACTCATGAGATAAGATAATAAAGGCTTTTGACTGTCCACCGCATTGGTGTTAGCGTGTTGTCGTTAGCCCGAGTAGCCCGGACGAGGCCGGGCTGCCGTGCTGCCTTCTTGCAACCAGGTCGCCGTTGCCTCCCCTGAAGGCAACACTACTGCTAGAAGACAAAACCATCTTAAAGAGGAGAAAAATCAGCCTAATTTTTCACCTTTCTTCACTTATCAGTCACAAGTCTCTCCCAGGGTCATGTACACATTCTAATTGCAAATGGAGATTTAATCTGCCCTGCAGCATTACAGATGTATACTGAAACTATCTGAAGTAAAAATGTTCAGTTCTCAGGGTTCCACTCTACTTTCACAGCAAATATAGAGAACAGGCAAGTACAAGGGGTAAAAAACAGCCCAAGAAACTAGAATCAATCCCCCACCACCGCACACTTGAAAATCAGAAAACAAATTTACTTCCCAGGGGTCCTGAAGGAGCATAAGAAAGGAAGTCCCCACAGAGACAAGTCCAGATTTACATCTTGAACTCTGGTCTATGGCTACTCTGGCTCTGCTCAAGTGCCATGCTCTGCTCCCTCCCCCAAATCAATAATTGAAACCTTTGCACCTACAGGAAAAAGTTCCAGGGGATCTCTGCCTTGAAGAGCTCTGGAAAGTTGTAGGTTACTCGCAAAAGCTCCAAGTCTGCTTATGGATCTGCACCTCCCTTCAGGGAGAGAGGAGTGAAAAACAATCATTATTTTGGGGCATGCTCAGCTCTAAATGCTGAACTTCTTGCATGAGTATGTAAGAAATTAGCCCTGCACAGGATCAAAGCTGCACAAAACCAATGGACCTGATGAATAATTTGAATAAGTTGTTTCATCTGGGTTATGTACTGTCTCCTTTCTAAGACCGAGTTAAATAAACAGTCTCTGTTTTCTCCCCTCTTCCCACCCTTTTTTTCCTGAAAAGGCAGAGGCAGAATGTTCCCAAAAGATAAAGCAGCAGAATTGTGGTTTAAAATACAACATGATATTGACAAGCATAAAAGAAATGTTCCTGTATAAAGTTTTTTGCATACAACTGGACAAAATACTGTAGAAACTGGGTCAACAATATTTCTAGTACAGTAGGGGCTTATATTCTGTAAATCAAATACACGTTATGACTGACTGGGAACATAAAATTTGGCTTCTCATGTTCAGGAGTGGGAGAAAAGAGCAACAGTTATAAATTCTGAGACATAAGAAATGGCTAAAAAAGTGAACTGATGATTCTGAATATCTCTGCGTGAATACTCTTTTTAATAAGGCCATTTATGATCCAGCTAATTATCTTCCAGTGTTAATTTTGAGCCTGTTAGTGTACTGCAGCAACCACAACACATCACAAGATCTACACTTACAAAATATAACAATTTCAAATCATGCATATTAGCCCACAATGAGAAACTAAAAGCAGTTTTGGGTCAGCACTTGCAGCTCTAAATCTTGATCATGTCTTGAGTTTTAGGGCTTTCAGCACCTCTAAAGACATGTCATTATTTTCAGAGAGAGATGTCAGGTGTGTGTATAATAAATGGACATCAGACTTTAAAAAAATTTAAAAAGGAGTCGTACAATCTAATTAGCCAAATACTTCATGATCAATGTCAGAAATATTTTAGAGACAACAGAGGATGTAGGTATCTTTTTTCTCTAAGAAAAAGCAACAACAGAGCCCCCCAAAACTTGCAGGGAGTTAGTGACAGAGATAGAACTGCAACTTAAATTTTGTAACTAGAGGTAACCTGCCCTTCGGTCATGTGAATTCTTCCTTTTTAAAACATAGAGGGCATTTTCCAATCACTTTTATCTGTACTGCAAAAGCATACATCATTTCAGAATTTGCCACCTCTAACATGCATTATTCATATAGTGCAGATGGAAGAACCCCTTTCCCTCCAAAAGCTACTTTGTGCTTAATCTAAAGGATTTTTTAAAAACAAAGCCTACAATCTTTGCAGGTCTTTCCATTCTCAAGAAGTTTCACACCAGTGGGACATGCACACTGATAAGAGGGCTTGGTAGGAGACATCAAACACAAATGGGAGCAGCCACCATTATTAGTTCCACATGGGCTTTTAGCTGTTAAACATAAATCACACAGATTAATGCTTCTGGTAACAATGACCTCATATTATGTGTTAAGACACAAATGGCATTTGAGTGGTAGAATCAGTGGCGGCAACACAGATTAAAGGCAGAAATGATAAACAGAACAAGTAAAAATTACTTCCAAGTGTTGAGTAGTGGGGTACTTATGGTATCAAAATGTATGGATGTTTAATGTTTCCCTTCTCGGGAAAGTAGCACTTAGCTCTAAAAAAGAAATTTGGTTCAGCTCTGTTCTTCTCATTTTTTACAAACTCTTCAGCATACCGGTGCTGAATGTATGTATAAAAATAAAAATGCAAATACAGTAAATTAACACAATGGTTAAGACAGCGGTTACTACACACCGCTAGTCCTGCTTAACATAATCTGCCAAATTAACAGTACTTTTCACTCAGGAACTGTTACAGTGCGCTCGGGCTATGCTTTCCCCATTTCCAGGGACCCCTGTGACTGGGATCAGATAATTGTGGTCCCTTCCTTCCTGCTCTGATGGGGTTGGCAGAGAGCCAGAAAGCCCTCCCTGTCCAGAGCCTAGATAAGGCCATGACCCTTCCTGTTCTCTCTCTCTTTCCCCCCTCATCTCATGGATTAAACAGCTTGGAGAACCACATCGGGGAATTGGAGCCTCTTTTGTATCTTTGTCCATCTCCTGATTCACCTTCCCTCAAGGCCTTGTATATCTAGGCTGGCCTGGTGATTTGGGGGGCTGAGAGGGAGGCACATCAAGGAACTACAACTTAGAAAAATAAAAATACTCTGTTGCCTGAAGTTATGGTACAGGAAACAGAAAAATACAACAAGAGCATAAATGTGTCAGGCAGAAAAAAAGTAAGAGATGGGGGGTTTTCTTGCACTTAAAAATCTCTGCAAAAAAATGTAGAGAATATCTGGTTTCTCTTTGGGTCTTTTGCACTAGAAAAATTGCATCATGACATGGGTGAAGCCAGCCAGCACCATACAGAAAGACTAATTAAGACTTTTGCAAATCAGTTCCGGATTGCAATTTAAAAAGGACAGCAAGACAACTTACCATTTGGCTGCCTCTTCTGGCTGAAGGCATGGATATCCATGGGAGAGAAGATGTTGGAATGTATTTCACGCAGGTCCTCCCCGGAGTACTTGCTGCAGGCCAAGGTCGAATGTGTGTTCCAGTCAGTCCAGTACAACATGTCCCCAAACAGTGTCAAAGCAAAGGGATGTGGAAGGAAGCCTTTAACCACTGCTTGTTTAACAGAGAACAGGGAGAAAATGAATGTTCAAACACAGTTCATGTGACAGTTTTGCCTGAACACAGCTTCTGTGAAAAAAAGTTTGGGTACTGTTGATCAGAACTTTGTATTTATTTATTTATGGGAAATAAATATAGTGCCCCTGCTTTGGGGAATGATATGAAGGAACAACACAGGAATACTATTTTCAGGCTGCCTACTGATGCTGAGAAGCCCAAGAGATGCTAACTGAAATCCTTACAGAGATCTGTTGGTACTTTTTATCTCTTGAACAGTCCATGCCTGTAGGGCTCTCTGCCACCACCTGAACACCAGCTGATTTTATGCAAGTCTGACTGCTACCTGCTGATATACCATGTCCACCAATTCCAGCCTCAGCAGATTTCACACTGAGACAAACTGGTCATTTAGCTATCCATCCATCCATCCATCCATCCATCCATCCATCCATCCATCCATCCATCCATCCATCTCTTCCAGTTCCTCTTTTGAACCATCAAAAAAATACTGTGAAGTAGTTTTTCACTCTAAAGGAATCCTTAAAGTTACTTCCATTATAATTGTAATTATTAAGCTATTGTTTTTACCATAAGCAGTGCCATTAAACACAGTTCTAGTGATTTTCTGCCATGGTAATGATATAATTTCTGAGCAAACTGGGTCACTGCCTCTCTCCAGGTTCACAAACAAAATTAAAGCATATACTCATATATTTTATGCATATATACAAAGACATGCTCATTAGCCATCACAAAAATGCAGCACAAACATTACTGAAGACAGTTTTTCCAGGTTCTTGTGATATAGAAACTAATTATCTGTAACTAAGAGCCTCAGAACTGGAATTAAGTAGCTCAAGTCTTATTTTTATTTTATTCAGAATCACAGAAAAGTTTAAGATGGAGAGGACTACAGAGGTCATCTGCACCAACACAAAGCAGGGCCACCACACAAGTACCACTTACAGGAGTGCTTCTTCCCATCTCCTTTCTTCTAAACTGCCTAAGTGGAAGTGTGTTCCCACCTAGGCAAGGTCCTTCTGAACAGTGGGGATCACCATCCCTTTCCTGTACAGGAAGCATAAGGGATTGACATACAGCCCTGCTACTCCTTCTGAATAAGGCCCACTATGAACACCAGCCTCCCATTTTTCTTCTTGCAGGGAAGACAGTAATCATCCATACATCTACTGAGGAAACACCCCCACACCATAGGCATGACTTCTGGAAATAAGTCTAACTGAAGTGGTTTAACAGACAAGAAAAAATACTCTTATTTTCCAAATATTTGCTGTTAAAATGTAACAGAAGAGTATATTAAAGGAAGAAGCTGGACGGTGTCTTCTGAGTACAAAGAAACTATAGTCATTACTGTCCTTTCACCTTAGCTTCTGAAAAAATATGCATTATAAGCTTTTATTTTTTTTTTCCTATAGTTCCCTTGCTTATCACTCTAGTGTTCCAATGAAATCTTCTATTTCTTGGTATTTTGCAGTCAAAAGTAGGACGTAGTATCTTTTCTTTCTTATGTCCATCTGGAGTCAGGTATATATTTGCTTCTAATTAAATGCACCAACTAAGCATCTTAAAAAAGACCACTGTAATATAATTTAAAGCTGAAACCTGCCAGCCAAACACTGAAGCCAGAATGACACAATACATTCTGGTACCATACCAAGTATAAAGGCATTCTAAATCTGCAAATATTTTAAGCAACCCTACCCCCAAACCCTAAATACCTTCAGATTTGAATTTTAGTTTAGAGCAGGCTTGGAGACTAAGACTTTATGTATGACATTTGACAAATGACACATACAACATTTTGTCATATGAAACAGATGCAATCAAAGACCAAAACTCTCATTATAACCAAACATGCACCAAAGACAGCATTCCCATAACAAAAGATGCCACATTTTTATGAAGCATTCTGACTAACTTTAAAACAAAACTGACCAACAAAAAAAAAAAAAAAAAAACAAAAAAACCAAAAAAAAAACAACCCAAAACCAAACCACAGAGAAGAATTTTACATGTGATTTGTACCCACCAGTAGTGGGAATAAATCTTTGCATACAATAGCTGCTGTTAGACATACCTAACTTTCAGACAACCCTCTATTCATATGACAATGCATCAGGTGAACTGTGATCCTTATTTAGACCAGCCCTTATCTGGAGAGATTCAGAAGCCCTTCATTTGACTGTGCTGTCAGTCACAGTCTTGAAGCAATTACTCCTCAACTTGTATTATTTTTCTCAGCAGATATAAGGTTGCAATGCATGAAGATGGCTTTGGGCCCAAACACAAGTGTGTATTTCTTGCATCTCATTAAGATCAGTATTACCAGTAACATGCACTCTGTAATCTTTGTTTACAGCAAGCGAGTACAAGGTGATAGCTTCCAACCAGCAAAACCAGCAGGGCTTTTTCCCCCTTGGAAATCCTCCACACTTGCAGCCCTGCTGAACAGCAGCCACATGATGTGTGCCAGCATGGAAGCAGTGGCTTGAGTTGAGCTCGATGAGTCTCCACACCCTAATGAGGAGCAGGAGGAAAGGGCTGGAGAGCCCAGCTATTAAAAAACAGGAAAAGGAAGAAGAGAGGGAGCAAGAAATGACCTTCCGATGGCTGCTGTGAGCAGCTGTGCTTCAGCACAACCTGCACTAGGAACTGCAGAGCTCTGCTTTTGATGAGCAAGACGATGGGTCCTGACTTCTGCCTAGACCAATTATTTATTAAACACACCCAGGTGGATGAAGGTGACCAGTGTCACCTGTAGTACTCAGCTGCTGCACAGTGCTGATGGGAGCCAGTGCCTCCCACTTCCAGGGTGGTTCACAAGCACCCATACAGGGTCAGGGAGCAGAGAAATCTCCAAATTCCTGGCCCTGATGGGTTTCAGGTAGAGCACTGCAGGTGCAGTTGGGCTGATGGGAACTGACAGTTCCTTGCTGGCAGCTACACTATCAGGCCAGGCTTCACTGCAACAAGTGACAGGACAGCAAAAGGCACTGCACCCTATTATCCTTCATCAAGCTCCTTGGTTCCTTCAGACTGCTGCACTTGTATAATTAGTCTCGTTTAAAAGAGATGCCAGAGACAATGGGAAAGTGAGAGCTGGGAATAAGGAGTAATGTTATTTATTCAGGAGACATCTCCAGGGCCTCAGCAAGATGCAAATTGGCTCTATATTAGATGGAACTAAGCACACACTAACTTTAATAACCTTCCCTGCACCAGGCATATAATCACATAAATTTGCCTTAAAAATCTGGATGGTGATTGACATTTAAAAGGTCACCCTCTCTGTTGAGTTGGCTGGGAAGGAAATGCATAAAGGGATAGCATAGAATGAAGATGAGGAGATAAATAGAGAGAGAAAACAAACAGTTTCCACAGAAATTAAATTCAGTCTGTGTTGAATATCATGATTTCCCAAATACAACTATTTATCATGATGGCAATCAGAGATGCCATTACAATAAATATTTGCTATGGTAGAGTTTTCTACTGTCTGGAGAAAATATTGATCTGATTTAAATATATTCACCTTTGTTCTATTCTTATTCTGTTAAAGAGTCCTGTGAAACACTTTGTGAAGATAAAGGAAACAAACAATAAACAAGTTAAAGCAGGAATTACAAAAGGAGCTACTGAACTCTGAAATAGAATAAATACATGAAACTTCATATACAGTCTATCCAATTTTATATAAACAATGACAAAAAAGTTTTTGCTTCAGGATAATAGGAAATAAAAATTAACAGCAAAATGACCAAAAAACCATTAAATTAATATCCTTTATTTTAACCAGGATTTCCTCAGTTTGCCTTTATTTATTTTTCAACTAATACTAGCATTCCAAGCTATGTTATAGCTATGAAATTTAATAATTCAGATCACCAAAAGAAAGCCAGCAATAATCAAGATAATTTAAATTCAAAATATAGTAAGAACTACTATTTCCCCCCCTAGAATATTAACAGATGTTTTATATCCAAGCATAACAGCATTTCTCCATAAAAGTAAACAAGTAAACACTATGCATGAACCAACTGCCTTTTGTTCTTGCTGCATTACAGTCTTCTAGTCTCAAGACCTGATCAGAACACCTGCATAAAACCTGGGGTACTTTAGATGTTTTGGCCTGTATGTCTCTAAACCATTAACACTCCAGCTTCACAGTAGCAAAACTCCTTTCAGGTGACCCCTGAGGCTGCCTGTGTTCAGTCTCCAGAGCAGGGTGGAAGCATTTTTGACATTTATGTTTCACTCAATTTCTCCAGTGTCCCTATGGGGCATCCCATACCAATTACAATCTCCCAGGCTATCAGAAAGGGGAAAAAAAATCTGCTTTTAGTGCTCATCATATTAAAGAAAGCATATAAGAGGTTTGCATGAAGAAAATTAAAATATTTTAAACAAAACCTTATTTGCCATCTACAGAATGCTTCATGCTTTGAGTATTAACAAAATTGCAGGAATTTCACAGCTTCAGCTTGTGACAACTGGAAATATTAGCAAGTGGCCAAAGCACTCAGAGCATGAATCAGATGAAGCAGGATCAAAGACTAAGATACACCCATAAAATACCACACGAAGGATGCCACAAGGAGGGCAGGGAGCTCTGGGTCCCTCAGCTCACAGGATCTCCTCTCCTGCCGACCTAAAAAAAACATTTGCAATGCAAACTCAGAAAAGTAATGCATTTTTATCATGAATGCTTGTCCAAATATTCCTATCAGAAGACAAGCCTGCTTTTAATTAGCTGAGAAAGTAAGCAAGAAACATGATTTGTGGGATACAGTGCTCTCTTTTCAGACCGAAATGTTCTTGTCTTTTGCCACTTCTTTAAGCCACAATTGCCATGTGTTTCCAGAAAGAATATATAACAAACAGGTCTAGCCATGACATTTAAAATCCAACCTGCAATGAAAGTCTGAAAAAGTCACTCAGAAATCAAATTATGATTGAAAAATGAAGTAATTCTGTGGGTAATTTTTCAGGTAAACAGATGTTTTGAAGCTCTACTTTTCCAGCATTTTTGTTTTCAGAAGTACCTTGGGGAAGAACCAAGAAATTCAACCTAGCTCTATGTCCAAATAATCAATTAATTCTGTTTATGCAGGATTCTCTAGCAGTTTTAATTAGGGCATTATTTGGCTTCTGCACTGGCCTGTGATGGTGAGGTATTGAAACAGGCTTCTCCCCACTGACTGGTTCTTCTTCATTGCTTGAAGGTGTTAAGCAATTTTATCACACAGAAATATACAGAAAGGTATAAACAGAACATGAGATTTTATACCTTGTACATAATGTCATGTACTGTACACGTTATAGGCAAATAAGGGAAAAAATCCTCTTCTAAATGCAGGGATACAGTATTTTTAGTGTTTCAACACATCTGCAACTAATCATCTGGCAGGCAGACATGAGCTGATGCTTGAAAAGAGGAACTAGAAAAATCAATGCTCAAGTGCAAACTTAAGACATTCACCTCTTGCAAGAGCTTCCCAGCTTTCTGACAGTTGCTGAAAGTATGTTTTCTTACAGTGGCCTCAAAAAACATTTCATTGGCACAAACACTTCCTGGGGGACCTTGTAAGTGCATTTCCCTTCAGCCAGCAACGTGTTAACTTATTAATTAGAACTGCTGCTGCAGGGTACAGGAAGGGGAAATTAATTCAAGAACTGCTTTAGCAGGTCAACCTATCTTGGGGACTCTCCTCACAGGAGAGCTGTCTGCATTTCAGTTTTGTTTAATTAGTCCCACAAAAAGTAACTGTTCCCTCTGATAAGAGCAGGGCAAGAGCTGAAAAAAAAAACCAAAAAAAACCCAAACCCACCTTTTCTATGTATCAATTTATTTCTGTAATTATTGCATTCTGACATGAAAAACTGTTCATTCCTTCCTCTCACTGGCAAATCAAGGGCATTAGTCATCAAGTTCTTTGCTCTTGTCTTTATTCCAATGAGCCCAACACTGGAACAGCTAGGGCTAGTAAATCCCAGGGCTAGCAGGTAATGAACCATAATCATCCCTGTAAAATTTGCTAGAGAGGTTTTCTCACGAATTTATGACTTTACCACATATTTAACTGAGTACTACTGCCAGAGCTGTCATGCTTTAGTGGCTCACTGTGACTCCAGTCCTCCTGGAAAAGGTGACAAAAACTCCACCAAATCCCAATAATCAAGGCTTATAATTTGTTTCTCTCTCTACATAATCCTCCCACCAGCCTATTGTGCTCTTTCACTTTCCAGACCCCTGCAAACAAGTAAAGGATTCATGTCCATCATGCACCTGGGATGGGGCAGCCCTGGATGCACGAACAGACTGGGAATGAGGAATGAGAGGCTGGAAAGCAGTGCCAGGGAAAGGGACTTGGGGGTCCTGGTCAATGGCCAGTTGGACATGAGGTTGCAGTGCCCTGTAGCCAGGAGGGACATCCCTGTTCTGGGGGCATCAGGCACAGCTGGGCCAGACAGGGATTGTCCCACTCTGCTCTGCTCTGGGACAGCCTCACCTCAAATATTGTGTGAAGTTTTGGGTGCCACAATATCAGAGAGACATTAAACTATTAGAGAGTGTCAAAAGGAGAGAATGAGGATGGGGAAGGGCCTTGAGGGGAAGCCGTGTGAGGGCACTTGGTCTATTCAGCTGGAGGAGACTGAGGGCAGACAGCACAGTCACAGCTTCTCCTGAGGGGAGGAGGAGGGGCAGGCACTGAGCTCTGCTCTCTGGGACCAGGGACAGGACCCGAGGGAATGGTTGGAGCTGGGTCAGGGGAGGGTCAGAGTGGATATCAGGGAAAGGTTCTTTCCCTAGAGGTGCCGGGCACTGCCCAGGCTCCCCAGGGAATGGTCATGGCCCCAAGGCTTCCAGAGCTCCAGGAGCATTTGGACAAGACTCTCAGGGATGCACCGAGGAGACTGTCAGGTTGTCTGTGCAGGGCCAGGAGTTAAACTCGATAATCTTTGTGGGTCCTTCCCAACTCAGGATATTCCATGATTTAGATCAAAGTACTTCTCTGAGATATAAATCTTAACAGTTTTAATTCTTGTTTAGCGTCAGGTGTTGAGAGCTAATATTCAAAATATAAGAATAAAAGAACAAAAAATTTTTGGATTTCTTACAGATTTAGAAATACATCACAAATTTCTAGAGATAACTTCTTCCAAAATTTTGATCTCTGAGGTCTGAACTTCGATACTTTAATACTCAGTGACACCAATTAAAATATTTTCCTATTTACACTGCATTTTTTCAGTTTCCAAACCACAAAGTCAGTTTTCTCTGAACCGTTTGAAACTTTTTTTGATAGAAGGATGTTAGTTCCTACCAAATATTTCCCCCAAAGCAATTAAAACTTATGCCATCCTACTTTACATGAAGCTTTTATAATTGCTTACCTGCTAGACTCTTTCCCACCTCCTGCCATGCAACAATAAAAAAGTTGACAGATTAAATCCTTACTCATCTGCTTCCTTTTCTAAGTTACCAAAACTATCCAGATCTAGAAGACACAATTTTTATGAATATATATGTCTTTCAGTAACCCATTTGCGTTTTCAATAGGGCCAACTTCCAGAAGCATATATTTTCCCAGACATGCTGGCATTAGATAAGGCATCAGAAAAACTTGCAACACTTTGTAAGGATAAAAGAATCTGTTCTGATCCAGAGAAATTTAGAAACAAAAAACCTCAAACCAACTAAGTATAAATATAAAGCAGAAATTTAGAAAAATGGTCTAAATTAAAAAAAAAAAAAAATCACCAGAACTGGCAGTTTCTAAATAAACCAAATAGTCTGGTTTAAGTTAGATTAAGCACTTGATAACGATCTTGTTGTCCCCCACACTTAATTCTTAAGGAAAAAACCCTAACTGATAGCCTTCTTGAGAGTTCGTGGTGGATAACTGTAGGTGGGGTGTGGTAGTCTGTTATTTTACAGTTTGTTCTTCTGTAGTATGTTTTAATATTCCTTGTAATAAGTTTGTAATGGTTCATTCTATGTACCCCATTTGGCTTCCCTAATGGTTCAGTCCTGAGTTGTTTACCACAGTTTTCCCCGCCAAAATGTATGTCAATCTACATGTCAATCCACCTGTATATCTCCCTTGTTCCCTTGTCTTACCCCTGTCTGTCAAAGATAGCACACTCCTTTGGTTCTGGAGTGTTCCCTGTCTTTCATCCCTTCCTCGAAGCAGAACTGGATTGTAAGGTTTGCTCCCTCCCTGTGTTGGCTTCTATTGGGGAGCCTTTACCCTGCACCCCTCTCCTAATGCCCTCCTATTGGTCAAAGGTTGTGTCCTTCCCTTGTTCCCCCCTACCCTTTAAAAGTAGCCCCTTCAGGTTCAGATTTGTCACTTGCTCTGCCCCACTTAGAGATTAAATCTTTGGAGATTCAGACAAGTGTCCTTCCCTTTTTCCTCTGCCTTGGTTTCCTTGTGTTCTGTGCCTCTTCTGTGCTACCCATTCAGCAGCAATCACCGCCATCTGCCATCCGTAAGAGTCTCAGCAGAGACTCGGGGACGGCCACTCACGTGTTTGCCCTCTGGCCACAAGCGAGACAGCTAGTCGGCAAACCTCCATCCTGTGGCTGCTGCAAGTCAGACTCAGCTAGGCAGTGCTTGCTGATCATAACTAAACAATAAATATGAGGGGGTTTTCCCTTTTCTTGTTTGCACACAAACTTTCGCTTTTGCTTTAGTCAACTGCCTCATCTCAACCTCTGAGTTGTTTGTCATCTTATTTTCTCTCCCTTGTCCAGATGAGAAGGGGGAGTGATTGAGTGGCTCAGTGGGCACCTGGCATCCAGACATGGTCAACTCACCAGTCATTTTGGCTCCCAGCATGGGCCGAAACAATGGTGCTTATATATCTTGCATGGTATAGTAATAGCAATAGTTACTGAGTAGCAAGCTCCTGTGTGGGACATGGAGTTTGTTAGGTACGTTGCTTATCTCTTTGTTTTGTTCTGTTTGGGAACCTGTTAATACAAACAGTGGCTCTGTGCTTTGCTGTGACATTGACGGCTTTGTTGTGCTGGAGGAGATATTTTCTGGGGACAATGAGGGAATCCCTCTCCTTATCTGGGATTGATGTGCATTGTTTTAGAATGCAGTCTCCTGTGTTCCTTGTTCTTCCTCATGTAAGCTGTTGAATACTATTAATACTATTATCTAATACTGTTGGCATACGATGGGGTTTGTGGAATCTGATGCCATCCTGCTGTAAGACAAAACAAACTGTAGGTGAGGAGATAGTGAAATGTGCCCTGAAGCGGCTGGTCCCTGGATGGCAGTGTGTGTGGAAGGATTTGGGCAGGTTCCTAGAGTGGTTATCACCTCCCCTTGCCTGGGACTTTACACCTAAACAGGCAATGAGCCCTGGCAAACGGACGCATCACCTGATAGAACGGTGCCTTACCTACCCCGATGAAACCCAGCAGCTTCTCACCTTGTACAGGGGCCTGGCCTATGCCTGCTGAGCCACAGTTCAGTACTGTCAGAGGAGTGTGGCTGAGGCAGGGACCCAAAGAGCATTTGAGGACACTATGGCTGAGATAGGGACCCAAACAACAACTACAGTAATTGCCCCCAGAAGTGTCAAAGAAAAGGTGAATAAGGAGAGCCAAGGAATGATCAGCAGGAATCACTCACCTTTTAGTAGTCTCATGTGGCCAGTGCAAAAGTCTGAGGGAGGGTGGAGGTAAACGGTAGACCATTGTGGGCTGAATGAAGTAATGCCCCTACTGAGTGCTCTTGTACTGCAAATGTTAGAGCTCCAATATGAACTGGAGTCAAAGGCAGCTAGGTGGTTTGCTGCACTTGACATTGTCAATGCATTTTTCCCAATTCCTTTGGCAGCAGAGTGCAGACCACAGTTTGCTTTCATATGGCATGAAATATCCTACCCCCGCAGCCCCCCGGAGTTACTAGACTAGCCCAGCTCAGAGAGGGCTTTGCGGGAAATATTTCAGGGGCATTGGCAAAAGATTCCAAAAGAGGCTTTAACCCCCCAGATGTGGTCCAAGACGTTTATTCCAGGGGAGGAAGAGGGAAAGAGAACGAACAAGGAAGAGCTGAGCCTTATCTAGACTCCTGCTCAGGAAAAGATACTTGGCTCTCAGCCAATTAGGTCAAAAAAGGAAGGAAAGGTTAAACTAACAAGGTCACAGCAATACAACAGTGGCAGGGTGTGCAATACAGAAGGGCTTTGTTGTGCTGGGGGAGCTATTTTCTGGGGATGATGAGGGAATACCTCTCCCACTCCCTACCTAGGACAGATGTTGATGGGTTTAGAATGCAGGCTCTGTCCTTCTTTGTTCATCCTTGTGTAAGCTGTTCAATCCCATTAATACTTTACACCATGCTGCGTCTGAAAACACCATCTTAGCCTTTAAGAGACATTTTGTCATGACATGGTACCCCAGAAAGAATGGAATCAGGCAATGATGCTCAGTTTTGAAAGAACCTCATAAATTCTTAGGCAAAGAAACACGCATTGAGTGGATATATCACATCCCGTATTGTTGTATTGCCCTGAGTAGGTTCTTTTGTTATTATTTTGCACTGAGTGGTTTATGTTGTATCACATGGTTTGTTCCGCACCCCTTCAAGTCCTGTGGTGGTTTCCCCCCTAGGTTAGTTCCTCCCTCCGCCCCACCCATCAGTTGTATCCCATTGGCTGTACCTCTTCTTCATCCCCCCTCCCCCCGGGTTTAAAATCTCCTGCCACAAGGCACCTGACATCTTTTTTCTCCCAAATGGCTCCCTTTTACAATAAAACAGGGACTTTAGTCCCGAGAAGGAAGAGTGCCTCCCGTCTTTTGCTTTTGTCCTTGTCAGTTGTCTTGGTTTGAAAAGACAGGAGTCTGTGAAGGAAGGCAAAAGCCTCCTGTGAAATGGAAAAGGTAAATCCCCTCCCTCTGAATTACCACAATTTTAAAACGATATGGGAATGGGAATAGCAGTTCTTTACTGGGAGAAAAAACTAAATAAAAATAATAATAAGAAAAAAATGTACTTAGTACAAACGAAACTAGTGATGGAGTCAGAAGCCTGACACCCTGAGGAGTCAGGGTGTTGGTAGTAGTCCAGTTAAAATGGTGCCTGCTCCTCCTGGAGTGGCAGATGAAATGCTGCTGAAGTGGTGATCTCTAGAAGGGTGTAGTTTTCTCTGAAGGTCTGGTAGTAGTTGGGCCTGGTCTTCCTCTGGGAATTCAGGAGAGAAGAGAGCTGCTTCTCTGGGAATCCAGCGAAGTGGCTGACCAGTGTCTCAAAAAGTGATGATTTTATGCAGGTAAGAATTCTTGGCTCCTCCCTTTGTGTGGAGCATCTCACAATGGGATGATGTAACTTTACCCGTCATGCAGTGAGTCATTCAATGATCTATTAACAGAAGATATCTCCCTGGAGGGAGACATTGTTCTTGGAAGAGATAAGAAAACTGCCCAACCTCCAACAGATGGCAATAGAATACTTGCTTATCTTACAAACCAGGACATCGGTGAAGCTGGGGTAAACGGGACGCCAGGAGGCTAAAACCCGACACCCTATTACCCACAAGCCTCTGGAAAGATTGAGAGGTATGATGGACTGCTGATGACTATGTTGAGAGGCTTAGGCAATGGGGCATGAAAGCCTTGGGATTCAAATTTAGCAGAAGCCACTTGGCTGGTTAACACCAGAAGATCTGCTAACCGCACTGGTCCTACCCAAACAAAACCACTACATACTGTGGGAGGAGATAAGGTCCCCATACTACACATAGGGAAGTGGCTGTGCAAGTTGGTGTGGATTTCTCCTCCCATGGGAAAAGGCAAACCCATTTGTGGGACTGTCTTTGCTGAAGGACCTGGGTGTACTTGGTGGGTAACACAGAAAGATGGGGAGACCTGGTGTATGCCTCAAGGAGATTTAACCTTGGGTGAAAAATAATCTGTGTGTAAATTGTCTGTTGCAGGAAGTAGCCAGAGTGACATGAAGCAATGAAAAGTCAATTTTGCGAGGAGTAGGGAGAGTATGACAATGACCCAGGCAGGTCTAGTGCTGGTACTGAAGTATGTTTTTTGGTGGAGTCACCATCCCTGGATGTGTTTAAAGAAAAGACTGGATGTGGCACTCAGTGCCATGGTTTAGTTGAGGTGTCACAGAACAGGCTGGACTCGATCTTGAAGGTCTCTTCCAACCTTGTGATTCTGTGATTCTGTATGACAGCATACAGCTGGACCGTATGCATCATAAAATGAGGAGAGATTTGGTTACAGAGAGCAGATGCCAGCCAATCCCTGACAATGAATGTAAGCAGGTAGCTATTGGTCAATGAGCTGGGTGGTAAACATTCATAGCCAATCAGGTTTGAACGTTGAGTCTTTTGAATAGGCTATATAAGAGCTGTGCACACTAATAAATTTCTCTCTGCTACACAAACCTCGGAGTGTCATGTCGTGTCTCTGTCTCTCCCAACTGTGACATATGGTGCACCCTGACGTGAGAACGATAACTAAGCCACGAGAAAACAAAGGAGAGCTGTTAAGTAATGCAGCTGGAGAGATGCCTACAGTCAGAGAGCTACAGCCTGGAGAGCTGTGTGAAGGAGATAGCTAAAGGAGCTACCGACATCTGAGGAACTGTGACCATCTAGAAGAGGGCATAAAAGGGTGATCTACTGCTGGATACAATGGATGCTACAATTTCTGCAGAAAACAAAGTTATAGTGAATATTTGGACTCAGACCTTAAGTAAAAGAGGTGTTGAGCATGATGAAGAGGCTCTAGAAACTTTACTACAGTTTTGCAAGAGCCAAGGTGTAGAAATCAACACAGATGCTGCCTTTAGTGTTAAAACCAGGGAACAAATCGAACAATTGGTTTTTGGCTCTGCCTCTAGAGGCAACGAAATTGCTATAAGTGTTTTAAGTGCCTGGAGGGTGTTAATGGATACGTTAAAATTGATAAAAGCTCAGAGAAACGCAAAAGTGGCTGCTAAGACGCCAGTGCTGGTCACTCAAGATGGTGGAGAGTATGTGGCACGAGTGCACGAAAAACTCCAAGATGGTGGATGCCACGTGCTGGGGACACCGGTCCCCCAAGATGGCAGATCCCACATGGTGCAGGAGCCGCCCGCTCAATATGGCGGAGCCTACACACCGTGAGTGCAGCCCGCCAAAACATCCCGAGATGGTGGAGCGTGGGGGGCAGCCCTAAGGGGAGGGGATGCTGGGCATGCAGGGGGAGTGGCTGTTATTCAGGGTGCCCAGCCCTACAGTACCGGCGCCCCATGATATCAGAGCCGGAGCCCCCACCACTGCAGGCGTCAGAGGCATCTACACAGCCTGCATGGCAGCCACCCCCCGCAAATGCCAGAAGCCCATGCAGCACTTACACAGTGGTGGGAGCTGGCCACGCGGCGTCCGTGGTCATCCTCACTGTGCCTACGGGACTCATTCACCATTTCTTCCACACCCCCTGTTGCTATGGAAGTGCTCGGCCTGCCTCCACCTCCAGCTGATTTGTTCAGTCCTGGAGCCTGGCCTTTTCTTGACATGCCCACCTGCAGCAGCACCACACCCCCTGGAACAGCACCAGAACATGGAACAGTGCTGGAACCTGGAAGTGCGCTAGAACCCAGAAAGTGTGCCGGAACCTGAAAGTGGAGTGGCTCCCAAACCCAGAAGTGCCTGCAACGTGCTCTCAGAGTCTGCTGCTGCACTTCACCATGCCCCACCGCACCTTCAGCCAAGGCTTGAACAGCCTAAGGGACCCATATCACTGATGGATATGCGAGACCCCCACAGAGGGAACTCAAGCTCTGGCCCTTCTGCCAACCTCTGAGAGGAAGCCTCCACTGCACTGCTGGTACTGGCTCCATCCCTGCTCCTGTTAGATACCATCCTCGCACATAATCCAGTTAGCTTCTGGAAGGAGGTAAAATGGATGACAGTTGCAAGTAGGGATATAGAAGTGGCCGACCGAATTTCTGTGCCCATACCTTTGCTATCATCGGAGGACTGGCAGCAGGGGGCCAGGACAATTGTACCATTCCCAGTTCTGTGAGGTAATGGGAGCGCACCTGATAGACATGTATGTTTTAATTTGCAAGTCCTCTCTGAGCTATGCCAATTGGCTACTAAACATGGACTGGGGTCTCCTGCAGTTGCAAATATGCTTCAGTTTTTAACTGCCAGTGAATTAACTCCTTTTGACATGAAGCAAATTGCTAAATTACTCTGTACTCTAGTGCACTATATGATGTTTGAATCTACCTGGAGACGTTATGCAGAGGAGCAGGGACTGTGAAACTCAGAGGTTTCACAGCAGGATCCATGCATTGGGGCAGGGATTTATCAACTCATGGGACTGCCCCTCATTGAAAGCCTACAAGTGCAAGCACATTTAAATGCCTCAATACTAGCTCAGGCAAGAGACTTAGGAATGCAAGCCCTGATGAAAATTGCAAGCATGTCTGTTCCAACCCAAAGATACTCAAGCATAAAACAAAGCCCCAAGGAATTATATATGCAATTCATAGAACTCTTACAAGATACAAGATGCTATGAAAAAGTGTCATGGTTCAATCCTGGCGCAATGCCAACACCCCCATGAAAATGCACCTTCCCAAATAAATGCTGTGAAATGTGATCCGGAACAGAGCAGAGCAGGCCCAAATTTAATAACAAAGGGAAAGAAAACTTTATTGAACTACTACTATGATAAAGCGGAAAAAAAAAGAAAGAAAAAACAGACACTAAATCCAAAATGAAAACCTTTCCAAACATTCCTCCTGGCCGCCCCCCCCCCCCCCCAATGTCCACCAAAACACAGTGAGACACCACCTGGGATTCCTGACCAAGTTACCACCCTTCAGATAATCAATACTAAGTCCATCAGGGGACAGAGGAGTCTCCCTTGCACCATAGACCTCCCAGGAAACACAATTACCACTTCTTGTGCTTCCATGTCACACATGGCACCGCCCAGAGAAAATCTGCCAGTGTGACACTCTCCATGTCACAGTGCTCTCACCACTGTGCATGGACAGACTGCTCATAGGGCTCCTTTAAGGATGCTTTGCCAAGGACCAACAGGAACAACAGTCCAGTGTCTCATTTTGGGACCACAGTCCCCCCCATTTTCTTCCTCCCCTGGGTCCGAGGGTGAGAACAGAGATCTTCATCTTCCTGAAGACAGAGGGCATCATCACACCCTTCTCAGCTTTCTCTGTTCGTTCCTGCACTGGTAGTTGCTTAAGCAGGTCTCTTGGCTCACCATGCATCGCCCTAAAATGCAGTCTCTCTTGGAGGAGAAATTGGTTCAGTCTATGGCTTACAAGAAAAGTCCGGCCAAAAGCCACTCCATCATCTCCCCCCCAACTTTCGTTTCCTAACATCTCAGGTGCCAGGTTGTCTCTCTTCTTCTCTTTCAAAATGAGGATGAGTAATATTTCACAAAGCTTTCATTTCCCAAGGAAGGGTTAGAAGTCCCAACTCCCCAGACAGCTCTTGGCCCAGTCTCCAGCTCCCATGCTGGGCACCTTCCCCCCGCCCTTCTCCTTCTCCATGGCCAGATAATTTCCAGGTGTCTTCAAGCTCTCTATCTCTTCCCCTCTGGGGGGGGGGGGGGACAAAGACATCTCAGCCTTCCTCCACCCTTCCATCTGCAGGAGCTGGCCTGGTTCCAGTCCTCCCACCTTTCGGCCTACCTCAGCCAGGCCGCATGACTTCCCCTCCCCCACCCAGCCCGTGGCTGGGCAGGGAGAGTCTGCACTCTCTGATGACCGGAACCAAAGAGACAGTTCTCCTGGGAGTTCTGGCTTTTAACCCCCTGTGTTCTCAGAGGCGTGTGAAGCCTTCAGTGGTCACTCCAGGTGCCAATATCCAAACGTGACACTGATTGGTTTGACTACCAACTTCCTGAGAAGATTCACTTCCCTGTCAAACCACGACAAAAAGCAAATAGCAAACAGTGATGCACGGAATCAATTAATATTACAATTGGCACGGGATAATGCGAACAAGGACTGCAGAAAAGCTATAGATTTATTACCCAAAGAAAATCCATCCTTAGAGTAAATTATTAAGGCATGTGCTAAGGTTGGAACTTCATCATACAGCATGGACTTCTTAACCAATTCTCTTGCAGCTGCTGTAAAGGTGTCATCCCAACACTACAGAAAGGGACAACAAGGCCACACAAAAGTAAGTTATCTCCACAAATCCAACTCATCGGGGTCATGCCAAAAACAAGGGACTGTGCCTATAGTAGCAAATTGTCACCGATGTGGAAGACTTGGTCATTTTGCCAAGGACTGTAGATCTAAATTCCACATTAATGGACAATCTCTCAGCAACCAGGGAAACTGGAACCCGAGCATGCAAGGGAAGAGCACCTTCCCATCCCCCAGCCCAAGCTTATGTGACCAGCTGTCATGGTTTGACCCTGGCGCAATGCCAGTGTCCCCCTGAAAATACACCCTCCCCAAATGAGTGCTGTGAGATGTGATCAGGAACAGAGCATAGCAGGCTCAAGCTTAAAAACAAAGGGGAAAAAAAACTTTATTAACCTACTACTATAATAAAAGACATGCAGGATCCAGAATGAAAACCTTCCAAAACATTTGTCCTCTCCCCACCCAATGTCCACCAAAACACAGTGAGACACCACCTGGGATTCCTGATCCAGTTACCACCCTTCATATAATCAATACTCAGTCCATCAAGGGAGAGAGGAGTCTCTCTTGCACCATAGACCCTCCAGGAAACACAATTGTGACCTCCTGTGTTTCCATGTCACACATGGCACCACCCAGAGAAAATCTGCCATTGTGACACTCTCCTTTCCATGTCACAGTGCTCTCACCACCGTGCATGGACAGACTGCTCATAGGGCTCCTTTGCCCTATGCTTTGCCAAGGGCCAACAGGAACAGCAGTTCAGTTTCTCATTTTTGGGACAACAATCCCCCCCATTTTCTCCTCCCCTGGGGCTGAAGGTCTTGAGAACAGAGATCTTCATTTTCTCTGAAGATGGAGGGCATCACTACGCCCTCCTCAACTTTTCTCTGTTAACTCCACTCCTGTCACTGTCAGCTGGTGAAGATCACTCTCTTGGCTCCAACCATTGCATCCCCCTAAAATGCAGTCTCTGTGTTGCAGGAGAAATTGGTTCAGTCAATGGCTATACAAGAAAAGTCCAGCCAAAAGCATCTCCTCCCACCTAGGATTCCTCTTCTAACATCTCAGGTCCCAGACTGTCTCTCTTCTCTTTCAAATCAAGGAGGAGTAGCATTTTGAAAAGTTTTCTTTTCCAAGGAAAGGGTTAAAAGTCTCAGACTCACAGGACGTCTGAAATCTCTGCTCAGAACTCCAACTCCCACGGCTGGCCACCTCCCCCCCACCTTCTCCTTCTCCTCTGCTGGCATACTGCAGGCACAGAACACAGTGTCTGTCTCTTTCACTCTCTCTCCCTATGGCGGGGGGGGGGGGGGAACAAAGACATCTCAGCCTTCCTCCACCCTTCCATCCACAGGGGCCGGCCCTGTTCCAGTCCCTTCACACCTTTCGGCTTACCTCTCCCAGGCCACATGGCTTCCCCTCCCCCACCCAGCCTGTGGCTGGGCAGGGGAGAGTCTGCATTCTCTGATGACCAGAACAAAAAAAAAAGTTCCCCTGGGAGTTCTCTGCTTTTAACCCCCTGTGTTCTCAGAGGCGTGTCCATGCCTTCAGTGGTCACTCCAAGTGCCAATATCCAAACCTGACCACGGATTGGTTTGACCCCAACTTCCTGAGAAAATTAACTTCTGTGTCAAACCACGACACCAGCTCACAGGGAGAACAAGAAGCTCAGCTGGAAGGGATGTTTCCACAGACAATGCAATAGCTATAGACTCATTAAAACTGCATAAAGTTCCCTTTGAGGCCCGTGGGCCTATAGGGAAAGGACTGAGTGCACTATTATTAAGAAGGTCAACTGCAAAGTTAAACGGCATTTTAGTTCATCCAGGTGTTATAGATGCTGACTACACGGGACAGATTTGTGCCATGGTATCAACTCCTACCCCTCCTATGACTATCTCAACTGAAACTTACATTGCCCAACTATTCTGGTTTGAAAGCAAAACCAGTGAGAGACTCCAAGTCAGAAATACAATTTATTGGGAAAAGGGAAAAGAGACAAAATACATGCAATGACACAAAAGGAAGACCACCGACAAAGTCAGAATGCAACCTGACACACCTTTGGCCAACGTCTTCGTAGCAGTCCAAATTGGAGTGGCTGCAGTCCTCTTGGAGTGGCAGATGTCGTTTCTGTTTGTGCAGTGGTCCTGTAGAAAAGGTGTAATCGGTACAGTGGAAAACCCCAGCTGTGTCCTCTTGGAAACCTGTGGGAAGGCTGCTTCTCTGTCTAGAAATCCCAGGATACATCTAGGTGGGAATGCTTAGTTCCTCCCACCCCGGTGGAACATCTCACAATGGGCTGATGCCATTCTGAGTCACGAGGTGTGTCCTTGATCACCTGTTAAACATAACTGGCTCCTGGAGAGTGTTATCTCTGAGTCATGTGGCAAGACATTGATGGGCCTATTAACAGGAGATAAGGAAAACTGCCCAGAGGGCAACTGTTACACAGATAGTACTAGAAAACATCTGGCCTCTAAATCTCGGGCACCAACTCACTCCTTTTAAGCCTTGTGTTCCCAAAACAGATTCAAAGCTTCAAGGGGGCAGAGGCTTCAGATCGATGGGAGACCCTCAAGTGTACTGGACTAAGGTTGTTTCCGATCGAAGAACAAACATGGTTTGTATACTTACAGTGCCTTGGGCAACTCCATCCCACATTAAAGTTAGTGGGATGATTGACACCAGAGCAGATGTCACCATCATATCTGTTAACACATGGCCCCAGTCCTGGCCTACCACAGCTGTGGGATCTGCTGCTGCTGGCCTTGGAGGCACCACACAGAGTTACTTAAGCAGTAAACAAGTGCAAGTCAAGAATCCAGAGGGACAGACAGTCACAATCCGTCCTGTCGGAATTTGTGGGTATTGGTGATTCTGAGATTGTAGAAAGTCTCTGTCTTTCTGCTCCGTTGCTAAAGAAGAAGCTATAGTTCGTCTGTGCTGTTTTTAAGGTTGTTTATTTTTTCTTATCTATAACATGTTCTGCTGCCCTGCCACAGGTTTGTCTTGCAGGGCAGTGTGTGGGGCTTTCCCCCTTAGTGGGATGGTACAAACATTATATACTAGAAATTACGTGTACTATATTTACAATAATGTGCTAATATTTATCATTTATGTTGAACAGTGTGTCCCTAGCCTAAACTAATAGAAAAATGCTAACATCACTAAGAACATGGAGGCAAGGAAGAAGAAGGAGGAAGAACAGGATTAGGCTCACTTTCTTCTATCTTAGAACTCTTGACCCTCCTGTACAAAGTAAAACCCCCCTGTACAGGTACTAAAACCCCCTTGTACAATACTAAAAAATTTTTCCCTCTAATTTGTGACTACTTTTACTATACCATCTAACTCTCTGTGACCGCTTGTTCCATCTTCAAAGTTGGTAATTCATTTCATGGTTCAAACTCAAGATCACAGCTGTTTTCAGCTGCTTGCCAGGGTCTAAAATGCTTTTGACCGAGGCCTGGAACCTCTGAAAATGTCTGAGGGACATTTTGAGTTCCGACATCTCCCCTCTCTGTTTGAATTAGAAACACTTGCTTTACTATGCTGTTTAAGGTTTTTTGAATACACACGAAAATGCATGGTAGAACAAGTAGAAGAACTATAAGCTTTATAAGAATATAAAATGCTATTTTCAAAAGTTTTTTTCACAATGGTGAGATATTAAAAAAGTTAAATAAATTATCCTACTAGGACTCTGTAACTTTGTTTAATTTGCTAATACTACTTTGTATTTGTTTTATATTTTTATGAATAGATTTTGAATGATTGGATAAGTTCATGTAGCACATTCTCTTAAATTCTTCACATCTGTGCTTATGTGTTAGCAGCAAATAATTAATTGCTGCCCTGTTTTGAAGTATTGCTTGCTTTGTATTGCTGATGTTTGTTAATATGTCACTTAGTGCAAACGAAATGGCACGACTAGTTTGCTTAACTAACATGCTATATGATCTAATTGTGTTAAGGCTACTTTTGATGCTGTTTGGGGTGAGAAAATTGCTACTGCAATTCTTTGAGACTTGTCCCAGGTAGAAACATCATTATTACAATTTGGACTATATTGTTTAAGGGATCTTTTTTTTTTTGAACTAAGAACACCTTTTTGATAACTTTGTTTATGTTTTGCCTCATGCACTGAGGCAAGGATAGCACAAGCATTAGAAGAATTACAATATTTTATAATTACATATAACTATTTTTAAAATTTCTTTTTTATAACTGTGAAAGGTGAAATAAATTGAACACACTATTTACTTATGATTTAATTTTTCTTTAGGTGTGTTTGGTCTTTTGATACTTTTTAAAATTTATTACTCTTGTGTCTATGTGTTTATAATAGATGTTTAATTACTGTGTTGTTCTCATTTTTTACTGCTAGCTAACAAATTATTTGATGTAAAAGAAATGACATGGGTATTTTTATTTTGCTTATAACTTTTTTTGATCTAATTGCACTAAGGCTCTTTTTGATGCTACTTGCTGTGAAAGCAGAACTACTTAGTTTTTCTGAGCTTTTTTTTTTGGTATTAACATTATCATTGTTACAATTTGGATCACTTTATTTATCAGATTTTTTTTTCTTTGTTCTCTTATTAAGGTTTTGTTGTGTGTTAATAAAAGATCTTTTAATGCTGCATGGACTACTCTTGATTTTTGTAGGGATAGTAGGCTAAATTTGGTTTCTGCAAATTTAAAAGCATCTTTTTTAGTAGGACAGTTGGATTTTTGAAGGGATAGTTTGCTCATTATTTTGGTGTAATTACATTAGGATGATACATTTTTATGAAAGAGTTGGTTTGGAGTGACATTTATCATGTGATTATCTGTTTTTGTTACTCTTAATGGATTGAATTTAATATAGAATTTTATTTTTGTTGACTTAAAATGTCTAAATCTAGAGGTTTAAAGTGAGCTACAGGAAGGAACTGTGTTTAAATATGCTATCTTTCTACAGGATCTGAAAAAAAAAACTTTAGAACTTTTGGAAGGATGTCTCTTGGGACTGACTATTTTTCTATTGGCACACTTACTAAGTATGTTGAAAATGGTTTCTCTGGTTTCAAATGGGTTAGGCAAATGCTGTCTAGACCCGCTGCTTTTGCTAAAGTCTCCTATACTTTTTTTTTTGGTTGTCTCATGGGAAAGTCTGTTGTTGCCCAAGGCAACAGGTGAAAGAATGAAGTACATGAACATTATCTGTTTGAATCTTATGTTTATGTCTTTACTTTTTGTGAGAAACTCTGCAATGCAGCAATACTCAAATAACACTTGATTATTTAGAAAAAACTCTAAGTCTTTGGGTGATTAATCGTTGTTTGACGAGATGTTTGCAGTGTTGTTGTTTGCTTTTGTTTGCGTGCTTGCTTTTTTGCTTTTTGGGTCTACGTCTACTGGCGTTTGCACTTGATAAGGTTACATGTGTTTTGTTGGCATTTACTTTAGTTTTTGTTCTATAGAAACACAAGCGAAACTTTCGCTTTAAGTTATTAATGTAAATGAACCTTTAATTTGTCTTGACTTTGGGTTTTTGATTAAAATGAAAGGATTTTCTCTTAGTTTTTCTTGTGGGCTGTTTGTAACATATCTGACAATTAGTAGAGTGGACTCTGAGAAAAAACTATTTAAAGAATTTAACACATTTGTTTAACTTTGCTTTCTCTCTTTTCTGCTCATTTAAGTGGACTTTAGGGTGTGATGTGTTCTTTGCTTGCTTGACTTGAGGGAGAATGAAGAATATTGAAAATATGTTTGACTTTTTGTTTTTTTAGAAATTTGTTAAGCACTTTGTGTAAATTGGACTATTATTTGTTTCTATTTTTTGTTGCACTCTTAATGATGCAAATGTTTATAAAAAATGTTTGTAGGTATGTTTTGTGATCTCTTCTGTATATAATGATGTAAAAATTGCCTCTAAAAATGTGTTAACTGAGACATAAATGTTTTTGAGTTTCTTAAAGGATGGGTATTTTGTGATATCAACTTGCTACAGTTGAAGGCTTTTATAAACTTTTTAGATTAACTACTCTTGTAGATATAGGAGACTGCACAAACTGGCTCTCTGGCAAGTAGATTTCTTTTGTTTGGCTTTTAGAAGGGTGAAAGGTTTTCATTAATGCTTGTGCATTTTTGTGAAAACATGCATGGCTCAATTTTGCTTGCTAAAAATGTCTGGTAGTGTTTGCAAGATGGGCATTGTGAGTCTATCTATATGAGCATTCTCTTTTATTAAAAACTTTGGAGGTGAAGAATGCACTTTGATGTGTTTATTAATGTTCTCTGTTTTTTTAGGATTATTTTTATGCATAATAGATATTAATATAAAATTTTTTTGTTTGTATGTTTTAAAAGTGATTTTTTAAATTGTTTGATCACATTTGCAACATACACTGAATTTGTGATCAGATTGAGGGTTTTTGAAATAACTGAAAAACTTTGACTATTGTTACTAATTTTTTAACTTGTGGTGAACTTTGTACCATTTTGATATTTGATTCTTATTTTTCTGGGTTTTTTTGATTTTTTTATGTGACTACTGATTTGTGAGTTTTTCTCAAACTATTAGTGAATATTGTTATTCTTTTTACTGGTTTTTGGCTTATTTTTTGGGGTTTTTTTGAAACTTATTTTTATATTTAACATTTTGTGTGCTGGAAAACGAACTGTGTAAACTTTTGAATGCTCTAATAACGTGATTGAAAAATCTTGCGACTTTGGATTGTCTACTTAAAATATTTCTTCTGTAAATGTAAATGAATGATTAAGAAATCTTTGCTTGACATTGTCAACAATTTGGTCTTTGCTATAGTAATGATTTGAGCTTCTATCTTTAAATTTGTAAGAATTGTTTTTGAGGGTCTGCAAACTAAAAAACCCCACTTTCAACTTTTGTGAAAACATTAACAAAATCTTTGCTCAAAGCTACTTATTTGAACGATTTTTTTTTTTAAATTTTATTTGTCTAGTGTTTAGCACTCTTTTCATATTTTTCTTAATGATTAGTAAAATTAAGTTTGCAAAACAATTATTTTAAGAGATTAAAACATATAAAATTTTTAACTGTATTTTAGCCTTATTTTAGGCACTTCTTTACTTCTTTTTTTTTTTCTCTCTTTTTTTTTTTTTGAAACAAGAAAGTTGAAATATAAAATATAATATAGAATAAGACAAAATACTTTAATAATAAAATGTATAAAATTTCTTAAAATTGATAATAATTTAAGAAAATTTAAAAGAAAGATATTTTCAATAGCATATATAAAAATGAACAAAGTATGATTATTAGAAACATTGTGACAGCAGTTTAGAGTCTGTAAACAGTTGAAATATTTGTTTCTAGTGAAAATTTTTGGCATCCTTTCTTGGGCAAGGCTGGCAAGTTTTACTTTAAAGCTGTGTTAGCTGTAACATTTGTAGGATTAAATTGATGGGTTAAAATGACTTGCATATTATTCATTTTTGTGT
The DNA here is from genome assembly GCF_048771995.1 of Taeniopygia guttata. Lineage (NCBI taxonomy): Eukaryota > Metazoa > Chordata > Aves > Passeriformes > Estrildidae > Taeniopygia > Taeniopygia guttata. Next base: position 16,648,072 of record NC_133064.1, read on the forward strand.
AGAAACTTCTGAATTTTGCTGGCAAACTCATTTGTCTAAGTTAAAATTAGGGTCTGGCCAGGACCCAAACTTTAAACTGGAGAGATGTCTCTTAACATATTATGTAAAACAAAACTTATACTAATAATACATATATGATACTTAAAACATAACAACTTATTATAACATTTTTTTATAAAATAAACACTTGAAGTTTAAACTGATAAACTGATTAAATGACATAAAGATTCACTTTTTTTGAAATTTTTTTGAAGGAAAAGGATGTCAATTGAAGAAATTGTAAGATTAACAATGACAAAGGCTGTTAGAGTGCTTTAGGCACCTCTTTCTGAGATTTTTTGAAAAACATTTGAGAATGATGAAAAATAAAAATGTAATGATTTTACTTACAAGAGATATAAAAACAAATTAAGAAGTTCACTTAGAAAAATGCACAATACAGTTAAAATTTAAAATGAGACTTTAGAACGGCATGTAACTTGGATAAGATTATATAAACAACAATAAAACATACGAAAATTTACTATGAAAAAACAAAGCACAAATCTTCACTTGATAATATGATAAAATTTTTTAATAATGTTTATAGAACACTTAAATAGTTAAAAATAATGGATTTGAAAACAAACACCTTTTGTTTTACTATATAAAGAAATAATAGACTATAAAACTGATTTTTAAACAATGAAATCAATTTTAGAAAACTTAAAATAAATTCTTTTATAACTTTTATATATTGATGAACTTATAATAAAACAGAAAATACTAAAATAAAATTAAGGATCCAATAAATCTAATAAATCTAATAACTTTTTTTTAAATCAATGTTTATTATTACTTTGTGAATTGTTTTAGACAAAACTTTTTAATTTTTAAAGAAAAACAACTAAACTTTGCTGCTAAATAAACTTGACTTTTGAAAAACTTAAAATAATTTTTGAATTAAATAGTATTTAAACTCAATATATATCAATTTTAGTAAAGAATCTTTAAATTATATTAACTTTACGAAATCTATATGTATCAAATTAACAATATATAAATCTATTATCAATTAAACTTAAATAAACTTATTTTTTTTAGGGCTCAAATTTAAAATAAGCTTAAAGTGATATACTCTAATTAAACAATATTTAACTTAAACTTAAACTAACTATATAAAAATTAATTCTATTATTAATAGAACGTTAAAATATAACTTAACTTAAACTTTAATATAATAAATTACTAATATTTCATGCTATTTAATTCTCTATTTCAATTTTTATTATGATTTTTTTTTTTTACATTGTGTTCTACAATTATTATTTATTATTATACTGGCTGGGCGTGTCTGCTTGGTTAATTTTGTGACTTAACTGAAAAATTTGGGGTTAGTGTTTAGAAACATTGGGGAGATTTGAAAAAGGCTTTGTGTTGACTGGTTTTTAAAAAGCGATTGACTGATTGAATTTTATTTTAGGGTGAAAGTTGGGAGTTCTATTCTTTAGCACTGCTGTAGGATATTTGTTGCTTGTAAAAAGTTGTTTGTTGTGACTGTTGTGATTTTGTTGTTTGCTGCTGCTGTTGAAAGGAAATGGGCGGTGCGTCGCTCGCACCTGCTGCGGAGAAGGGGTGATCAAAGGAAATCCCTGCTTTGGCTCTGCTTAGCCCCTATTTGTACTGGTAGGAGAGCACTGGGGAGCACTTTTGGTGCAGTTAAACTCTGCTTTTGCTTGCGTTAGGATGTTGCGCTTCTTTTGCTTGCTTTCTCTGTTTACATTCGTTGTTAGCTGTGCTGAACTAGTGCTTGCAATTTGCTTCTCTAAACTTAGCACTCTTTCTTAGCTACTTTTGCGTTTGCTTTAACTTTTGCAAACGCATGCGCAGCTTGGATTCACTTTTTCTGTTTGTGTTGCTATGGGAACAAGGGAAGGAACTTCTGCACTGACTGTGCTCGCTTGCACTGGCTTTGTGCGGCTGTGCCTTGGGAACGTCTTCCCTCTATTTTCTTTGTTAGGCTTGGCGCTGCTCTGGTTTTTGCTTTGGGTTGGTTCGCGCTGTCTTTGAGCTGCTGTTGGACTCAGCGTGATTTGGCGCTTTGCTGACGTCATTAGCGCGCGCTCGCTGCGTTTTGCGCTGTTGCAGCTTTGCGCTGCGTTTCGTTTGGCTCTGCGCCTTTTAGGTTTCTCTTTGCGGCTACTGTGCAGTTTGCGGACGGCTGGTTGGCGGCCACTGCTGCCCTTGACGCCATTTGCGCTTGTGTTCGTGCGTTTGAAATGTGAGAGATTTCCGCTTTAGCTTTTGGGTTTTGCTCTACTGTCTCGCGCATGCGCGCTGCTATGGCTGTGGTGACAGGAGAGTTTAGCTCTTTGTTTAGCCGCCCGCCTGGCCAGCGCTGCTGCTGCGAACTGGGAGCTATTCCTTGGCGCTTGCTGGGCGATTGCTTTTGTGCTTTCATGGATTTTCGTCATGGAACGCATTACTGGGCGCTCTGGGCGTCTGACTGCTGCACTCGCGTTCTTGCTGCTTTTTGCGTCTGTGTGGTTTTTACTGTTCCCCTCTTTTCGCTTGTATTGTGGGTTGTTTTGAACTTTTTACTTGCGCAGCTGTGAGAGTTTTTTCCTTTTTTTTACTTTTCTTTCTGCTCTACACTCACGTTTGCACTTTCTCTCTAGGAGCTGCTGGCGCTGCTGCCCCCCCACCATGGGTTTGGACTTGGACAATGGCTAGCTTTTTTTTCTACTGAGGGCTGCGTTTGTGCTTAGCTTGTCTTATTGTTTGGGGATTTTTTGCAGCTGAGGAGCTTAGAAATTGAGATTTGAGGGAGTCTTGAGGAATAGTGTGAACTCGGAGACACAGGACATGATGAAACACTATTCCCCCCTTTTTCTTTTTGGGAGGCAATCTTGCTTCTCTTGGTGAGGAAAATTGCCTTAAGTTGTTGGTTGGGCCATTTTTTTCCTTTGTGCTCTCATAGGAGCTTTAGCGGTTTAGTCTAAAATGCTGCGTTGTGAAAGTTTCTTATTGTCTTTGCTGAAGGCAAAGATTTTGCGGAAGTTTTATTTTTTTTTCTTTTTTTTTTTTTTCTTGTGGCTTGGTAATACAGTTGCTTATTGATTCCTTGCTAAAAATTTAACTTAAACAAAAGATGTGCATCTGTGTGCGGGTGATTATACTGTACTTATAATAACAAAGTTTTTATCTCATTTGGGGTTATCTATATTAGATGGGTAAAAGTCTTGCCTTGTAGGGCTGAAAAAAAAAAATTTTTGTCTGTCTTTGGGAGTATCTCTTCCCTATGTTCTTAATTTTAACTATTCTTACTAAAAGCTGAGTCAGTACGAGGTTAGTTTGGAGATGGTAATGTTTATTGTCTAGTAGGTTACAGGCGAGAAATCTCAGCCGCGCTTCTGGTTTTCTTCTTCTTGGCTGTCCTTTAGATGAGCTGTTTTGGTGAAGGTCAGGTTCTTCTCTTGAGCTTTTTGCTCTCTCTCTTCTTGGAATTTGCTGAGAGCATTTGTGCTCTGTTCTTCTTCTTTTCTTTATTTTGTTTTTCTTTGCTGATGCAGGTTGGAGGTTGTTTGGTGTTTCTTTTTGTTCTTTTTGCTGAAGCCCACCCAGGGACGCCATTTGTCGGAATCTGTGGGTATTGGTGATTCCGAGATTGTAGAAAGTCTCTGTCTTTCTGCTCCGTTGCTAAAGAAGAAGCTATAATTCGTCTGTGCTGTTTTTAAGGTTGTTTATTTTTTCTTATCTATAATAAGTTCTGCTGCCCTGCCGCAGGTTTGTCTTGCAGGGCAGTGTGTGGGGCTCTCCCCCTTAGTGGGATGGTACAAACATTATATACCAGAAATTACATGTACTATATTTACAATAATGTGCTAATATTTATCATCTACGTTGAACAGTGTGTCCCCAGCCTAAACTAATAGAAAAATGCTAACATCACTAAGAACATGGAGGCAAGGAAGAAGAAGGAGGAAGAACAGGATTAGGCTCACTTTCTTCTATCTTAGAACTCTTGACCCTCCTGTACAAAGTAAAACCCCCCTGTACAGGTACTAAAACCCCCTTGTACAATACTAAAAAAATTTTCCCTCTAATTTGTGACTACTTTTACTATACCATCTAACTCTCTGTGACCTCTTGTTCCATCTTCAAAGTTGGTAATTCATTTCATGGTTCAAACTCAAGATCACAGCTGTTTTCAGCTGCTTGCCAGGGTCTAAAATGCTTCTGACCAAGGCCTGGAACCTCTGAAAATGTCTGAGGGACATTTTGAGTTCCGACGCGTCCCTATGTCACTGCTGTACCACTCAACTTGTGGGGAAGGGATGCTTTGTCAGCGTGGGGAGTTTGAGTAAGAATGGATTCTTAAACGGGGTCACTGTGCTGAAGGGCATAAAGCACCCTACATTAGTGTTAAAGTGGCTTACTGAGCAAGCTGTGTGGGTTCCTCAGTGGCCCCTTGAAAAGGAAAAATTAAATGCCCTTAAATTGCTTGTTCAGGAACAATTAGATCAAGGATATATCGAGCCATCGACAAGTCCCTGGAACACTCCTGTGTTCGTAATTAAATAGAAGTCAGGTAAATGGTGATTACTCCATGACCTAAGGAAAATTAATGCAGTTATGGAAAGTATGGGTGCTTTACAGCATGGAATGCCATCTCCTACCATGATACCTGCTAACTGGGACACTTTGATTGTTGATTTAAAAGACTGGTTTCTTACTATTCCTTTGCACTCTGATGATATCCCAAACTTTGCATTCACAGTGCCTTCCATCAATAATGCAGCACCAGTCAAGCAATACCAATGGAAAGTATTGCCACAGGGTATGAAAAATAGCCCAACGATCTGCTAATGGTATGTTGCACAAGCACTCTCCATAATAAGGGAGCAATTCCCAGGAACATATTGTTACCATTATATGGATGATATATTGATAGCAACCCCAACCAAAGAAGGCTTTGTGCAGATTCAGCCAAAATTGATGCAAACACTACAAGAGTTTGGGCTGCAAGTCACATCAGAAAAGGTGCAGCATCAACCTCCATGGAAGTACCTGGGAGTTAAAATATTAGATCAAACAATACAGCTGCAAAATTCAAACTTTGAATGATGCACGAAAATTTTTGTGTATCATAAACTGTGTAAGATCCTATTTAGTGTTAACCATTCCACAGTTATCACCCCTGTTCAATATTCTCAAAGATGACCCTGAGTTAACTTCTCTAAGACAATTAACTCAAGAGGCAAAAACGCTCTTGAAACAGTAAAGCGGGCCATAATAAACAGACAGGTTTACTGGATATGTCCTGAAGTTTGTATTACAGTGTTTATTGTTGGTGTAAATTTACATCCTACAGGAATTATTGGTCAGTGGGACACACAGTGGTCTGTCCCACTACATATTCTAGAATGGATCTTTTTGCCCCACAAATATAAAAAGACAGCACCTACTATTTTTTAAAATCATTTGCCCAGTAAATTATCAAATGTCTTTTAAGGTGTTTGCAGCTAAATGCCGGAGACCCCTCAAAAATTGTTATACCAGTACAACAGGAATATTTTGAATGGTGCTTTGTAAGTAGCACACCACTACAAAGTGCTTTGCAAAACTATACAGGGCAAATTACCTGTGGTGGCAAACAGCAGGCCTGTATAAGGCCTCGCAAACTGAATCCTAGTTCAACATAGCTGTGGGAAAGCGAACAGCTCTTCATGGAAACAGAAGCCTGCAACAGTGAAAAACAACTTGTTTCCCTGCAAAAGAATTCTACAGTTTAAGACTATTTTCCTGCACCTGTTTCAACAATCCAAACCATCTCAGCTTTAAGAATGAAAACAATATCTTACAAACAATCCTTTCTTGCACGTAGACACCTTGTCCAAGACTGACCAATTACTACAGGTAACAGTTTGTTACCAACCAATAAGAGATAGACACAGAAGGGTTTATAAAACTCTGTATAAAGAGACGCATGAAAGAAAGTGCTAGCTTTTTTCAGTCCTTGAAAGAGTGTCTCTTCTCTCTGAAACGAGGTCAACAGCGACAAGTACCTATCACTTTCCCAGCCATAGATTGTTGCGATTAAGCGAGACCACTGTGTTATCCCTGAAACCACTAAACCACCGTGTTGCACTGATTTTTAAAAGTGTTACATTTTCTTTTATAGTTCTTTAGAAAGTTTTAAAGTTCTCATAAAACTTCTTTAGCCTTCTCATAATGTTTACATATTTCTACTGGAGTTCTCACACACTGTTCATGTAAATAATGTTTGTTTTGCATTATTTGTGGGAGGAGAGAATTGATGGACTGTTGGTTTGACCAGTGTCATTGGAGAGGTGGCAATTTCATCCTCCAATCCACTGTCACTTTTGGAATTCTATATATTGCGAGGTCAGAAATAAAATTGGTTCTTTTTCTCTTTTGAACTTACCAAGCTTCTGTGTACTCATTTCGTGTCCAATAGTGACACCACCACACACCCCTGAAAGGTCTCACAGTTTTCACTGATGGGTCTGGAAAAACAGGAAAAGCCATCGTGACCTGGAGATGATAACGGTTGGCAGACACTAGAAGGTCACGATAGTGGATCACCTCAGCTACTTGAATTACATGCTGTAGCCATGGCTTTTCAACATTTTCCTCATGTTCCTTTAAATATTGTGGCTGATTCCACTTATGTTGCAGACATCACACAAAGATTGGACCAAGCACTGCTAAAAGAAATTGACAGTGCTGCATTATTTGAATTGCTAAAATCTTTATGGCACACAATCCAAGCCAGAACATGTCATTACTACATTTTACATATTTGTAGTTGTACAAACTTGCCAGGCTTTATTGCAGAAGGTAAGGCCTGGGCTGATTGGCTAACTAGCCCTGTCTGGACAGCACCACAACCAGATATGCTAGTAAAAGCAACAGCATCACATGCCTTTTTCCATCAAGGTGTTCAAGCTCTACAACAATAATTCTTGTTAACAAATACCGAGGCACGCAATATTGTTAACACTTGTGCTGATTGTCAAGGCCATACTGCACCACTGCAGATGGGAGTTAACCCCCGTGATTTGCCAGCCTTACAAGTTTGGTGAACAGATGTCACACATATTTTGGAATTCAGCCATTTAAAATATGTTCATGTTTCAATAGACACTTTTCGTCTGCCATATGGGCCTCAGTTCACATTGGGGAAAGAAGCCGTGATGCCATGGTACATTGGCGATTACCTTTTGCTGCCCTAGGCATCCCTCACACTATAAAAACTGATAATGGTCCTGCATACATATCACAGAACACTCGACAGTTTATACAGCTCTGGGGTGTATCACACCACACAGGTATTCCTCATTCCCCTACAGGACAAGCAATTGTTGAATGTGCACATGGCACTTAAAAGCATGTTCTTGAAAAACAGAAAAGGGGGATGTCTGGTGAGATGCTGCAGAGTAGGGCGGCCAAAGCCCTGTACACTTTAAATCATTTAACAATATCACAAAACTCCCAAAACCCTGTAATCTTAAATCATTTCTTGTCACTACAGTCCTCTAGTGATGTCCAGTTACCTAAACCTAAGGTATTGGCACAGGACCCCATTACAAACAAATGGGGAGGCCCTTGGGACCTTGTCACTTGGGGGTGAGGGCATGCATGTATTTCTACAGATGCCGGTATTTGATGGGTACTTGCTCGGTGTGTGCGACCTGATCTATGCTCTGCTCTGGACCACAACCAACAATGCGTCCCTGACAGCCCCTCATCAGATGCCATAGAACAGTGACCAAAACAACTCCCTGCACCAACTGGATGGAAATCTGAGACCTTTGGAATGACAACTCATCTGTGACTTCACCTGGACCTCAAGAGTCGGACACTTTAAGGACACTACTAGCAAAAGGATATGCTGCCTCTGATAGTTTTAAATGTTACCTCTGATAGTTTTTAAGTTGGTTTGTTTGTAACATTCAAGTTGTAAGTTGTAAGTTTTAAGTAATTAGCCCATGGCATGCCACCCAGCAACATTGTACCTTTGATAGCTCCTGGCCCCGATAGTAAAAAATTTGATGGGACACACCAATAGCTAGAAAGATTAGACTCGTTGAGTTTAGTGAAGAATTTCATTCTTGTACCGTGTTTGTTGTCCTTTCTGCAAGGGGCATCACAGAGAGACAATAAAAATAGCTTTTATATTTTAAAATAGAAAGGTGGAACTATGAGAACTATGACAGCATACAGCTGGACTGTATGCATCATAAAAGGAGGAGGGTTTGGCTACAGAGAGAAGATGCCAGCCAATCCCTGATGATGAACGCAAGCAGGTAGCTATTGGTCAATGAGCTGGGTGGTAACCATTCATAGCCAATCAGGTTTGAACATGGAGTCTTTTGAATAGGCTATATAAGAGCTGTGCACACTAATAAATTTCTCTCTGCTGCACGAACCTTGGAGTGTCGTGTCATGTCTTCATCTCCCCCAACTGCGACACCAGATGATCGAGTGTGCTGCTTCTCCTGTCCAAAGCACCTATCTTGATGGAATGGAGCCCAAGTCACAACCTGTTTTTGAACATCTGAAGGGGTGGAGGAAGCCCATGAAATGGGAAATAAATATCTATCTGTGAAGGGACGGGGGACAGTAGTTAATGAAAACGTATACATCGATGTGTTGTGTTATCGTACTTTGACACTGGCCAAACACCAGGCACCCACGAAAGTCATTAGCTCACTTTCTTCTGCTATAGTTGGGCAGAGGAGAGGGGAAAAATTGACAAAGGGCCCATGAGTTGAGATAAGAACTGGGAGAAAAACACTCTAAGGGTAAAACAGATTCAAATTTAAAGGTATAAAGTAAATTCATTATAAGCAGAGTCAGAGTAGGATAACTAGAAGTAAAATAAGCCTTTGAAATACCTGACACTATTTAATGCCTCTCTTCATGTGGGGTTCTGGGAAGGAGAAGCCGCTGCCCCTGCCCTTTTGCCCATTGCGCAGCTAGCTAGGGGCAACCAGGCAGGCAAGGCTTGCTGCAAGCCACAACAAGATGGCGGCATCTGCAGTGCCACAGCACCCCTGGAAAAACTGCTCATGCACTGTTTTGATTTTCTTCTTAAATATGTCATCACAGAGGGATTACTAACTGTTGGGAAGGATAGATAAATATGACTAAGAACCACAATAGTACAGCCAGGATGAATATCATGCCCCCTACTGGCTGGACAATAACCGTACCTACAGAGGGGTCCAAAAGTCAAATGGACTGTTCCATCTCACCCCCCAGAATGTATGGTTCACCCCACACCTGTAACCCTCCCCTGAAACATCAAGTGCCTGTAACCCCATTGGCCCAAGTCCAGTTCCAGCCCACCTTGAAGCTCCCCTTGATAAGGGGCCTCCGAAGGGCCAGACGCTCTCTTGGATCTTACCCTCCCCTCTTGGAACTTCCTCCTGGAGTCCCTGCTCCCCCCTTTGTCTCTCCCCTCCCCCATCACCTCAGGCCCAGCCACGTGCTGATACGCGGCACGAGGCAGGGCCTCTCTCCATCCTGAATAAACCTTTTCCTCCAAGAGCAACCAACAGAGATGTCTCATCTGTATTCACCCAAATACGTCCGTGGAACTCCCATCTAACATCTTTACAACTAACCTCTCTAATTGGGCCAGCAACATGTCCATCTTCAGAGCCATCAGGGATTGGCTCTGTCAGATAGGGTGGGTGTTGCAGAATCTCTGAGAGAGAGAGGGCATGATTTATGTCTGGAATGAGATTTGAGCTAATCCAGCCTAGGCCTCAGATATGGGCCTTGTGAGGCCTTGAAAGCCTATGGCGCAGTAAGAAAAAGAGCTTGTGGTGCAGTTAGAAATTATATTAAGGTGTGGATGTGAAGCACTGGGTTTTCTGGGTGTGAATTAGTATAGGTTTATAGTGTGAAGTTTAGTCCACCTTAAGACAAAGACAAAAAATGTTAGCTTGCCAATGAGAGTGCCTTTTAAACTGTAAACTATATTGAAGTGTATATAAACTGCCATCTTGTAACTAATAAACGGAGAACGTTTGATTGACCACATTGGCCTGATCTGCGTTTGTCCTGTCCAGTTTTCCTGTCTTATGAGGTCCCTGGCTTTGGGTGGGACCTTCTAGCAGCTTCTCACAGAAGCTACCCCTTGTGGCCCCCCCTCCGCTGCTCCCAAAAAAACAGGTCACGCCAAATCAACATATGCATATAAAGATGGTTGTAAGAATTGGTAAGAAGGGATTACAGTAATGGCAAATAAATACAATGGAATAGTTAGAAGATATATAGATACATATATAGAGATATAATATACATATAATTCTGTGGGATATTATATGATGCAAATGGCATGATGTAAGGGGTGGAGATTGTATTTGGTATGGCTGAGATGGAGTTAATTTTCCCCATAGCAGCCCTCACAGTGTCATGCTTTGCATTGGTAGCTAGAAAGGTGTGGGTAACACACCAGTGTTTTGGCTACTCCTGAGCAGCGTTGGCACAGCATTGTTGCTGTTGCTCCAACATTCTGCCCCCATCAGTAGGCTGGGGATGGGCAAGATCTTGGGAGGCAATACAGTTAGACCACCTGACCCAAACTGGCCAGAGGGATATTTTGTAGCATATTATGTCAGCTTAGCTATAAAAGCTACACAAAGGAGGAGGAAGGAGGCATATGCATTATTTACAGCATTTCCCTTTTTGGACTAACTGCTACATGTGCTGAAGCCCTGCTTCCCAGAAAGTGGCCAGACAGCACTTGCTGATGGGAACCAGGGGATAGAATTAATTTCTTTTTCCTCTTTGCTTTTTGGCATGCAGACTTTCTCCTTTGCTTTAGTAAACTGCCTTTTCTACACTTGCCTCTTGTTTTCCATCTTATTTTATCTGTCCAGCTGAGAAGTGAGAATGATAGAGCAGATTGGTGGACATCTGGCATGCACCCAATGTCAACCCACCACAGATGCTTTTGATGCTGCCCAGGTGTTGCAGGAAAAGGGTCAGAGGTGATTTGGAGTGATCTTATCTAATGGTATATTGAATTGTAATCAGTAAATTTATGTACATAATATTTTTCATAAGTACAGTTGTATTGCTAGTCAATAGTTATTTACTACACTTAATGTCAGTATGGTATACAAAGATTATCATGTAAGCTTATTATGTTTATGTTACTTAGCTACCCATCGTTGCCTGCTGTCAGGTAAGGAATCTCAACCTCGAGGAGTAACATTGAGAGGCATCCCTGCTCAAGGGGAGATCACTGCTGTGCAGCCAGTTGCTATGGAGGCAGAGCTCAACAGACCTTGATTGCTGTACCTATTAATATCATCAAGTGGTTCACTCGTAGTCAGATTTTCTGCTGTGTTCATGCAGATTTGGCTGCTTATCAGCTGCCAGAGACTGAAATAGTTCATGCCTCAAACACTGATATGAAGTTTTACTCATTATAGCAAAACTATATAAAGAAGCCATTGAAGCCCACTCCTCCCTAAAGAATGCCTGACTGGAACTTTGGACTGAAAGTCAAACTGCACAGATCAGATAAAGGGAAACCTATTCTTCAATCATCTCAGGCCTGGGGAGAAGTAAACAAGTAACCAAGGAAAAGAATGAGAGCCAAAACCCAGTAGCCATGCTAAGAATCATCTCTGGCTCACTTCAGGGTGGGGGAGGCCATAGCCCAGAGACCTATTTGCTGGGAGCAGGTTTGCACAGATTTTCCCCCAACGGAGGTGGGGGGAAGAAGTTTCAGTGTGTTGTAACCTCTGCCCAGGGGCAGTGAACCCATTCTCCCTTACGCAAACTGGCTATGGAACCCCCAACTTCGGGAAGGCTACATCCATGGGACATTCACATGAGGAGCAACTGAGGGGGTGCCCAAAGTGCTCCCCAGACTCCTTCTTGAGGCCTTGCACCACAGGACTGCACTTGACCCAACAAACCCAAAGTCTGTTGTAAGAAACAATGGCAAACACCCCGCCCCAGGGAGGTGCCTGGGTTTTCCTATGTAGCCTGAGCATATATTAACCCATCAGATTCTATGCTTTTTGGGAGGACCTTCACCACCAAGAAGACCAGCTGGAGAGGATCAACAGAATATCATTGGGATCCACAGATGGTGATATTTTCTTTATTCTGTCCCTGTCACTCTCTTTCTGTTCCCCTCACATATTTTCTATTTATCTTTCTTTCTTTCTCTTTCTCTCTCTCTCTCTTCCCCCCCCCCCCCTTATATTTACTATAAAATAAACCCATACTATTGACTTTGGCATATGGTCTCATTTGCACCATAATTCTGGCAGAGGCACTTCTAATAACTTTAATAACCGCATCATAACATCAGCTCAGCCTCCAACCAAACCAGTTTGCTGGCTTTGGTGCTGGTTTCTTATAAATAGCCTCACACAGTAGGATGAATTTGGATAGCCCTACTTGGTGAACATCTGCCTGGGCCAAAGTTCAGGTAGTTCAGTCAGGTGGAATGCATACATGACACCAGGTTTACCTCTAGCAATGACCCCAGAGTTCTGAGGGGGGTAGTCAAGAGCATGGAGGCCCAGGAGGTGTTCACCTCAGTCCTGTCGCTGACAGAAAAGGGAAGGAGGAAGAGGGCACTGATAATGTGGCTCAATAATTGGCTGCAGAGCTGATGCTGAAGACAGGGATTTGGGTTCTCTGTGCATGGGACCCTGTTTGTGGATCAGCATCTGCCTGGGATAGAGGGGCTCAGCCTTACTAAGTGATGCAAAGGTATCCAACTTTCAGCTGACAGACACAAGTAAATCCCGATGTGAAGGAGATTAGATGCTTTTCTGTGCTCAGGGTAGAAGGAAGAACCCTCTCCCATCTCCTGAAGTGCCCCTGCATAACAGACAGGATGTTCCTGGATTGGAGACTAAAGAGCACATGAGTAATGGATAGAATGCAGAACAAAGCCAACCATGCAGAGCTGACCTAACCACCTGCCCACGTTAGAACCAGTGCGACCAGAGAAGCACATAAAGGTATTAGTAATTGGAGATTCCCTACTGAGATGCCCTGAGACACCCATTTCCCACCCAAACAATTTCTTTAGAGAGCTCTTCTGCCTACCAGGAGCTCGCATTCATGGTGAAACTGAGTAGCTGCCGACGCTGGTGAACTGTACAGGTTATCATCTGCTCCAACTCTTCACCGTAGCATCTGAAAAAGCAACTTAAAACCCTCACAGGAGTCTATTATGTCTGTAAGAACAATGTTAAAAGAATCAGTAGCACAGCCTCTATTGTCATTCCATCTGAGGAAAGGGCCCAGGAAGGAGGAGACAGACTGAACAGCTGAATGCCGGGCTGCATAGCTGGTGCCATACTCAAGGTTTTGGCTTCTATGATCATGGATCTACCTTTAAGAAGCCAGGTCTGTTAGGAGCTGATGGGATTCACTTGACCAAGTAGGGCAAGATCGTCTTCGCCAGCACACTGGTGAGACTTACAAGGAGGGTTTTAAACAAGACTCAGTGGAGAAAGACGATGGAGTTTTGAGAAACAAAGAAGAGCCAGGGGCTGGTGATGTGTTTGGAACCAAGAGGGGAATACTTGAGAAATTCTGCAAAGGAATTAGGGCTTGATCCTTGTCTAAAGAGTGATGCGGTTGACAGCTCAACAGAAGTGCCACTGTACCAATGCATGCAGTATGAATAAGAAAGAGGAGCTGGAAACCACTGTGCAGCCGGAAAGCTAACAATGTGATCACTATAGTAGAAATGTGCTGGGACAGCTCAATAGACTAGAGCTCTGCAATGAATGGCTATAAACTGGTCAGAAGGAAGGAGAGGGGGAAGTTGCCCTCTATGTAAACCAAAATAACAGGCATTTCCTGTACAGAGCTGTCTTTGAAAGACAGCAATGAACAGGTGAAGAGCTTATGGGTGAAAATTAGAGGTCAAGCGGTTGTGTTAAGAAATTTGGCAGAAAATAAAGCCCCTTGCATTCCAGCTTATCTTCAGAGATCAGAGGGACTGGGTGGGGTTAAGCTTAATTTCCGAATACAAACAATTCAGCACTCAATTAGAACTCTAACATTGTGCCAACCCATGTAATAGTAATAATAACAATCATATGCATAAGCTTCCCTAGAAGGCAGCCCTGCTTAGGAGGAGGGAGAAGAGAGCAGCCCATCGACTGTCTCCAAGGTCTTTTGGGAATTCCTGCTACCTAGCTGAAATTTCTACCCTCCATTTATACAGCCCAATCTTTTACTCCTTGCATAAAGCATAATCTAAGCATGAGCTGAGTAATATAATCACATATGTAGTAGCATGTATGTTTTGGTTTGCAAGACAGGTGTCTTGCCACGGAAGGAGGGATCCTCCCTTGGAATGGGGATATGACCCCTTTCCCTCCAAATTATTATAACTTTGAAATTAAGGGGCTTTCAGAAAAAGATATGGGAAAAGGAATAACAGGGTTTTTTAGTATGTATGTGAATAACAAGGCAAAGAAACTACAGCAACAGCAGTAGCAACAAACAGAACCAGAAACCCAGCAACAGCCTTCTCTCGGCTGTCAGGCACCTTCCCCTTTGGTGTAGTTATGGACACAGCTGGCAGGGGTGCTGGTGGTTCTGCAGCTGGGCAGGGCGCCTGTGATGATTCCATCATGGCTGCAGGGGGCGCTGTGGCAGGAGTTCAGTCATCTCATTTATGTGGTGTCCTGGTTTAGGGCAAATGTCAGAGGAAAATTCCAAAGGGGTCCCTCTAGAAAGCAGATTCAAGCAGCCCCTCCCGCTACGTGTTTGGGAGAAGATTTCTTTGGAGAAAAGTGGAAAAAACCTGCTTATTTAACAAGCAAAGTATTCACATGCATTAAAAATTAATAATATTAAATAATAAAACCGCTCACTGTTCTGAAGAGATGGAAAATTCACAAAGTCTTTTTTGTGGGGTGTAGCTCAGGTCACTCAGTCTCTTATATGTCCCTGTCACTGGAAAATGCCGCATCCCAGACCCTGGTGGGCCACAGGTGTGAGCTCCCTGTGTTTTCTGTTTTCCTGGATTTTCAGTCCAGAGCAGCGTCAATCAGTTCCAAGAAAAAAGAAAGCCACAGTCTAGGGAACTTCTCTGCCTCAGCTAGCTAAAAACTAAGTAAAAGCAGAGTTCTCTCCTGCTGCCTGTGCTGCAGACAACACAGTCCGTGAGAAGGAAAACTGAACCTCTTATCTCTATGTTTTTGAATACAGCCTGTAGTAGTAGGGACAGGCGAACGGAAGATCACGGGATGTGACGGAAAGAGAGACCCTTCCCCCTTCTCCCTGCTTCACGTTATCTATTAACCCCAAAGCATGTGACCACACCTAACCCAGTAGTTTTCCACTCCCGACTAACCCTAGAGACCCCACAACCCTCCTCTGACGTAGCAAAGACCCCCAAGACTATTTAAACCCATGAGATAAGATAATAAAGGCTTTCGACCGTCCACCAAATTGGTGCCAGCGTGTTTTGTCGTTAGCCCGAGTGGTCCGGACAGGCCGGGCCGCCGTGCTGCTCCTTGGAACTGGGTCACCGTTGTCTTTTATAAAGGCAACAACAGCCACCTTAGACATTCCACTGCATCTCCCCCCCCCCCCCTTCACTCTCAGATTTAGTTTTAAAGGTGCAAAACTTATTTCTGGGATAAACAAAGGAATAGGGATACAATTCAGCATCGTAAAGTCACCCTAGGACATTCCATCCCTTTTTCCCATATCATCAGCTTACTACCAAAACAAATATATATTCTAACTCTACACATGCATACATTTATACATATATATATATATATATGTACATATTTACAGTATACAGTTATATACAGACAATGGCAATGGCATGCAGCAAACAGTGATATTTACACATGGTTCTCAGTCAACAATCAGATCGCCCTGAGGTACACATCATGTTGTTTCATCTTTCTGCATTATCCACCATGTGCAACCTGGTCCATGAGCAAAGAAAACCCCAGAATGGGTTTGTCTGTACTCAAGACAGAATTAATCCAAACAGTTTTTCCTAACAAACCTCTGACATGTACCACTGGGACTTTGTCTCCATCTACTGTATACAGGGGCTCAGATTGGGCAGGGCCTGCTCAATTGGTGGAACCTCGGGTGTTAACTAACCAGGTGGCTTTTTCCAGATGCTGCTCCTAATTTTTGAAAGATCCCTCTCCCAATGCTTTCAATGTAGTTTTTAACAGTCCATTGTGCCTCTCCACTTTGCCTGCAGCTGGTGCATGGTAGGAGATATGGTACACCCACTCAATGCCATGTTCCCTAGCCCAGGTGTTGATAAGGCTGTTCTTGAAATGATTTCCATTGTCTGACTCAGTCTTCTGGGGGGTGCCATGCCTCCAAAGGACCTGCTTTTCAAGACCTAGTATGGTGTTACAGGCTGTGCTGTGAGGCAGAGGGTAGGTTTCCAATCATCCAGTGGTAGCTTCTATCATTGTGAGCACACAGCACTTACCTTGGCATGTTTGGGGAAGGGTGATGTAGTCAATCTGCCAGGCCTCTCCATACTTATATTTGGACCACTGCCCACCATACCATGGGGATTTCACCTGCTTGGCTTGCTTGATCGCAACACATGTATCACAGTCATAGAAAACCTGAAAAATACAGTTCATTGTTAGATCCACCCCTCAGTCTCATGCCCACTTATGGGTGGCATCTCAACCCTGATTACCTGAATCATCATTAGCCCATCGAGCTAGGAACAACTCCGCACATGTGTTGCCAATCTATCTTTGACACTTCTGTCTTTGCAGCCTGATCTACCTGTTTGTTGTTTTGGTGCTCCTCATTAGCCCTACTCTTCGGGACATGGGCATCTACATGGCAGACTTTCACAGATAGTTTCTCTACCCCAGGTCAATTTGTAATTATCTCCAAAATCCCAGGGTGCTTCAGTTATCCAATATGGGTGCGCTGTGTTATGAGAGCACTTACTCCATGTGGCATTGGTGGTATGGTGGGTAGAGGGAACATTTGCTTTGAACATCTGCTTTGAACATCCACCTCAGCACTGGTAGTTGAGGTGCCAGGAGGAGTTGTGCTTCAGTGCCTATTACCTCTGAGGTGGCTTGGATTCCTTCACAGGCTGCTAAAATTTCCTTCTCTGTTAGAGTGTAGTTGGCTTCAGATCCTCTGTAGCTTTGTTGTGGTTTGACACAGGAAAAGAATTTTTCTTGGAAAGAAGAGGTCAATTTAGATATTGACTAATTAAAAGTAGACACGCTTCTGAGAACACAGAAGAGTTAAGAGCAGAATTCTCAGGAGAACTCGCTTTCTTTAATCCTAGTCAGCGTGCAGTGCAGGACTCTCCCCTGCCTGGCCCGTGGCCTGAGGTAGGCCGAGGGGTGGAGGGACTGGAACCAGGCCTGGCCCCCTGCAGATGGAAGGGTGGAGAAAATCTAAGATGTCTCCGTTCCCCCCTAGAGTCTCGAGAGAGACAGAAAGAGACAGCGGTGTTTTGTCAGCAGTACACCGCAGGGAAGGAGAAGAGCAGGGGGCTGCAAGGTGCCCAGCAACCTGTGGGAGCTGGAGCCTGGGCAGAGAGCCAGCCAGGGAGTTGGGACTTTTAACCTTTCCTTGAAAAATAAAAGCTTTGTAAAATTTTTCTCTTCCTCAGTTTGAAAGAGAGGAAGAAAGACAGCTTAGACCCTAAGATATTAAAAAGAAAAATTCTAAGTGGGAGAAGATGATAGAGTGCCTTTTTAGCTAGACTTTTTCTTAGTAGCCACAAACTGAACTGATTTATCTCCTCTAAGAGAGACTATATTTTAAGAAGATGCCGGTAAGCCAAAAAGATCTGCTTCAGCTGGGAAAAGACAAAAGTAAAGTAAACAAAAAAAAGTTAAAGAAGTTTGTGGTGGTACTCCCTGTTTTTAAAAAAAAAAAAAGAGAAGAAGATCTCTGTTCTTAGACCTTCGGCTCCAGGGGAAAATGGGGGGGACTGCGGTCCCAAAAAGTGAAAAAACTGAACTATTGGTTTTTTCCCTCTTGGCAGGGCATCTTTAAAAAGAAAAATCCTAAAAGCAGTCTGTCTATCTATACATTAGTAGTAAGAGCACTGTGTATAGAAAGAAGAAGATCACCATAGCAAACTTTTTCTCCGGGCAGTGCCATAAGTAACATAAAAACACAAGATGTAGCAACTGCGTTTCTTAGGGAGTCTGTGGCACAGGAACAACAGGAAGAACTCCTCTCTCCCTTGATAGACTGAATATCAATTGTCTAGAAAGCAGAAACCTGATTAAGGTCCAAATTGCGTCTCACTGTAGTTTGTTAGAGTTAGGTGGTGGGAGGAGGAATGTTTAAAAAGTTTTCATTTTAAATGTTGTAGGTTTTTTTTATTTCTTTTTTTCTTTTATAGTAATATTGTAGTAGTAGCTTAATAAAGTTTTTTCCCTTGTTATTAAGCTTAAGCCTGCTCAGCTCTGTTTCCTAATCACATTTCACAGCATTCAATAAAGAAGTTGCATTTTCATAGGGGCGCTGGCATTGTGCCAGTGTCAAACCGTGACAGCTTCGACTCCAAAATCCTAGTGGTCGATCTCATGTCTCACCAGGCACCTTCTGCCAAAGGCTCCAGGATAGACCATGGCTCCCAGTTGCAGAGTAGAGCACGTTCTTCACTTCTGGCTGACTGGGCCAAGAGCTACCACATGAGGAATCTCCTACTTAATCTGGGAAAAGCCTTGTTCCTGTTCAGGGCCCCAGCAGAAATCATTTTTCTTGCGGGTGACCAGGTAAAGAGGGCTCATGATCTGGCTGTACTTGGGAATGTGCATTCTCCAAAAGCCTATGGCACCTAGGAAAGCTTGTGTTTCCTTCTTGTTGGTTGATGGAGACATTACTGTGATCTTGTTGATGACATTGGTGGGAATCTGACACTGTCCATCTTGCCATTTTACTCCCAGGAACTGGATCTCTAGAGTAGGTCCATTAAATTTGCTCTTCTTGATGGTGAAGCCAGCTTTCAGCACAATCTGGATGATTTTCTCTCCTTTCTCAAAAATTTGTGCTGCTGTGTTCCCCCACACAATGATGTTATTGATGTACTTCAGATGTTCTGGATCCTCAGCCTTTTCTAGTGCAGTCAGGATAAGTCCATGGCAGATGGTAGGACTGTGCTTCCACCCCTGGGGCATTCGGTTCCAGGTATACTGCACTCCTTTCCATGTAAAGGCAAACTGAGGCCTGCATTCTGTTGCCAGAGTGTCCTAGTTTAGGGCAAATTTGGGGAAAACCCAGGAAATAAACCCCCACGTACCCTCTCCACCCACCTGGTTCAGGGAAAAAATTTCCTCTGAGAGAGAAGTGGAAAAAAAACCCTGTTTATTCAACAAGCAAAGCACTCCCCAGCACCAAAACAATTAACAACACTAGATGACAACAAAACTCTTTCACCCCTCTGAAGAGATGAACACATCCAGAAGGTCTTTCCTGGGAGTGGTCGCCCGGGTCTGGACGCTGGGGATGGCTGCTGCAGATCACCAAATGCAGGCTCCTGGTGTTCCTTGGTGTTTCCCAGATCCCAGTCCAGAGCAGGTTGGATGATATTCAGAAATAGGAAAGGAAAAAGCAACAGTCCATGGAAAGAATTGGACTGCTTAACCTAACTAGGAAGCAAAGCAAGAAAGCAGGCAAAGCAAGCAAGCCAAGCAAGCAAGCAATCAAGCAAGCCAGCAAGCAAAGCAAGCAAGCAAGCCAGCAAGCAAAGCAAAAACCAGTCAGCCAGCCCTAGCCTTTTCTAGACAGGAGACCATGGGGGGAGGTGAACCAGATGATAACACGGCAAAACAAACCTTCACTTTCAGAGTCAGTTCTGAAAGCACAGAACATAATATCAAACGTAAACAGAACACACGATTGGAGATACAAACACCATAACAGTCACCCTAGGACACAGAGGAATGGAGAAAAATGCATTGGCAATGTCAATAGTGGCATACCACTTTGCTGCCTTGGACTCCAGCTCGTACCAGAACTCCAACATGTCTGGCACAGCAGCACTCAGTGGTGGAGTCACTTCATTCAAGGCACAGTAGTTCACTGTCAATCTCCATTCTCTTTCAGATTTGCACACAGGCCAAAGGGGGCTGTTGAAGGGTGAGTGGGTTTTGCTGACCACCCCTTGGCTCTCCAGCTCTCGGATCATCTTATGGATGGGAATCACAGCATCTCAAGTTGTTCTTTACTGTGGACGGTGCACTGTCAAAGTGGTAATTGGTACCTTTTGCTCTTCCCCCTTCAGAAGTCCTACTGCAGATAGGTCCTTTGACAGCCAAGGCAAGGTGTTCAATTGCTTGACACCCTCTGTTTCTACAGCTGCTATCCCAAATGCCCTTCTGAGTCCTTTTGGCTCTTTGAAATACTCCCTTCAGAGGAAGTCTCTGCCCAAAATGCATGGGGCCTCTGGGCCAGTCACAATAGGGTGTTTCTTCCACTCATTTCCGGTCAGGCCCACATCAGCTTCCACTAAGGTAAAATCCTGTGATCCCTCCATCAAGCCAGCAATACAGATTCTGCCCTGTCCTGGCTTGTAAGATAAGCATGTATTCTATTGCCATCTGTTGGAGGTTGGGCAGTTTTCTTATCTCTTCCAAGAACAATGTCTCCCTGCGAGGAGATATCTTCTGTTAATAGACTATTGAATGACTCACTGCATGACGGGTAAAGTTACATCATCCCATTGTGAGATGCTCCACCCAGAGGGAGGAGCCAAGCATTCTTACCTGCATAAAATCAGCACTTTTTGGGACACTGGGCAGCCCCTTCTCTGGATTCCCAGAGAAGCAACTCTCTTCTCTGCTGGATTCTCAGAGGAAGACCAGGCCCAACTACTACCAGACATTCAGAGAAAACTACACCCTTCTAGAGATCACCACTTCAGCAGCATTTCATCGGCCACTCCAGGAGGAACAGGCACCTATTTAACTGGACTACTACCAACACCCTGACTCCTCAGGGTGTCAGGCTTCTGACTCCATCACTAGTTTAGTTTGTACTAATTACATTTTTTTTTTTTTTTTTTTTTAGTTTTTCTCCTAGTAAAGAACTGTTATTCCCATTCCCATACCTTTGCCTGAGAGCGTTTTTTAAAATTGTGGTAATTCGGAGGGAGGGGGTTTACCTTTTCCATTTCACAGGAGGCTTTTGCCTTCCTTCACAGACTCCTGTCTTTTCAAACCAAGACATGCCCCCATATGTCTTGACAGGATAAGTGTGCACTGCACACTACTGTTGACCAAGGCCTCATATTTTTGTAGTTCTGATGTGCCAGGCCAACGAATACACACAGTCCAAAAGACATGGTTTTGCCTAGCCTTTACTTGGCTAGATGCAGGGCCCCTCTAAGCCTGATGTCATGGTTTGACACTGGCACCATGCCAGCGCCCCCATGAAAATGCAACCTATCAAGTGAATGCTGTGAAATGCGATCGAGAACAGAGCAAAGCAGGCCAAACTTAATAACAAGGGAAAAACTTTATTACACTACTACTACTACTACTATAAAAGAAAAAAGGAAGGAAAACAAAAAACACACACAAAATTCAAAATGAAAACCTTTTACAACATTCCTCCTCCCACCACCCAACTCCAACAAACCACAAAGAGACAAATTTGGACCCTTAATCAGGTCTTCACCCTTCCACATAATCAATACTCAGTCCATCGGGGAGAGAGGAGTCTCCCTTGCACCATAGACCCCCAGGAAACACAGCTGCCACCTCTTGTGTTTCCATGTCACACATGGCACCGCCCAGACACACCGGCCAGTATGACACTCTCCTCTCCATGTCACAGTGCTCTCGCCACCGTGCATGGACAGAGACTGCTTATAGGGCCCCTTTAAGGATGCTTTGCCAAGGACCACCAGGAACAACAGTCCAGTGTCGCATTTCGGGACTACAGTCCCCCCCATTTTCCCCTGAGGTCGAGGGTCCAAGAACAGAGATCGTCTTCTCTTCTTCTCTGAAGATGGAGTGCATCATCACACCCTCCTCAGCTTTCTCTGTTATTTCTGAACTGGTAGTTGCTGAAGGAGGTCTCTTGGCTCACCATTGCATCCCCCTAAAATGCAATCCCTCTTGAAAGAAGGAGTGGTTCGGTCTGTGGTTAACAAGAAGAGTCCAGCCAAAAGCCACTCCATCATCTCCCCCCAACCTTCTTTTCCTAACATCTAAGGTCCCAGGCTGTCTCTCTTTCCTTCAAACTGAGGAGGAGTAATATTTCATAAAGCCTTCATTTCACAGGAAAGGGTTAAAATTCCCAGACTCCCCAGATGGACAGCTAAAATCTCGTCCCAGGACTCCATCTCCTGTCTCCCACGCTGGGCGTCTTCCCCCCCCCCCCCCTCTCCTTCTCCTCTGTCGGCAAACTTCCAGGTGTCTGCAGGCTCTCTATCTCTTTTCCCTCTAGGTTGGGGGGGGGGAAACAAAGACATCTCAGATGTTCTCCGCCCTTCTGTCCGCAGGAGCTGGCCCAGCTCGGTTTCTGATCCTTCACCCCCTGGCCTACCTCTGCATGCCACATGGCTTTTACCCTCCCCCACCCAGCTCGCCGCTGGGCGGGGGAGGTCTGCACTCTCTGCTGACCGGAACCAAAAAGAGCGAGTTCTCCAGGGAATTCTGCTTTTAACCCCTCTGTGTTCTCATAGGTGTTTCCACCTTCAATTGGTCACCCCAAGTGTCAGTATCCGAACCTGACCCCTGACTGGAACGACCTCTTCCTTCTGAAAAAATTCTTTTTCCGTGTCAAACCACGACACCTGGTTATCCTTCTTTCCCTGGGCATATGTCTTAGAGGTTCTTTCAAGGGGATCAGACAAATCATCATACCTGGCAGTTTGGCTATGGGCTACTGGGTCTGCTTCCTTTTTAATGGAACTTCCTCTCTGAGTCTTGCTCTCCTTCAATTCATACACCTGTTGTGTCAGAGCAACAGTAGATTTTCCGTCCCATCTCCTCATGTTTTCCCCACAATTGTGCAGGAAGAACCACAGCTCACATTGTGGGGTGTACCTTCTCTCCCTACCTGGGGGACGTCTGCATTTGGTACCAGAACCTCTGATCTGTACTGCTGAGATTTGGAGAAGGTCCTCTTTAATCTACTCCCTGAATTTCTTGTGATTCTCCTCTATCTTCTAATTTCTGCAGATGTGTTTCCACAGCTGTGATTCTTGCATGTGTTGGGCCATGTACAGCATCTGCATATGCTCGGAGCTTCTTGGCCATATCAAGTACGGTCTCCTCCCTGTCATCCCACTTCATTATTGCTAAAGCAGAAGAGTATTCTTGTGTCCCAAGTCATACAAGTTTTCACCATATCGCAGATGTACATGGTACCAAGTCTGGATTCCTAGTTGTTATGTCATCTGAGAAGATAATCTCTGCCACTGCCATTTCTCTCAGGTGTTGGACCCCTTGTTCTATGATCTTCCACTGGGTTTGCTGCATATAGAGATCATCTGCACACAGGTATCTTTGTGCTACACTTCCCAAGACTGCGAGGGTTAGCCCCCTTCATCATTCCTTGGTCAATAACCAGATCCTGTAACAGGGATCCCAA